>NC_136269.1:126581652-126801915 GCF_964187855.1 Myxine glutinosa
ATTGGAGACTCACCGATCCTGTGACGTCCTCCAGTACCGGCGTTGCCGGGCGGGGGAAGGGAGACCCGTACATTCCCAACCCGTACATTCGCCCTCTCGACTCAAGCTCACTCGGACAAAAGCCTCACACAAATTACACCGTGAAGGCCCAATGGTCATGTCTATGCCACAAATCACGGGCGCACTGAATTGAAAATATATAGAACGCTCATACTCCGTGAAAAGTGAAGCCGCCGTGTCGCCATCTTGGTCAGCACGACTTGAACGGCTCGCTTCGTGGATCTCGTTTTGTGCAGCAATAAACTGCTCCAATCGGTTACGGAAGGGTTGTGGAAAGACGTTTCACAGCTGTTTCAAAGACATTAAATTCATATCGCACAAAATCGATACAAAACACGATCGCATAAAAGGTGAAAAAACGTGTGATGTGTGACGGGATGGAACATCACGTGATCGCTCTGAGCGAATCAGTCTGGCGGCGGGAATGGAACATCACGTGATCGCTCTGAGCGAATCAGCGCGCTGCTCTGGAACCGGCTGAGATTAGCGGGTACTTCGCTGAAATGCCCTGAGGAAAATATGAATAAAAAATGTGGATCTCGTCAAATATGGTCTCGGCCATGTTCGTCCCAGGCTCATTGGCTATGTCTATGCCAAATATCAAGTACGTGAGGCTCTCCGTTTAGGAGTCTATCGGTAACATTACACACACACACACACACACACACACTGTGTTTTATATATATATATATATATATATATATTGTTTAAGTTTTGTGTTTTTGCAATAAAAGGTTAATTTCCCCTCATAGTTTAGTTACACTACAACACGTAGCCTCGTTAAAGCTCAGTTATTTCATAGTAAGTGTAAGCGTAGACCTTTCCTATGTTTAGTTTGCATTGAGTAGAATAATGAGAGTTAGGTCTCCTTCCAATGCTTATGCTGCCTCGATGCTTTGAGTTTTGGCGCAAAATACCACGAGGCCGGCCTGAACAAGTCGATCCAGGGCGAAGGAAGGCGGGACAGAGGGAGTGGGAGTGACGGTAAGCATGAGCCGCCAATCAGGGCTCGAGGGGAGTGGCTTACCACTGCGGCAAAAGGCGTGGTTTGGAACATTCGATGCGGGCTCGGGCGGGACCAATATAACCCTGTGCCCGAAGCCCCCACCTCAGTTATGAGGAGAGACGCGCTGCGCCAAGTGATGAGAAGGAGGCAGACGAGACGAGTTACAAGTTGAGATCTTGGTTGAGCTTGATTCAGATCCTCCGTTGAGTTACGAGAGTGAAAGCGCGCAGTTGTATTAATCGCGCTGTGAAAGACAGCCGTGCCGCGCTACAGAGACGTGCGTATATTTTCCCGCCTGCCTGCCTTTGCCAAGACACGCGCTGCGAGGATTCCTCCCGCCTGCCTGCCTGCCTTCGTCGGGGGGACGTGCTGTGACCGCCAGTGGGCCACGCCGGGTGAGCTGTTCCTGAACGACCAAAGCCGGCACGTTCAGCGCATGAACAATTCTTCCTTCATCCCCCTGTGAGTGTGAATGGGCCCATTGTCTGGTGAGATAAGTAAGACTGTTTGAGACTGCCCTGTGTCTCTGCTTCTTCTACCAATCATTGTGTAAATAATAATAATTAAACCTGTTACTTCTTTGATTCGACCGTCTCGTGTTTTCCCTCATTGACTTAGCATGGTACGAATTATATCGCTCTGATCGGGTTCCAATACCAAGGTAACAGCACGGACCACGTGGTATGCAATCCGCTCGGGTTTACTCAAATTACGCGTGGTTCGTGCGAGACTTGATCCCCGCTTCCGCGGCGGCGTGGGTACTTAGGTACGTGCGAAAATTGTCACGAAACCCTGTCCGCGTCTGACCGGAAGTGGCGACTCAAGTCTCGCGGTTGTGAAGACCCAAGGAGAACAAGGGGCTTAATCTCCCCTTGGTAAGGGAACGGGGGTCTCGCAAAACCGTAACAATATATATATCTATCTATAATTCCAGTAATCTCTGTGTGTGTGTGTGTGTGTGTGTGTGTGTGTGTGTTTGTCTGTGACCGCTGTTTCTCGACAACTACCGGTCCGATATACTTGAAACTTGCCAGGTATATTGCTGGGGACCCGAGGATGTGCCTTTTCAAGGTTTCATATTAATCTGAGAAGTAGTTACCGAGCTATGGCGATTTCTTTACCAAACTCCGCAAGCCGTTCGCTTTGGACCAAACCATTTCATGTAAATAGAGGGGGGGGGGGGGTTCTGTGGTCGTTGCGAATGGACCAAACCATTTCATGTAAATAGAGGGGGGGGGGGTTCTGTGGTCGTTACTGCCACGTGGTTTCAAAGTTTTTTTTTGTTGTTGTTGTTTGCACGCATGCTTTTTTGCACGCACGTACGGGCAACCCACGTACGGGCACGTCCTAGTATATATATAACTGTAAGAAATAGTAGAAACTCCAAAGTACGAGTGTCGGATCGAGACTTAGAACTTGGGACTCAGAAGACTCAGAGAAAAGGAGCAACGGATATATTTATTAGAACTCGATTACACAAGCTTGCGGGAGCAGGTGTTGCTGGAAGGTTCACATGGAATGACCAACACTACAACAAGATGCTCTGAAATCATTCAATAAACCTTGCTTTATATAAGGAAGATCAGGGGTGGGGTTAGCTCACAAGACACAGAGACAGAATGGGCTCATTGGTCCTCCCACCATAGTCCCATCCTGTTGTTCAGTTAATTAAAGGAAGTTCATCCAAGGCCAGTCATGGGTTAGCTCAGATAAGGAGATGGTCAGCATTATGTGGCAACATGTTTACAACTTTCTGTATAGAAAGCTTGCTTGGGAAAGTACAAAGGGAGTGGACACTCATAAAACTGTCAACTTGCAGGATATTGGTAAAGTCTTCAAGGGAGGCAGAGAGATAACAGTTGTCTCCAAGGCCAGAGAAGGGGAACTAGAGATTGTGCCCACACAGACCAGAGCTCTCAGGAAAAGAACTCCTTATTAGGATATTACACATCCTCAATGCACAAGAAAGAACCAAGTATTATAAAAAGAGTACAGCAGTCAGTCAAAACAAAACGTTAATTGGTTATACTTGGTAATTGGTAAAGCAGTAAGGATATACAAAGGGGGAGGGGCATTACAGCTCCCAACATACCGCCCTTTTGGATCTAAGATACAAAGTTATCTACGAGCC
Source organism: Myxine glutinosa (assembly GCF_964187855.1). Taxonomy (NCBI): domain Eukaryota; kingdom Metazoa; phylum Chordata; class Myxini; order Myxiniformes; family Myxinidae; genus Myxine; species Myxine glutinosa. Next base: position 126,584,850 of record NC_136269.1, read on the forward strand.
AATCAAAGGCCTTTATTTCAAAAGCAGAAACAAAACCAATCAGGAAAATCATTCGACATATCACGCGAAGGCAGCCCAGTAAGCATGTCCCGTACCAAAGCACCACACACACTCAGTAGGATGATTCGCGTCTGTATGTGAGTATGCAATGTAAGTCCGTAAAAGCAGGATGATCAAATGGCACACAAAATCCACCAAGAGAGGTGAGAGAGACAGTGTAAAGGGTTCACTAAACATAACGTACCACGCGAATGCAACCCAGTGAGCATGTCCCGTACCCAGTACCGCACATCGCACTCAGCAGGATGATCCGCGGGGGTGTGGTGCAAGTGGGTGTAAGTGGATGTATGATGTAAGTCAGGTGTAGATGGGTGTATGAGGTGAGACCGTAGAGACATGAAGATCGAATAGCGTGCCAAATCCACAACGAAGACCTCTGGTTCCACCGGGGTCCACACCCAGGAAGATCTCTGACCCACCCTTTGCCCACAGAGGTGCAGCCGGACTCCCCCCTGACTGGAGCTCGCCCAGGCTTTCCCAGGTGAAATCCTTGTAGATCTCCAGCGCTCAATCGATATTCATGTTCATGAGGTCTCTTACATGCTGGTGATCTGGGGAAGACACAACATCGTCAGTATCAGGTGGCTCAAACCTATGGCCATGAAATAAAGCATAACGGTCCAAAGGTGGGAGAGAAACTTCCTTTGGGTCAAAGTCGAGATCGTCCGAGGCGATGCTGCTTGCAGCGCTGTTATCCACGGACGAATCTCCAAAACAATCAGATTCGGAACTCAGAGTATCTCCACGATCGAGTTCCTCTCCATCCGGGCTTGGGTTTGCAGCTGGGTCCAAATCCCGGACTGGGTCAGTGGCGTTTGACTCACTGTGGGCTTGTGAGACATAAAGGTGAGCTCGTGAAACATGGAGAGGCAAAGCCTGCATTGAAACATAAACATCAGTCGGGGGCCCTTGCATGTGGCCCCCATCATCACCGGTAACATCATCAGTAACGACACTATTCTCAGGTGGCGTAGGCCTGCGGCGTCGACGGCCGCCAATAGTCACGGCCTTGCACATCGAGAAGAAACGAGAGGAGTCCTTCAGGAACTCGTCGACTTCTGCATGCGACGTGTTGGGGCCCAAAGTAAACGGCCTCCTGGCAGCCTGAAATGCTTCGAGGTCCGCAAAAGTGTAATCGACATCATTATCGGTAATATCAACAATGGAAGAACAATCTTCGGAAGCGGAGATCTCATTGTCGCGGCCCAGTGGCTCGTTCGGGTCGTCGTTCCAGGATCCGCGGTCTGCAATCACGTCGACAGCCAGTGTGTCATCTGGACCCGCGGTCAGCTTTTCGAGCATCACCATGGCCTTTTCTGTTGTCGTCTTCAGTGTCCATCCTGTGGAAAACTTTCTCACACACGCAAGGACTAAAGCCTTGATTATCACACAACAAACCACGATTCCAAGGACTATTGCCAAGGCGGTTAGTACCCACTTTACGATCGTGCCTGTCCACCCTTTGAACCAGTCGGTAAGCCACTGGTGGGAGGCTTCCCGATCCATTCGATCCCTTGTCAATGTATGAGCGCTTTCCCTTAACCTTATAATAGCAGCACTGACGCCCTGTGAGGGGTCAGGAATAAAAGTGCAACATCTACCCTCAATTATCCCACATACCCCTCCTCGTTCTGCCAATAGCATATCTAACGCAACCCTATTTTGCATAACCATTGTACGCAGGTGGACGACTGTGTCCAACATTTCGTCGTGTGCCGTAGCGGTGGCGTTGGCCACAGTTTCTAAGATTAACGCAATTTTGTCAATGCGGTAACTGCTCATGACCGTCCCAGCCCATGGGAAAAAGAAACTAACGGCCTTTTCCCAATCAGCGCCATGTAAGGTGGTGGTGCCGTCATCGTTCCAATAGGTGCTTCGCGGTGTCCTTATGAGTGCAGGGGTATTATACAAGTGTTGTCGCATTTCCATTTCTGGGAAAACTGATCCTAAATAGCAACTTCCTCCCCAATTATCAGGTAAATACGGGTAAGCTTTGTTCCCGCATACAAACATGGTTCCAAGTGGAGCCACTAAATGAGTGGTCATGCAAGTGCGAAGGTCTGCGATAGTGTTTGTTCCGTTTACCCCTTCCCATGCCAACTGGAGGTGTGTGAGATTATGTAAGGGCGAGCTTGTAACATTAACTAACAGCATGTGTTTCCCTTCCCTAGGGTCCGCGAGGAGGGTATCTCTACACACAGATTTGCCTACCGTTAATTGGCCCTTTCCTTCTAAGCAGAGGGCCCCCATAGCCGGCTTAACCCAAACCGGCGCCGGACGTTCCTCAAAATGTCGGGGTTGGATGGGGGGCGAGTACTGGAAAACTCGTTTACACGCAGTTCCGTCAGAACCTTGGCTTGTCAGGGTTGTACTAAGGCATTTGGTGTCTAGAGGCTTTGAGCACAAATCATTGAGTGATAGGGGTAACGCTACCATTGGTATTCCTGTTGTGCTGGTGCGGGGAAGGTGCATACACATCCAACACCGTGTCCTATTCTGTAATGTGGCCATATGCCGTGCGACCTTCCAGTATGTGTTCTCTTCTGGTTTCCTTCTTACTTTCTGGGCAGGCGGGGTTTTAATGACGTAAGCGGCGCAACTAGGTCGAAGGTAAGATGCAGTTCCATTTGGGATTGTCGTGCGAGGGGGCCATATTCCACATTCAAGTATCATTGTTGTATCCGGACCAATGGGGGTATAATGCAACATGAGGGTAGTATTCTCAATGCCCTTGCCCCATCCATATCCTGGGGCATATCGGCTGCTTATGTTCCCATATGTTCCATTTTCCACTTTCCTAACCTTAGTCAGGACTAGGCGAGTACTTGTCATGCGTGCCTGTGGTGTGTTATTGTGTACCACTATAGCTTCCACCCATCTTACAGATAACCACTTAAAGCTTGTTTCCAGGTTACAGCAATTCACCGCTATTTTGTCTCCCCAGCGAGCCGTTATATACTTGACGGGGTAGAGGGGAAATGCTGAATAGTTGTCGGGTCCTGGATACTTGGGGAGGTCCTTTCTCGATAGTTCGAAGTTCAAGAGCCTATCTCCGGCAGGGGGTTTGAGGCAGCTACCCAGAATTCCCATCATCATGACCGTCATCGCCGCCCTTAGGAGACTGTGGTGCCCTAGACGATGCATTGTCTTCGGCAGTGTGAGGTGTGGTGTCTTCAGCAGTGAGGGGTGCGGTGTCTTGTGTGACTTGTGGTGCGGGAATGGACAACTTACAATGGGTGGCGTGGATCCACGAAGGTTTACCCTCGCAGAAGACTGCCGTCGGTGTGACCAGTAGCACCTGGAATGGTCCCTTCCACCGTGGCTCCAAAGCAGCCTTGCGGGTGAAGTGCTTTACGAGCACCCAGTCGCCGGCCTGGAAGTCGTGGATGGCGTGGCCTATTGGTTCAGGCAGCGCCTCTCGTACTCGAGCATGGATGCTGCGTGCCACATTGGACAAGCCTATGCAAAATCTCAAAAGCATGTCATCCATTACTGGCAAAGCAAGGGTGGACATGTCTGTTGGTGCTGAAACGGGCAAGCTCATAGGTCGTCCCATTAATATTTCGTGGGGGGAAAGGCCCGTAGTGCGACCCGGGGTGGAACGAATGCTCATCAATGCAAGCGGAAGAGCCTCTGGCCACCTCAAGCCTGTGTCTGCGCAAAGTTTCGCTAGTTTATTCTTTAAAGTCTTATTCGTTCGTTCCACAAGTCCCGATGACTGTGGGTGGTAAACGCAATGGAAGGACTGTTTAACGCCCAACGCCTTCAGGATGCCCTTAACCACCTGCGCCGTGAAATGGCCTCCTTGATCTGACGAAATTATCTGGGGAATGCCAAATCTGCACATAAAATCCCGCACGAGGCGCTTCACTACTGTCGGAGCATCGGACTTGACGCATGGGTATGCTTCGACCCATTTGGTGAACGTATCTACGATCACCAACACATAGCGAAACGACATGCTTGGTTCCAATTCTGTAAAATCGAACTCGATAGTTGCGAACGGCCCGCTAGGCGGGGGCCGTCCCCCATCATGTGCATGTCTCGGCGGCGCCCCTCTATTGTGTTGCTGGCAGACCACGCACGATCGGCACACTTCGGATACAATCCGTGACAGTCCTGGCGCTGCCCAAGTGTAGTTTATCTGTCCCATCACCCCCCTCTGGCACACATGACCATTCTGATGAGCCATGCGTGCCAGCCAAGGCAGTAAAGCTTGGGGTGCTATGGGTTTCTCGTCAAGGGTCCATATTTCTCCTGGCCCGGGGCGTATCGCCCCTCGCTTGAGCCAGTCCTGGTGTTCGGCCGTTGGTGCAGCGTTCTGCAAATTTATGATATCGTCCTTAGTTGGTGTGGCGGGTGGTCCCGCAGTCGGTATGTCAGCAATCTGTGCGGCTGTCTTCTGTGCTCGTGTCACCATCGGCATGTTGCGTTCTATCTGTTGGTTGGCGGCCTTTCCTGCCGCCTCGTCCGCCCTTGCATTGCCCCGGGCAACGTCAGTGTCCGCCCTTTGGTGGCCACGACACTTAATTACCGCGATAGCGCGGGGAAGTAAAATACTTCGGAGGAGCCCTTCTACCAACGCGCCGTTCTTTATCACTGAACCGGCAGATGTGAGAAAACCTCTCATCTTCCAGATGGCTCCTTTATCGTGGACTACGCCATGAGCGTAGGCCGAATCTGTGTAAATGTTGACAGCAAGGCCTTCCGCCAAGCTGCACGCTCGGGTCAAGGCGCACAGCTCCGCCTGCTGTGCGGAAAATGTAGGTGGAAGACGCCCGCTTTCTACCGTTTCGCTATCCGAGCACACGGCGTACCCGGACAACAGGGACCCGTCCCATGCGCGCCTAGCTGATCCATCGACATAATATGTACAGTCGGGGTATTCTAAAGGATTGTCCTTTAAATCCGATCGCACCGTGGAGACTAGCTGCACAACGTCGGTGCACACATGGGGTTCGCCCTCCTCAGGAGTGGGCATCAGTGAGGCTGGGTTGAGTGTCGTGCAACGTTCGATCGTGATGTTGGCTGCAGTGATCAGTGCGGATTCGTATTGCATTAATCTAGTGTTAGACAAATGCTGTGTGCTTCGCTGTAACAACAGCGAAGTGACGCAATGCGGTACCTGTAGCTTTACTGGGTGTCCCATAACGATGTCCGCTGTCCTTTCTACTGCATACCTGGCCGCTGCCACGGCTTGCAGGCACACCGGAAACCCACGTTCGACCGGGTCTAACCTTTTACTGAAGTAGGCCACCGGCCGCTCCTTATCCCTGTGAGTCTGTGTCAAAACTGACTGGGCGAAACCCCCCACGGCGTGAGTGTAAAGGGTAAATGGTTTCGCATAATCCGGGAGTCCTAATGACGGGGCCGTGACCAACGCCTTTTTCAGCCCGTCAAAACATCGCCTCAATTCCTCCGTCCATACCAATTCGTCCGAGGCGGTTGATCTGGTCGCCTCGTATAGTGGCTTAGCCAGCAGCGCAAAATCAAGTATCCAAGTGCGGCAATATCCCGTCATACCTAGGAAGCGCAGCAGTTGCCGTTGCGAGCGAGGGCGAGGCAGCTCCATAATAGCGGTCACCCGTCCAGCATCCAATTCTCGTTTTCCGTGCGAAATGGCGTGTCCCAAGTAAGTTACAACCTGCCGCACAAACTGAAGTTTTGGTCTGCCTACTTTGTGGCATTTGGCCGCCAAGGCCTTTAATAGGGCCAAGGAATCCATTTCGCACGCCTCCTTTGAAGGGGAGCAAATCAACAAATCGTCAACGTATTGCAGCAACACTGACCCTCCCTTCAATTCCACATCCGCCAGGTCGCGGTGCAGCGCCCGGGAAAACAGAGTGGGGCTATCTGAAAACCCCTGAGGTAGTACTGTCCAAGTATACTGGCGCCCCCTATGGGTGAAAGCGAACAAGTATTGTGACTCAGGCGCGATGGGCACAGAGAAAAACACAGAACAAAGGTCGATGACCGTGAAGTATGTTGCGTCCGGCGGAATTGACATCATGAGGGTTTCTCCGTTTGGAACTAGAGGGTGTATGCCCTGTATCACCTTGTTCACCTCCCTTAAATCCTGTACAAACCTCCATTTGTCCTTTGACGGCTTTTTCACTGGCAAAATTGGTGTATTACATGGGCTGTTAGTTTCCACGATAATTTTCTGTTCCACTAGGGATTGAATTACTGGTGCTATGCCTACGTCGGCCTCAGGTCGTAGCTTATACTGTTTTACATTTGGCAAGCGCATCCCCGGCTGCACTGCTATCACTAGAGGTTTGGCGTCTCGCATCCGTCCAACCTCACCGTCGCTTTTGGGCCATAAATTGTCTGGCACCTCCGCTAGGAGGTAATCTGACTCACCCGGATCCGTCAGCACTGTCCTCATGGCATAGGTGCCCTTAGGAGGCAACTCTGTTGCTTCGAACACTCCATCCCTCCGTTGTGTCTTGAAGTCAATTGAGAACCCTTCGCCATTTTGGAGCCGTTTCAAAGTCCAGCGGCCTTTCTTACTCCGATAACCTTGTAAGGGAACTTCTCGTAGCCTCCCCACCATCCAACCTACACTTTCCGGCGGCCACCCCTTGGCAGTGGTGAGGGTAACATGGGCGGCCGCTCCTTCGGGGTATTGGGTCAACGCACGCTGACTCGAGGTTAGGACTGCCTCGATTCCTATTCCCTCGCGGCCGATCCACATCCGTGATAAGTGTATAGGCGTGCGCTCGCCCAATTTTTCCTTAACCTTCTCTCGATAATTCTCGTCCTCGCCCGTTGCATCATAGTACGCAGTGCAATGGGGTGGATTATCCTTTAAGGTTTTTATCGAAATTTGGTGCAGTTGTAGCCAATCTCGCAGAACTGAATTGTCCAAACACACATTATCTATGATATGCGTCCAGGTAGCCAGAGCCCCGTCATCCATGCGCCACCAATACACGGTGGGGCCGGGCCGAGACAATGCCGTCATTACCAAGTCGCGTTTAGATTCCGCGACGTCCACAAAAACTCCCTCCTCAGTACATGAGATTTGACAGCCCAATCGGCACAACAAATCCCGTCCCAACAAATTTGTCGGGGCGGTGGTGGTCATCAAGAAAGCATGTTTAGCCTCCAGCGGGCCGCATGTTACTCGCACTTCCTCCGAAATAGGAAGCGCTTGGGGTAAACCCGAAACACCCAGTATTTGAACGTTCCTTGCCGTAGGGCGCAAAGAGGGCAATTGCCCCTTGTTAATTGTGCTGCGAGTCGCACCCGTATCTACGAGAAATTCTAATCGTCTTCCCTCCACGTCCAACATCAAGGTTGGTTCCTCTGCCGGTGTCATGGTCAAGAGAGGACACTCCTTGGGCGACCCGCCAGCGTCCCGTCAATAGGCCCCTCTATTGTATTGGGGCGGAAACCCCTTACGAGCAGCACTTGGGCAATTACTTCTCCAGTGTCCCAGTTGCTTGCAATAAAAGCACGGTTCCTGTGGAACCGGTGGTGCGGAGGGCATAGGTCGTCCCCCTACAGCTCCCCTTCCACCCTGCCGGCGTTCTGGCGCTCCCCACTGTGACTGGTTTACTGGTTGCCATTGCGGCGGACCCCGAGGCGGGGCCCAGTTCCCCCTTGGTCCGTTCTGCATCCCACTATTGGGGGGTGGTCCGGGGGTTTGGAGAAGGGGTCTAGGTGGATACCAATTTTGGGGAGGGGGCCCTTGCACAGTCCAAGTTTGAGGGTTTTGAGGAGGAGGGGGAAGAGGGGGTGGTATTGTCCATTGTTGTTTTACCTCGTTCATATTAATTAGTCCAAAGTCTTCCTCAGTACAACCGTCGCAGTTTTCATTTTCGTTGTGGATCCACTCTCCGTTGGGGAATTGGCCCTTATAAAAAAAGGGATAACAACTCCTCCTATGTTCCTCTAAACCTCGAACAGGTCCCCACTTCTGGCACTGTTCGCGTATGTAGTCCTGACTCTGATCCCCCTTTTTATTTTGATTAAATTGAGCCCGTTTCTCCTGAACATACATTTGCAATATCTCCTCCTTAATATCCTTCTTCTCCTCTAAGGAGGAGCCCGGGCATTGTTCCAGTTTGTCGCATAATTCGTTGGTTGTCATTCCCTTCCAGCCGAAGAGGACGGACTGTACCTGTTTCTTTAATATCGGCCGAAGCCCCTCTATTAGATATTGATTTACCAATGGTTGGGGTAGCCCTCCCAGCTGCATCGGACCCAATCCTCCCCAGCGCGCGATGGCCTTTTCCAACCTTTCTCGGTACTCTCCAATTGGTTCTCCTGATTTTTGTTTTATGGCCCCGATTTTTCCCCAATCCGGACCTCCTGCTGGCAACAGCGCATGCTCGATGGCACCCAGCAGCCGGAGCTTCAGTGCGTCAAATTGCGCTGGTGTTATCTGGCCCGGTCCTGCTGCCATTGGATCGGCGTGCGGCCAGTGTGCTCTTAATCTAGCCCTTTCCCATACCTTGGGTGGGAGCACGGACACTCCCATATGAGTTATGTCTCGATAGTCGCACTCACCGGCTAAAAACCAATTCGACATGGTTGGCACTATCTGCTGTGGATCCTCAATAAGCAAATGTTGGATCCTTTCCCGCATTACCGTTAAAGAGGATTCTTTCCATGGTACCCTTTCTCGAACCCCCTGTCCTTGAGCGTTAACTCCAATAATTTGTACGGGGCACAACGTTTCCCTTCCCATTATTTCCTGACATTCCAATGGGGTAGTTTGTGGGGCCTCTTTCCCATTACAGCCTACCAGTGAGGGGTATAACCCATCCGGTCCTATCGGTGGCGGGAACCCTGCGATGTCGGTCCCGTCATCTATTCCGTTAGCCCCAAGTTGTGCAAACGGTCTTCCCTGGCTCGGGTGGTTCTGGGGTATCTGGGGCGCGATGGTAGCGGGGTTATAGGGAGGTGGTGGCGGGGGCGCAGAAAGGTTAGGTGGTGCCTGAAACCCCGGGACAGGGCTTAGGTCTGGGGCTGGGGAGGGTAGATTGGTCGCTACCTCCCCTCTCGCGGGGTCTGGGTTTTCAACGAGCGACATCAGTCGCGCGTTGGCCTGCTTTTCTATTTCCTTAAGCGCTTCATCCTGTGCCTTATTCGCCTGTTTCCTCAGACCCTTAAGTTTTGTTACCTCACCAGCCAAGCTGGCCTGTTTCGACTTTGCGTGTCGCTTCATCGCTTCTTCCTTCCACCAGCCAAAGACTTTCCAATAGTCCTGCGGGAAGTGTTTCGTGGCCTGTTCAAACTTTTCTAATGTCTCATACAACACGTCCAATTTTTCCAGCGCAAAAGACCCTCCTTCGGGCCACGGTTCTCCTAAATCCTTCGTCAGCGCAACCCATGACTTCCCTGGTCTCACAGCATCATAGCCATGCCTCCGAAACATGAAAAATGCTGGGGTATTTCTAAGCGGTTCACCTGCCTTTACTGTCTTATTACCCATACTGTTACCCATCCTAAGAAACTTTAGTTTACCGACGTAGCCTTGTACTCGTGAGGATCTCCCGCCTCGCGGCACAGCTACACTACCTAACTCTCCTTGTACTCGTGAGGATCGTCCGCCTCGCGGTACAACTGTCTACCTAACTCGCGGCCTTGTACTCGTGAGGATCGTCCGCCTCGCGGTACGGCTGCACTACCTAACTCTCCTGAGAGGCTCGTCCGCCTACACAGCCGTCTAACCTAACCTTTACTATACTCTCCTGGCGTCCTACGCCCGTGTAATACCTCTAATCTTACTTATAATTCCAACGTCTCCCGGGTAGGCCTTGGATCGGGGCGCCGCCCTTATCCTTACCCTCACAACCCAGAGATCTATTACCAACCTCAGGCGCCCAACATGGGGCACTTTCCCTTACGTAACGTTACCCTGACGAGTCCATAAACAATCAGTCGCTCCAGGCCCCAAGCGGTCCGTAATTAAATTTAGGTTCGTGGAACAGGTATGAGCAGGGAACGGAACAAACGGCAACCGAGCAAGAGAGAGTGGGTTACAATTTGGACTGACCCCCAGGCTAAAAAGGAAAAACAAAAGAAAACCACGGCTCACCTGACCCGGATCAATTGCCAGCTGGTCTCTCACCACTCACTTGCCTGGGACCGCGTCCCGGACTGCACAGACTGATCCCACCGCTGCCACCAGTTGTCGGATCGAGACTTAGAACTTGGGACTCAGAAGACTCAGAGAAAAGGAGCAACGGATATATTTATTAGAACTCGATTACACAAGCTTGCGGGAGCAGGTGTTGCTGGAAGGTTCACATGGAATGACCAACACTACAACAAGATGCTCTGAAATCATTCAATAAACCTTGCTTTATATAAGGAAGATCAGGGGTGGGGTTAGCTCACAAGACACAGAGACAGAATGGGCTCATTGGTCCTCCCACCATAGTCCCATCCTGTTGTTCAGTTAATTAAAGGAAGTTCATCCAAGGCCAGTCATGGGTTAGCTCAGATAAGGAGATGGTCAGCATTATGTGGCAACATGTTTACAACTTTCTGTATAGAAAGCTTGCTTGGGAAAGTACAAAGGGAGTGGACACTCATAAAACTGTCAACTTGCAGGATATTGGTAAAGTCTTCAAGGGAGGCAGAGAGATAACAGTTGTCTCCAAGGCCAGAGAAGGGGAACTAGAGATTGTGCCCACACAGACCAGAGCTCTCAGGAAAAGAACTCCTTATTAGGATATTACACATCCTCAATGCACAAGAAAGAACCAAGTATTATAAAAAGAGTACAGCAGTCAGTCAAAACAAAACGTTAATTGGTTATACTTGGTAATTGGTAAAGCAGTAAGGATATACAAAGGGGGAGGGGCATTACAGCTCCCAACACGAGCAGGGCGTCTCATTTGTATTGAATAAATAATCGTTAGATTAAATAAGACGCGGACGTAGCTTCAGGACGTCGATCTTTAATTGTCGACAAGCTTTCGACCAACAAAGGTCTCACTCTGAGTCTACAAAAACAGCAGGCATGTATATCAGTCAAGTATGTATGGTGATATGTGTGTGAGATGTGTGATGTGTGTAGAAAATGCATACAGAAGGAAGAGCCACGCCAAAGTTCACTCACCAGCCCCAAGTTCAACGGAAGTGACCGTTTGCGTTACAGTTAGGGTGCACGTGCATATACAAATATAGAGATATACATACATAAACACACAAGCATATATTCATATCCCATTTATATTCATATAATATATTTCTATATTTATATAAATGACATATAAAGGTAGAATGAATGAATGAATGAATGAATGAATGAATGAATTACGGTTAACAATTTGATTGGGTTGATGTGGGAACATGCTTTAGTCATCAAAATTTATGCCATGAGGGACTTTTGTCCGAAGTTTGTGTATCCAAAAGGACTCACGTTTCAGAATCGTGGTGTGTGATCGATTTGTGATTGATTCAATGGCAGAGATCTGAATGTCATTTATAGAGTGATCCGGTTGATTAAAGTGTATCGTGTAAGGTAGAGATTTGATACGATACACTTTACACGATACACGATACACTTTAATCAACCGGATCACTCTATAAATGACATTCAGATCTCTGCCATTGAATCAATCACAAATCGATCACACACCACGATTCTGAAACGTGAGTCCTTTTGGATACACAAACTTCGGACAAAAGTCCCTCATGGCATAAATTTTGATGACTAAAGCATGTTCCCACATCAACCCAATCAAATTGTTAACCGTAATTCATTCATTCATTCATTCATTCATTCATTCATTCTACCTTTATATGTCATTTATATAAATATATAAATATATTATATGAATATAAATGGGATATGAATATATGCTTGTGTGTTTATGTATGTATATCTCTATATTTGTATATGCACGTGCACCCTAACTGTAACGCAAACGGTCACTTCCGTTGAACTTGGGGCTGGTGAGTGAACTTTGGCGTGGCTCTTCCTTCTGTATGCATTTTCTACACACATCACACATCTCACACACATATCACCATACATACTTGACTGATATACATGCCTGCTGTTTTTGTAGACTGAGAGGAAGACCTTTGTTGGTCGAAAGCTTGTCGACAATTAAAGATCGACGTCCTGAAGCTACGTCCGCGTCTTATTTAATCTAACGATTATATATATATATATATATATATATATATATATATATATATATATATATATATATATATATATATATATATATATATATATATATATATATTGTTGCGGTTTTGTAAATACAGGCAACCCCCCCCCCCCCACCCCCCCATAGTTAGTTACACCACAACATGTAGCCTCGCATCGTTAGTTATTTCTTATTAAATGTGAAGTATAGTCTCCTTCCCAGTGTTAGTATGTGTTGAGGCAGGCAGGGTAATGGTCGGCCTCATTGCAGCCTAAAGTGCCTCGTCATGGGCCAGGGCGAGGCCTTGCAGGCCCGAGGGAAGAGCTGGAGGGCGTGGCCGGTGAGCAGCGAGCAGCCAATGGGAGCTGAAGGGAGTGGCCAAGGTGACCAATAAGGGGCTGTCATGACACGTGACCCCAGGTGGCCAATGGAGGCCCGTGGAATGTTCGAGTGGGGTGTCGGGGGGCTATAAAACCCGGCCCGGACCCCCCGCGCTCTCTCTCTCTCTCAGACTCAGGATGACATGCAAATTCGTGAAGCGTTCTCTCTCAGACTCGCGCCAGGCTCCTGAATATAGACTCTCTGCCTCACTCTCTCTGCCTTTCTGATCCTGAGATACGCTGCTCTTCTTGTCGGGTTCCTGCTACGTGCACGTCCTTGAACAACGCCCCTACCGCGAACATCTCCGGCTGTGGTGCCCCAGGTTGGAGCGATCCTTGGGGGTTTCCGTCCAACGAGCCCGTCCAGGCAAACTGCACGAAGCGGCCGCGCTTTGTGCGCATTACGCTCTTCCTTCCCTTCCCCGAACGAATCTGAAGGCCCTTGTCTGGGAACCTAGGTAAGGCCGCTAAGATTCTTCGCTGTGTCCCTTTTCTGTGAATACTGTACATTGTAAATAAATCCTGTGGTTTGGTTTCCAACCTGGCCGTCATCGTCCTTTCAACATTGGCCTAGCACTGCCCGAATTAAAACCGCTCGATCGGGTTCAATAGTGTTAACGACACGAGTTATGCGACGCACAGCCGCTCGGGCATCCAGTACCAGCGTGACTCTTGCGAGGTTCAGTCCCCGTTCTCACAGCTGCGTGTGTCAAAGGTATTCGGGTCGTGACCGTTAACCCTTCCACGCGTAGCTGCGGGCTCGGCGGCTGGAATTACTTAGCAATCTGTCCATCACGAGTGTAGTGTGGGTGGCGGCCTCGTGGACCGGGAGTTTGAGGGGGAATAGGGCTTAACCCCCCCTTAGTACGTCGACGGACCCGAGAGCCGCAACAAAATTGGTGTCCGGGAGTGGGATATTTGGACCTGGAGTGCGCTGCACATACTCAAAATTACGAGCGTACACAATTTAGTTTAAAAACAATTTTTTTTGGAATTCGTGCAATGGCAGGCCAACACGACCAGGTGCCGGTGGGAATAGAAAATATGGACGAATTAATAACCCAGGACCAGCAGGAACAATTGGAAAGGGGAGTTGATGAGGGTGCAGCAGGAGGAGAAATGGCGGCGCTTCGCACACGGCGGTGGAGGCGGAGACCGCTGTGCAAGCCGGGTTTAACATTGAATTATTCTTAATTCAAATGAAAGCATCCTTTGAAGTGCAAAGTGAGAAATCAAACAGGGACATGGAAAAGATGGGTGCAGAGGCAAGAAGTGACATGACCCGCCCTGAAAAGATCACGTGATTGACGTGGGGAATCTGCCGTGCGGAAATCGCGAATGAGATAGTTTCGCTTGCAGAGGCAACGCGTCACGTGATTCGTTTTTACCAGAGCACGTGATTCGTTTTTACCGGAACACGTGGTTTGTACTCGTGAGTCGTGTATCAGAGTGTAACACGTGACTACACACTACCTTAACTCACGGTTCTTTGCACTCTGCCTTTCAGTCCCCTCAGGTGCGCCATGAACCGAGATGTCTCCGTTCTGGGAGATTCTCCCTCAGATCGCGGGTCCAGGGTCGTTCCACCCGAGGATGAAGACCCGGGACCAGGTACGTGTCCTTCTGTCCACACCGTCACCTTCTGGTGGTTCTTGAAAGTTTAGTTTGAATGGATTTTTTGCTTTCAGGTGTTGTGAAGGTGAAGTCCGAGTACGTCGATGATCCGCGCCCTCACCATGAAGGTTTGAACCAAAACACACACACACACACACACACACACACACACACACACACACACACACACACACACACACACACCTACACACCTACACACCTACACACCTACACACCTACACACATACATACATACACGATCTGTTAATGTTGTACTTTTTATTATCATACAAGGTCGAGGCTCATGGAAGAACTTGGACACAGAACAGATCACGACACAACATAACAATGGGAACATCAGGAGAACTCAGAAAGGGGAACACGAACAACAGAGAAGAGGGGGAAAGGGGGAACACGAACAGCAGAGAAGAGGAGGAAAGGGGGAACATGAACAGCAGAGAAGAGGGAGAAAGGGGGAACACGAGCAGCAGAGAAGAGGGGGAAAGGGGGAACATGAACAGCAGAGAAGAGGGGGAAAGGGGGAACATGAACAGCAGAGAAGAGGAGGAAAGGGGGAACATGAACAGCAGAGAAGAGGAGGAAAGGGGGAACACGAACAGCAGAGAAGAGGGGGAAAGGGGGAACACGAACAGCAGAGAAGAGGAGGAAAGGGGGAACACGAACAGCAGAGAAGAGGGGGAAAGGGGGAACACGAACAGCAGAGAAGAGGAGGAAAGGGGGAACATGAACAGCAGAGAAGAGGGGGAAAGGGGGAACATGAACAGCAGAGAAGAGGGGGAAAGGGGGAACATGAACAGCAGAGAAGAGGGGGAAAGGGGGAACATGAACAGCAGAGAAGAGGGGGAAAGGGCAAAGGGGGAACATGAACAGCAGAGAAGAGGAGGAAAGGGGGAACACGAACACCAGAGAAGAGGGGGAAAGGGGGAACATGAACAGCAGAGAAGAGGGGGAAAGGGGAAAGGGGGGAACATGAACAGCAGAGAAGAGGGGGAAAGGGGAAAGGGGGAACATGAACAGCAGAGAAGAGGGGGGAAGGGGGAACATGAACAGCAGAGAAGAGGGGGAAAGGGGGAACATGAACAGCAGAGAAGAGGGGGGAAGGGGGAACATGAACAGCAGAGAAGAGGGGGAAAGGGGGAACATGAACAGCAGAGAAGAGGGGGAAAGGGGGAACATGAACAGCAGAGAAGAGGGGGATAGGGGGAACATGAACAGCAGAGAAGAGGGGTAATGGGGGAACATGAACAGCAGAGAAGAGGGGGAAAGGGCAAAGGGGGAACATGAACAGCAGAGAAGAGGGGGAAAGGGGGAACATGAACAGCAGAGAAGAGGAGGAAAGGGGGAACATGAACAGCAGAGAAGAGGAGGAAAGGGGGAACATGAACAGCAGAGAAGAGGGGGAAAGGGGGAACATGAACAGCAGAGAAGAGGGGTAATGGGGGAACATGAACAGCAGAGAAGAGGGGGAAAGGGGGAACATGAACAGCAGAGAAGAGGAGGAAAGGGGGAACATGAACAGCAGAGAAGAGGAGGAAAGGGGGAACATGAACAGCAGAGAAGAGGAGGAAAGGGGGAACACGAACAGAGAAGAGGGGGAAAGGGGGAACACGAACAGCAGAGAAGAGGGGGGAAGGGGGAACATGAACAGCAGAGAAGAGGGGGAAAGGGGGAACATGAACAGCAGAGAAGAGGGGGAAAGGGGGAACATGAACAGCAGAGAAGAGGGGGAAAGGGGGAACATGAACAGCAGAGAAGAGGGGGAAAGGGGGAACATGAACAGCAGAGAAGAGGGGTAATGGGGGAACATGAACAGCAGAGAAGAGGGGGAAAGGGGAAAGGGGGAACATGAACAGCAGAGAAGAGGAGGAAAGGGGGAACATGAACAGCAGAGAAGAGGAGGAAAGGGGGAACATGAACAGCAGAGAAGAGGAGGAAAGGGGGAACACGAACAGAGAAGAGGGGGAAAGGGGGAACACGAACAGCAGAGAAGAGGGGGAAAGGGGGAACATGAACAGCAGAGAAGAGGGGGAAAGGGGGAACATGAACAGCAGAGAAGAGGGGGAAAGGGGGAACATGAACAGCAGAGAAGAGGGGTAAAGGGGGAAAATGAACAGCAGAGAAGAGGGGTAAGGGGGAACATGAACAGCGGAGAAGAGGGGTAATGGGGGAACATGAACAGCGGAGAAGAGGGGTAATGGGGGAACAAGAACAGAAGAGAAGAGGGGTAAAGGGGGAACATGAACAGCAGAGAAGAGGGGGAAAGGGGGAACATGAACAGCAGAGAAGAGGGGGAAAGAGGGGGGGGGGGAACATGAACAGCGGAGAAGAGGGGTAATGGGGGAACATGAACAGCAGAGAAGAGGGGTAAAGGGGGAACATGAACAGCAGAGAAGAGGGGGAAAGGGGGAACATGAACAGCAGAGAAGAGGGGTAAGGGGGACCATGAACAGCAGAGAAGAGGTGGTAAGGGGGAACATGAACAGTAGAGAAGAGGGAGGAAAGGGGAAGACGAACAGCAGAGAAGAGGGGGAAAGGGGAAACGGTCACTCTCCCACTGACGTCAGGTTTGGTGAGCTCTATATTTTGCACAAACTTACAACTGACCTTACCCCTCCTGCTCTATCACTTTACCAATTTCCAGACAGGTTGTGCACCTGCATTAATTCACCTCCATGTTCTCTCGATTGTGGAATCGTCTCTCTGTGTCCACTGCATCGTCCTCATTTCACTCTTTCAGAAGTGCTACTGATCACTACCTCATGTGCTAACCCACACACACACACACAATCTCTTCCACACGCGCTCATTCTTTCCCATTATTTTCCTCTCTGGGCCACTGTTGATTGTTCTCATGTTGGTCCTCATTTCCTCCTTGTCCCACAAACCCTTTGGTAGTTTGTGAACCTGGTGCCCTTTTATCGTTTTGCCTGCCCCATGAACCTCGACCCTTGCATTAAAATTATTGCAAATTATACATTTTGTTGTGATCTTGACATAGTCTTCAAAAATGCTTTACGCTCTTTAATTTCATCTGTATTCTAATTAACAATTTGTTTTCTTGTTATTACTTCTATTTTGATGATGTAAATGTATCAAAATTTGCTATATATATTATATATATATATATATATATATATATATATATATATATATATATATATTGTTGTGGATCTCCAAACGTCGGCCTCCCCCTTATCAAGGGGGGATTAATCCCCTTGTCTTGTTACTAGCCGACGCGATCCCGGGGCTATCACGTTCCTTCCGGTCAGTGTTAAATAGGGTTGGAAGCCGAATTAGTCTTATTCCCTAAGTACTATCACCGCCGTGAAGCAAGGAAATAACCCCACCCGAACCACGGTTTCAGTGGACACGCCGAGCGATTAGCGAGCCGCGAATCGGGCCGTTAACAGGTACTAAACCCGATTGGAACGCTTCCTGATCGTGCCACGCTTACCCAATGGAGAAATCACTAAGACGGTCGAATCAGGAAAACAGGAAGAACAAGGAATTTATTTACACTTTGTACAAATAAGAAGAGGAAAAGAAGCAATGTACAGGGAAGAAGAAGCAGATACACAGGGCAGTCTTATATTTATCCCTGGACATGGGCCCGTTCGCACCCAGACTCACTCTCAGACTCACTCACACGGGGTTGTAGATGGTCGGGTTGAGGGTCCACCGATGGCGTCCACAGCTCGCTCCGGTCCCCGACTCGTACCACTAAGCAGATGGTGATGGTAGACGGCAGGCAAGATCGTCCTGTGTCGGTGGCGCGGACCGGACAATTACACTGGGGGGGATCGGCAAGCTGGCGATTATACTGGTGTATGTAATAGTTGTTCCGGCGCCTTATACGCGCTCCCGGTCTAACTTGGTACAATGCGCCACTTCCCCACGTCCTCCACAATGCGCCGCTCCGGCAATGCTTTTACAATGAGGTCACCAAAGCCAAGCCAATTCCCAGTTCTTTGCCACTGCCGTATGCACCCGAGTCCTTCTCATATATTGAGTGCCGTTCACTCCTCTTGGTAAAACGCAATCGTGCAAGTCCTTCAATAATGGCGCCTTCCACAAAAGTCCTTCTGCACGAATGCCAAATGTGACAATCCTTTCACACGAGTCCTTCAGAGGGCTTTTCGCTCGCGGTTATATAGCGCCGCTTTGCGAACCTTCTCAAATCTGGGAGATGCGCACTCACCACGCCCCTTAGCCATGCCCACTCGATCCCTGGTTGGTTGATGGGGTCTTACCGGCTCCGCCCTTTATGTCTGCTTGACTTGGCCACACCCCCAACCTCGTGCTTCACCCCCTTTTCGGGCCTTACCTCGTGGCATTTGGGCTGGTTTGAGCGAGCAACTGGCAGCTAACGCTGCCGGCCCAACGCGTAACAAACTGCGAGCATCCTAATGCGAGGGTCAATGGGGTGCAGACTGGATGGGTGCAATGGGGCATGGGGTGCAGACTGGATAGTGCGCAATGGAGTCGATTGGAGGGAGGGCTGCAGTTTGAACGGGGCCTACTCTTATTTGTTTTACACAACGCAGATGATAACTATTGGAAATGGCCTTATCTCACATATACTAAGAAATAACTAACGTTCTAAGGTGACCTACGTGTTGCCTGTGGCCTAACTATGGGGTGCAACCTTTAACCTTTAATGATGTTACCTGTGTGGGTTCTCAAAACCGCAACAATATTGTTGCGGATCTCAATGTCGGCCTTTCCCCTTTACCAAGGGGGGATTAGTCCCCTTGTCTTTTTGCTAGCCGACGTGATCCGGGGCTATGACGTTCCTTCCGGTCAGCGTTAGGTAGGGTCGTAGGCCAAATTCCTAATACCTAAGTACCAACGCCGGCCAGGAAGCAAGGAAATAACCCCGCCCGAACCACGGTTGTAGTGGAAACGCCGAGCGATAGCGAGCCGTGATTCGAGCCGTTAACAGGAACTAAACCCAATCTGAGCGGTTCCGAATCATGCCACGCTTACCCAATGGAGGAAAGGACTGATACGGTCGAATTAGGAAGAAACAAGGAAGAACAGATTGGTTTATTTATAATTTGTACAGGAAGGAGAAGAAGAACACACAGTGAAGCTTATACAGTCTTAACTTATCCCAGGACACGGGCCCGTTTCACTCTCAGACACACACATGGGGATGTAGATGGTCGGGTTGATGGTCCAGGTATGATGGTGTCCAGGCAGTTCACTCCGGTCCCCGACTCGTACCGTGAAGCAGATGGTCAGAGCGGCAGAAGCTCCCCGCGGGTCGTTTACGCGGAGCGGACAATTACAGGGCGAAAGGCAAGGCTGGCTGGCGGTTACTTCGCGGCTCCCCGCATACGTATTAGATGGACTGGCGCTATACGCGCTCCCAATACCGCTCAATAGGCACTCCCTAATGCAAGTTCAATAGCATCCATGCTCTTTCAAAGCGCGTATCCGCTCCAGTCCTCTCCCAATGCGCTTTCCTTACGAGTCCTTTGCAAGCTCTCATACAACGATTCCTTCTGGCCAGTCCTGTTATATAGTTCTCTCATAAGGGCAGTCCTTTTACAACGAGTGCAGTTGCGTCAGTCCTGCACAAGGGCTTTGTGCGCGCATTTATATAGCGCCGCCCAGCGAAGCCTCTGGAACTTGCCAGCCACACCCTTACCATGCCCCTCAAGCCATTTCACCAGAGCCCTGGTTGGTTGTTGGCTCTCACCGTCTCCGCCTTTGACGTGCTGCTTGACGTGGCCACACCCCGACCTCGCGCTCCTCCCCCTTTCCAGGCCCAACCCGTGGCATTTGGCTGGTTTCGAGCGAAAAATTAGCCGAATCAGGGCGCGGGATGTGGTCCACCGCTAGCTGCTAGCTGCACTTAAGAATTGGCTTTCTGGGGTCAGGTAAGCTACCTGTACCACACCAGCATGACATAGCTTTTGTAGTTTCCATGTCAAATAAAATCCACCTAGCTCTCGGACCAATGGATGCTGCCCAACGAGGTCGATTTGGAGGGTGGGCCGCAAAATGAATGGGACCGAAGCTTATTTATTTTACACAACGCAGGTATCACTAATGGAAATGACCTTATCCTACACACATACTATGACATAACTAATGTTCTAAGGTGGCGTACGTGTTGCATGTGGACTAACTATGGGGGCAAACCTTTAACCTTTAATGATCAATATGTACATTCTCAGAACCGCAACAATGTGTGTGTATATATATATATATATATATATATATATATATATATATATATAATTTTTTTGCATTATAATTTCTTTTATTTATTTCTTTATTTTTCAATACTAATTGAAATATAGTGCATTTTGTAGTTAAGGCAGCATAACATATTTTTTTGTGTTGGATCTAAGCCTGGTGTTGGCTTAGTGGTTAGGGTGCTGGCTTGGGATCCTAGCATCCTGGGTTCGAATCCCGGTTGATCGCTGAATTAACGCCAGGAGTGGTGACTCAGCCTGTTATCCTTCCGAGGTCGGCAAATTGAGTACCATTTCCCTGTTAATTCCCTGTGTGTGGCAACTAACAGGGTTGGTGGCAGGAAGGGCACCTGGCTGTAAAACATTGCTTCAAAAACAGGCCACGGTGCCCAAAAAAGGCCAACCCCCACTCTGTGGGGGAAATATGGCCTCTAAAGGCGGTTTTTCTTTTTTGTTTTGTGTTGGATCTATAACCCTTTTATTTCAAAATGTATTTTTTTTTGCATTCCTTTTATCTATTTCCTGAAATAACATGAGATCACATTGTTTGCAGGTCTGGTTCATCCAGTGAATTTTCAAAGTGACTTCCATCAGAGTTTCCAGGATGCTTTGACCAATGAGTGTGTAAAGCAGGGACCGTGTGATTCTCTCATGGAGTTGAATAATCCTCCAATGATGCATGAAGGTAAGCAGATCCAGCACAGAACACACAGCACAGCTCCACTTGCTTTGTTTGATTAACGATGAAATGCTTAAATTGAACATCATGTCGGAGGAATGATCTGTTTAAACAGTGGGCTGCTTGTGCTACGTGATCCACTTAAGCTTGTGTTTCCTCGATGACTCTGACTAACGTCACTTAAGCGCCAGGAGCTTTGGCTACTCCTGAAGATCGCCGAGCTTACCAAATGTAAACTGCGCTCAATTAGCTGATCTTTACAATTTTCAAAACCACAAGGATCGCTCCGATCCGAGGTCGAACTAGGCGGTACAACACATGGGAAGTAAAAGATGGGAAGCCGTCTCTTATAATCAAAATGGGTTTCTTAAAAAGGAATACGGGGATAAGGGCAGACGAGATGCTATGATAACTACAGAGTTCATAGAAAACAATATCCCGCACAGTGTTCAAGTGGATACTTCAATTTTAATAGAATAATGATTTTAAATATCGTGAAAAAAATCTGTAAAAATCCAAACAAAGAGAGTGGAGATCGATTCTGCCTGTCTAAAAGGTCCAACTCCAACTCCAACCACAACGCGCCAGCCAAACAGTCTTGTCTGATTCCTCTGAAGTCCTCCTTTCTTTTCCCCATTAATGTAACGCTTGTTTATGTAACAAGGACGTCTGTTGCATTCAAAATACCCAGCGCATTTTACCTAACTTTTAGAATAAACGTAGCGTAACATACCCAACACATTAATAACTAGAACGGCACTCAGTAGAGAGCAAACCTCCGCCTGGTTGGCCATAATCACTCAATGGTGAAGAATCACTTTAAAAATTACACTAGATGGACCTGGATCTTCACTAAAATTGAATCGATTCTTCCTTGTCACAAAGAAACTGTCCAACAAGTTTCGTACAAATCCATCTATAACTTTGAGATATCCTGCTATGTATCGTTTTTGCGCCTATCTCCCAATGGTGTAGAATCACTTTTAATAATAATAGTAGCTGGATCCGGATCTTCACCAAAATCTAATAATTTCGTCCTTGTCACATATGCTACATCTCTGCCGAATTTTTGTCCAAATCCGTCTACAACGTTTTGAGATATTTTGTTCACAAACAGACAGACAGGGGGTGAAAACATAACCTCCATCCACCTTTGATGGCAGAGGTAATTATTGTTTATACTGACTCAAGTTATGGAATTTGCTTGAAGTGAGTCTGAAGCAAACTTCTGTGTTAATAGTTTGAACCAATGAAAGAATCGCTTCAAATATTTTCATAGTTTTCCTTTCCTCGGTTGATGTAGATGATCGCGAATTGAATATAGTAATTGGGAAACAAAATGACCTAATAATTTTATTATTGCCCACATCATCAGGTCGGCTTGGTTTAATACCCCACGACAATACCTCTGGTGTTTCAATATATAGTTTTGTAATGTTTTCATTCGAATGTTTATATTTAATTGATATTTTACAAGATTCAACCCCCCTGTGTTTGGAATATTTAGGTGTTCCAAAAATTATGTTTTTAATATCAAAATTATCATAACTCGGTGCCATTTTATATATATATATATATATATGTTTTTTTAAAATCATCATATATAACAAAAAAAATTGATTTTTATATTTCTTATATATAAAGAGATGAATTCATATAATAAGATGAAGTTTCTTAAAAAGAACAGCAAAATCACAACATATTGTGGTGTTTGTGACCATGATTACAAACACAACTATAAAAAACATTTTCACACCAACAAACACAAAGCTAAACTTTTACATATGGTAGCTCCGCTTGAACGAGAAACAAAATATTGTCGCGTTTGTGATAAGACCGTCTTGAAGGGGAGCTTTCCCACCCATCTTAAATCACAAAAACACATAGAGTTGAGGGGATACACTATCAAGGAGACTGATAATGCATTTAGGAACCATATTAGAATAAGGAGGTTTGGTTTAACACCTCCAGAACCAAAATCAATAGCTGAGGCGATTGAAACATTCAAACCCGCCGTTGGAAGCCATGTAAAGAATACGTTGGCTGAGATTAAACCCCTTAAATTTTATATGGGAGTAAAAATGGAATTGAAAAAAATCAATTCCTGAAAAAGAGGATCTTGTTAAGAAACTCTATATAAGAACAAAACCTTACTTTATCACATCACTCCAGGGGTTCTTATTAACAGACGTTTATGATAAACTTTTAGAACAAGAAGAGGAAGAGAATGAAGATGATAAGAATTATGGATATGGACCACCTTTGGAGGCCTTTTTCCCCTGCAGAGCAGGGGTTGGCCTTTTTCGGGCACCCTGGTCCCCTTTTTGAAGCAATGTTTTTACGGCAGGATGCCCTTCCTGCCGCCAACTCTGGTAGACGCCTCTTGCACACACAGGGAATTACCAGTGAACTGGTACTCAATTTGCCGACCTCAGAAGGATGACAGGCTGAGTCAACCTCCCTGGCGTTAATTCAGCAATCGACCGGGATTCAAACCCAGGATCCTAGGATCCCAAGCCAGCACCCTAACCGCTAAGCCTACACCAGGCTAATATACACCAGGCCAGATAAGAATTATGGATATGAACTTGCTAAAATATTATACATCGATTGTTTTTCATGGTTTTGTTTAAATATTTATTTAAATATGTTTAAACCGCAGCCGTGATGCTGACGCCCCCCCCCCCACCCCCCAGAATTTCCATGTTTTAAACGTTTCCCAGTGTGTACCCTGGATAAGAATAGGTACGCCGTATCCCTGGGTGTCGTAAGAGGCGACTAAGAGGGTTGGCGTCAGGAAGGGCATCCGGCCATAAAAACATTGCCTCAAAAAGAGAAACATGACAATTACAACTACATGTGGGCAGGGTACAGCCCGAAGTGGAGATCGGTTTCTGAGGTTTGGGACATGGAATGTAGGGACAATGACAGGGAGATCAGGAGAAGTGGTGGAAGTATTGGTCAGAAGAAGAGTGGACATATGTTGTGTGCAAGAGACGAGATGGAAGGGAAGTGGTTTGAGAATGGTGAAGGGTAGGCAGGGACAGAAATACAAGTTTGTGTGGCAACGGTGCCTGGAGGGCGTGAATGGTGTTGGTGTCCTGTTTTCTGAGGAGTTTGTAGACAGTGTGGTGAGTGTGACTAGAGTGAGTGATAGGTTGATGATGGTGAAAATGATGATTGGAAAGCTCTTGGTGAACGTCATCTCGGGATATGCTCCGCAGGTTGGTCGAAGCGATGTAGAGAAGGACAAGTTCTGGTGTGCGATAGAGAAGCTGATGGAAAACGTGAAAGATGAGGAAGTTGTTGTGGTAGGAGGAGACCTAAATGGACATGTGGGAAGGAGTATGGATGGTTTTGACGGAGTTCATGGGGGTTACGGATATGGTGTGAGAAATGGAGAAGGTGAAAGGATTTTGGAGTTTGCTGATGGAGCTGAATTGTTGATTTGTAATACTCAGTTCCAGAAAGAGGATAATAAGCTTGTTACATACACGTCAGGTGGGCCGACGACAACCGTTGACTACCTGATGGTGCGTCGGCGAGATAGAGGGCACCTCCGGGACACAAAGGTGATCCCGGGGGAGGAGGCTATTTCACAGCACCACTTGGTTGTCTGCGACATAAGGGTGAAAGGTGCGAGGAGAGCTCGGCGGGTGAAGTACCAACAGAGAATGAAGGTGTGGAGGTTGAAAGAGGTGACAGTAAGGGAGGCATTAAAAGAGAGGCTGAGTAGGGTCGAGGATGATGTGGTTGAGCTTGAAAGTGGTTGGATGTCAATGAAAGCTAGTCTGTTGGGAGCCGTTGGTGAGGTATGTGGATGGACAAAAGGACCACCGAGGCACTCGGAAACATGGTGGTGGGATGATGAAGTTGGAAAGAGGATTGATGAGAAGAGGAAGAAGTTCAAGGAGTGGCAGAAGGCGAAGGGTACAGGAGCAGAAACAGCAGAGCATGAAAGTTATAAGGCAGCCAGGAAGGCTGCAAAGAAAGAGGTAGCAAAGGCGCAGGAGGCATGTAGGAAAATGTTCGGAGAATGCTTGGATTCGGAAGAGGGTCAGAAAGCAGTATTCAGGATTGCAGAGCAGATAGCGAAAGAGAGGTGTGATGTGATGGGGGTGAGTTGCTTGAAGGATGAAGTGGGACAAATCGTTGTCGACCCAGATGGAATTAAAGGAAGATGGAAAAGATGTATGGAAATGCTGTTGAATACAGAGAATGAATGGGATGGCAACATAGCGAGTAACCCAGTTTTAGGACCGGCAGAGAGGATAACTGAGAAGGAAGTTGAGGAAGCGATAAAAGCAATGAAGGGTAGAAAAGCGGGAGGGCCGACGGGAGTTGTGGGAGATATGTTGAAGGCAGCAGGAAGTTGGGGTGTGAAGAGAATGACAGAGATCTGTAATCTGGTGGTGAAAAAGGCCGCATTCCAGTGGATTGGGAACTGAGTACCCTCCTCCCTCTATACAAGGGGAAAGGTGACCCTCTGGAGTGTGGCTCGTACCGAGCGATAAAGTTATTGGAGCATGGAATGAAGGTATTGGAAAGGGTGTTGGAGAGGAGGATAAGGAAGAAAGTGAAGATCGACGAAATGCATTTTGGATTCATGCCAGGAAGAGGAACGACAGACGCGCTTTTCATTGTGAGGCAGTTGCAGGAGAAGTACATGGAGAAGAGGAAGAAGTTGTTTCTTGGGTTTGTTGATCTGGAGAAAGCATTCGATCGGGTTCCACGCAAAGTATTGACATGGGCATTGAGGAAGTTAGGAGTGGAGGAATGGTTGATCAGAGTAGTGATGGCAATGCACATAAGAGCGCGCACAGCTGCAAGGACGAAGGACGGGAACAGTGGTGAGTTTGAGGTGAAGGTGGGAGTGCATCAGGGTCGGTACTAAGTCCACTACTATTTGTAGCTGTGATGGAGGTGCTGGCTCAGAACGTAAAGGAGGGTTTACCGTGGGAGTTGTTGTATGCAGATGATCTGGTGTTGATTGCAGAAAGTATGGATGGACTGAAGGAAAAGATGAACACGTGGAAGGAATGTATGGAGACAAAAGGTCTGAAGGTGAATATCGGAAAGACGAAGGTGATGGCAAGTGGTAAAGCATGTGGTGAGGTGAAAAGAACTGGGAAGTGGCCCTGTGCTGTGTGTAGGAAGGGTGTCGGAGTGAACTCCATTCAGTGTACAATGTGCGCTGAGTGGGTTCATCAAAAATGTAGTGGTCTGAGAGGGTCATTAACCAGTGTGGCAGCTACATTCAAATGTAAGGTGTGCACAGAGGGAGCTGCAGATGGAGGAAATGTTGAGTTGGATCTTGGAGACAGCGTGAAGCTGGAAGGTGTGAAAACATTTTGCTACCTCGGAGACATGCTGAATGGAGAAGGTGGATCAGACTCGGCAACGGTTGCTCGAGTGAGATGTGCATGGAAGAAGTTTCGGGAATTGAGTGGCGTGCTGATGATGAGGGGAGTGTTGTTGAAGCTGAAGGGAAAGGTGTATGCTGCATGTGTGAGAAGTGTTATGATTTATGGGAGCGAGACATGGGTAATGAACGTAGAGCAGCAACGAAGGTTGGAAAGGGTGGAAATGCGAATGGTTCAACGGATGTGCGGAGTATCGTTGAGAGAGAGGAAGACAAATGATGAATTGCGAAAGATGATGGGAATAGAGCCTGTGATTGATGCTGTGAAGAGGAACAGGTTGAGATGGTTTGGTCATGTGTTGAGGAAGGATGAAAGTGACTGGTTGAGAAGAGTGATGGAAATGAATGTAGAAGGAAGTAGAAGACGGGGAAGACCGAGAAAGACTTGGCTAAAGATGGTGGAAGAAGAAATGCGGGCAAGGGGGTTAACAAGGAGAGATGCAGAAAATAGGGCAAAATGGAGAAGATTGTCATGGGGACCGCAAGGCTAACCCCCGCTCTAGCAGGGAAAATGGCCTTTTAAAATGCATGTTGTTGTGTTGTTGATATACACGTTTTAAAATCAGACCCCCTAAAAGCTTCTTCTTACATTGATTTACCAAGAGAGATAAAACTTAAAAAGGTGGTCATTTATATTCAAAACAAAGATAAAAAAATGTTTCCTATGGGGTGTTCTTGCACACTTACATCCTCCTGAATGGAATTCTGAAAGGGTATCACATTATGAGAAATTTGAAAATGAGTTAAATGTTGCCGTCCATTTCCAATGCTATTGAAAGATATTCCTAAATTTGAGAAAATGAATAATCTATCTGTTAATGTTGATGGACTAATGGATGAAAACAATGTTTGTCCTTTGCAAATTTCTGTTAACTATAAAAATAAAGAAACTCATATTAATCTTCTCCTCTTTAACTCAGGTGGAAATTCACATTACGCTTACATCAAAAATTTATCAAAATTAGTTTATTCACAAGTAAGTAAACATCATGGTAACAAACACATCTGTGATCGATGTCTCAACTTCTTTAATAGTCAAGAAAGGTTAGATAAACACTTAGAATTCTGTGTTAAACATAAATCCACCGTAATTAATATGCCGGTAGAACGTTCAAACATAAAATTTAAAGATTTCGATAAAACTATAAAACACCCATTCGTGATATATGCTGATTTTGAATGTATTCTTGAAAAGATAAATGACGCTTCTTCAAAACCAAACGAAACATCCACGAATAAATATCAAAAACATACTCCTTGTGGTTTCTGTACTTATAGCAAGTCATCCGTTGGCGACAAATACAACAAACAAGAACTTTATAGAGGAGAAGATGCGGCTTCTGAGTTCATAAAACGATTAGAAGAGGACTGTCGTCGCTTAAGAAAGATAATGAGATGAACCAATAAACCGATGAACCCCCTCACAAAAGAAGAAAAAACAGAATTTAAGCAACCAAATAGCATCTGTCATATTTGTGGGAAGAAAATTGACAGGGAGGAAGATACTGAGGGACCAAAGGTTAGAGACCATTGTCATCTCACTGGGAAATATAGGGGTCCGTCCGGCTCATTATGAATGTAATCTTAATTATAAAACACCCAATTTCATTCCGGTCTTTTTTCACAACAACGCTCATCATGACACGCATCTATTTATTAATGAACTGACAAAGACAAATGGGAACATTTCAGCAATTCCTACCACGGACTAGAACTACATCTCTTTTACAAAAAACAATACGTACAAAAATAGGAATTAACAAAGAAAAAGGCAAAGATACAGTCACGTGAAAAAGTAAGTACACCCCATGTAAAGTTTTGACTTTTTCAACATATTTCAACATACAGCTATTTGATCTTCATTTCAACAATATTGATAGATAAAGGTGATATAATATAACAAATATCATGAAACATTTACATTTTGTAGTCCATTGTATGATTTAAATAAACGTAAATTTCGCATGTGGAAAAAGTAAGTACACCTCTACATTTATCACTACTTCAAATACCTAAAATTAGAATCGGGTGCACGAGCTCAGGTGCAAATGAGTAGAACATCGTTAGAGAGGATCTTGGAGGAACCTGTCTTATTTAAACCTAAGACATTTAGTTTGGTTTGCTCTTTGTTGTTGAAGTGTGCGGCGTCACCATGCCTCGATCAAAATAGCTCTCTGAGCCCTTCAGAAAGAAGGTTATAGATGCCGACGAGTCTGAGAAGGGATTTAAAAAGATCTCCAAACAATTTGAAATCAATCATTCGACTGTCCGGAAGATCAAAGGTAGAGCTAAAAGAGTCAAAGGTAGAGCTATTTGGCCACAGTACCAGAAGACATGTTTGGCGAAAACCAAAGGCAGCATTTGACCACAAGAACCTGATACCAACTATAAAGCATGGTGGTGGAAATATTATGGTTTGGGGCAGCTTTGCTGCATCAATGCCTGGGCAGCTCACCATCATAGAATCCACTATGAATTCTTCATTGTACCAGAGTGTGCTTGAGGATAATGTGAGGCCATCTATCGGAAAGTTGAAGCTCAACCGAAGGTGGACCTTGCAACATGACAATAACCCTAAACATACCAATAAATCCACCAAGGAATGGCTGAAAAGAAAGAAATGGAGGGTTCTGGAATGGCCAAGTCAAAACCCGGATCTAAATCCCATCGAGATGTTGTGGGGGGATTTGAAACGAGCTGTGCATGCAAGAAACCCCTGGTGTGTTCCCTGGTTTAGAATAGGTACACCGTATCCCTGCGTGTCGTAGGAGGCGATCAAGAGGGTAGGCGTCAGGAAGGGAATCCGGCCATAAAAACATTGCCTCAAAAAGAGAACCATGACAATTACAACTACATATGGGCAGGGTACAGCCCGAAGTGGAGATCGATTTCTGAGGTTTGGGACATGGAATGTAGGGACAATGACAGGGAGATCAGGAGAAGTGGTGGAAGTATTGGTCAGAAGAAGAGTGGACATATGTTGTGTGCAAGAGACGAGATGGAAGGGAAGTGGTGTGAGAATGGTGAAGGGTAGGCAGGGACAGAAATACAAGTTTGTGTGGCAAGGGCGCCCGGGGGGCGTGAATGGTGTTGATGTCCTGTTTTCTGAGGGGTTTGTAGATAGGTTGATGATGGTGAAAATGATGATTGGAAAGCTCTTGGTGAACGTCATCTCGGGATATGCTCCGCAGGTTGGTTGGAGCGATGAAGAGAAGGACAAGTTCTGGTGTGCGATACCGAAGCTGATGGTAAACGTGAAAGATGAGGAAGCTGTTGTGGTAGGAGGAGACCTTAATGGACATGTGGGAAGGAGTATGGATGGTTTTGAGGGAGTTCATGGGGGTTACGGATATGGTGTGAGAAATGGAGAAGGTGAAAGGATTTTGGAGTTTGCTGATGGAGCTGATTTGTTGGCTTGTAATACTCAGTTCCAGAAAGAGGATAATAAGCTTGTTACATACACGTCAGGTGGGTCGACGACAACCGTTGACTACCTGATGGTGCGTAGACGAGATAGGGGGCACCTCCGGGACATAAAGGTGATTCTGGGGGAGGAGGCTGTTTCACAGCACCACTTGGTTGTCTGCAACATAAGGGTGAAAGGTGCGAGGAGAGCTCGGCAGGTGAAGTACCAACCGCGAATGAAGGTGTGGAGGTTGAAAGAGGTGACAGTAAGGGAGGCATTAAAAGAGAGGCTGAGTAGGGTAGAGGATGATGTGGTTGAGCTTGAAAGTGGTTGAATGTCAATGAAAGATAGTTTGTTGGGAGCCGTTGGTGAGGTATGTGGATGGACAAAAGGACCACCTAGGCACTCGGAAACATGGTGGTGGGATGATGAAGTTGGAAAGAGGATTGACGAGAAGAGGAAGAAGGTCAAGGAGTAGCAGAAGGCGAAGGGTACGGTAGCAGAAAAAGCAGAGCATGAAAGTTATAAGGCAGCCAAGTAGGCTGCAAAGAAACGGGTAGCAAAGGCGCAGGAGGCATGAAGGAAAATGTTCGGAGAACGCTTGGATTCGGAAGAGGGTCAGAGAGCGGTATTCAGGATTGCAAAGCAGATAGTGAAAGAGAGGTCTGATGTGATGGGGGTGAGTTGCTTGAATGATGAAGTGGGACAAATCGTTGTGGACCCAGATGTAATTAAAGGAAGATGGAAAAGATATATGGAAATGCTGTTGAATACAGAGAATGAATGGGATGGCAACATAGAGAGTAACCCAGTTTTAGGACCGACAGAGAAGATAACTGAGAAGGAAGTTGAGGAAGCGATAAAAGCAATGAAGAGTAGAAAAGCGGGAGGGCCGACGGGAGTTGTCGGAGATATGTTGCAGGCAGCAGGAAGTTGGGGTGTGAAGAGAATGACAGAGATCTGTAATCTGGTGGTGAAAGAAGGCCGCATTCCAGTGGATTGGGAACTGAGTACCCTCGTCCCTCTATACAAGGGGAAAGGTGACCCTTTGCAGTGTGGCTCGTACCGAGCGATAAAGTTATTGGAGCATGGAATGAAGGTATTGGAAAGGGTGTTGGAGAGGAGGATAAGGAAGAAGGTGAAGATCGACAAAACGCAGTTTGGATTTATGCCAGGAAGAGGAACGACAGACGCACTCTTTATTGTGAGGCAGTTGCAGGAGAAGTACATGGAGAAGAGGCAGATGTTGTTTCTTGGGTTTGTTGATCTGGAGAAAGCATTCGATAGGGTTCCACGCAATGTATTGACATGGGCATTGAGGAAGTTAGAAGTGGAGGAATGGTTAATCAGAGTGGTGATGGCAATGTACAAAAGAGTGCGCACAGCTGTAAGGACGAAGGACGGGAACAGTGGGGAGTTTGAGGTGAAGGTGGGAGTGCATCATTGGTCGGGACTAAGTCCACTACTATTTGTAGCTGTGATGGAGGTGCTGGCTCAGGACGTAAAGGAGGGGTTACCGTGGGAGTTGTATGCAGATGATCTGGTGTTGATTGTGGAAAGTATGGATGGACTGAAGGAAAAGATGAACAAGTGGAAGGAATGTATGGAGACCAAAGGTCTGAAGGTGAATATCAGAAAGACAAAGGTGATGGCAAGTGGTAAAGCATGTGGTGAGGTGGAAAGAACTGGGAAGTGGCCATGTGCTGTGTGCAGGAAGGGTGTCGGAGTGAACTCCATTCAATGTACAATGTACGCTGAGTGGGTTCATCAAAAATGTAGTGGTCTGAGAGGGTCATTAACCAGTGTGGCAGCTGCATTTAAATGTAAGGTGTGCACAGAGGGAGTTGCAGATGGAGGAAATGTTGAGTTGGATCTTGGAGATGGCATGAAGCTGGAAGGTATGAAAACATTTTGCTACCTCGGAGACATGCTGAATGGAGAAGGTGGATCAGACTCGGCAATGGTTGCTAGAGTGAGATGTGCATGGAAGAAGCTTCGGGAACTGAGTGGCGTGCTGATGAGGAGGGGAGTGTCATTGAAGCTGAAGGGAAAGGTGTATGCTGCATGTGTGAGAAGTGTTATGATTTATGGGAGCGAGACATGGGTAATGAATGTAGAGCAGCAACGAAGGCTGGAAAGGGTGGAAATGCGAATGGATTGGTGGATGTGCGGAGTATCGTTGAGAGAGAGGAAGACAAATGATGAATTGCGAAAGATGATGGGAATAGAGCCTGTGATTGATGCTGTGAAGAGGAACAGGTTGAGATGGTTTGGTCATGTGTTGAGGGAGGATGAAAGTGACTGGTTGAGAAGAGTGATGGAAATGAATGTCGAAGGAAGTGGAGGACGGGGAAGACCGAGAAAGACTTGGCTAAAGATGGTGGAAGAAGAAATGCAGGCAAGGGGGTTAACAAGGAGAGATGCAGAAAATAGGGCAAAATGGAGAAGATTGTCATGGGGACCGCAAGACTAACCCCCGCTCTAGCAGGGAAAATCGCCTGAAAATGCATGTTGTTGTGTGCATGCAAGAAACCCCTCAAACATCGCACAGCTGAAAGAATTCTGCATGGAGGAGTGGGCAAAAATTTCTCCAAGTCGATGTCAGAGACTGGTAGACAGGTATAAGAAACGCCTACTTGAGGTTGGTTCTGCCAAAGGGGGCAATACCACCTATTAGAGCCAAGGGTGTACTTACTTTTTCCACATGCGAAATTTGCATTTATGTTTATTTAAATTATACAATGGACTACAAAATGTAAATGTTTCATGATATTTCACCGACAAGACATCAGGACCAGCCTCATCTCCATCGCATCTGCTCCATCATTTGAACACCTGGCTTTTAAACTCTCTGGTCACACACAGTCAGTCATGGCTGTTGTCTACCGCCCTCGCAAACCACACCCATCATTCCTGTCTGACCTCTCCTACGTTCTGACCCAGCTATGTTCCCTCTTCCCCTCAATCCTCCTTAGTGATTTCAATATCCACATGGACTCCACTGACTCCACGATAACCACTGACTTCACTGATTTACTCACCTGCTTTAACCTCACTCAACATGTCAACTTTCCTACCCATAACTGTGGTCACATTTTGGACATTGTCTGCTCTACTGGATTAATCTTGCACCATCTCTCTGGCTCCGACCTCACCCTCTCTGACCACTTAGCCATCACTATGACCATCAACATCCCCGCCCCAACACCAAGGCATTATCGCACTATCAACTTCCGTAAGCTAAACGCTCTTTCACCTACCTCATTCTCATCCACCCTCTCTGAAAAAATGTCCACTTCTCCCTTCGCTGACCTCCACAACCCTTCTGATCTCACTGACTACGACAACCACACTCTCTCCTCCTGCCTTGACCAACTTGCGCCTATAAAAACCAAAACAGTTTCTTTCACCCATTCTGCTCCCTGGTTTACCCCTGAACTCCGCCTGATGAAAACTCGTGCTCGCCAACTTGAAAGACTCCGCAATAAAACAGGTCTCACAATTCACTCCCAAGCCTACAAGGACCACCTACAACACTACAAAGATGCCCTCTCCCGCGCCCGCTCCGCCTACTACTCTCAAATTATTCACTCTGGCTCCGGAAACCCAAAAGCACTCTTCTCTACAATAAACAAACTCCTCAGCCCCCTGAACACCACCACCCAGTCATTCACAGTAGACAACTGCATCTCCTTCCTTTCATTCTTCCAATGCAAAGTTGAAAACATCTACAACAGCTTGACCACCGCCGCACCCGCTCCCCCTCAAACCACCTGCCCCCCCTTATCCTGCCATCCCCTGTCTCAATTCTCCCCAATCTCCCCTACTGACCTCTCTGAACTCCTCATAGGAATGAAAACTGCCACCTGCACTCTTGACCCCATCCCCTCCAGCCTTGTCAAGGCCTCCCTTCCTGCTCTCTCTCCACTTATCATTGCAACAATAAACTCCTCCCTGTCTACAGGCATCGTCCCACCATCCCTCAAAATTGCTGCTGTTACCCCCATTCTGAAAAAACCTGGATTAAACCCTGACACCCTAAACAACTTCAGACCCATCTCCAACCTACCCTTTCTGTCGAAAGTTTTGGAACGCGCTGTAGCCGCTCAACTCAAACATCACCTCTCTGCCAATAACCTGTATGAAACATTCCAATCTGTATTCCACTCCAACCACAGTACTGAAACTGCTCTCCTCAAAATCACCAATGACCTTCTCCTCTCCTCTGACGCTGGCAACCTCAACATTCTCATCCTCCTCGACCTCAGCGCCACCTTTGACACCATCGATCACACCATCCTCCTCACCCGACTTGAAACCACCTTTAACGTTACTGGCACTGCCCTCTCTTGGATTAAATCATACCTCTCTGACAGACGCCAGTTCATCTCCATCAATAACTGCAAATCCCCCACTGCTCCCCTCCCCCAAGGTGTCCCCCAAGGTTCAGTTCTTGGCCCCCTCCTCTTCATCCTTTACCTGTCCCCCCTCGGTCACTTAATCCGCCGTCATGGTCTCCAATTCCACTGCATCGCCGATGACATCCAGCTTTTCATCTCCACCAAGTCCATCTCCACCACCACCCACTCTATCCTGACAAACTGCATCACTGAAATAAAATCCTGGCTTCAAATTAACTTCCTCAAACTTAACTATGATAAATCTGAAATAATCATCATTGGCCCAAAAACGCTCATAAAATCCACCAATAACTTTGCCCTCAACATCGACGGTATCCCAGTATCCACCTCCCCTCACATCCGGAATCTTGGCATCATCTTTGACCAAACCGTCCCCTTCGACAAATACACTAAACAGATCACAAAGACAGCCTTCTTTCACCTGAAAAACATCGCCCGTCTCCGTCCATCCCTCTCCTCCATGGCTGCAGAAACCCTCATCCACGCCTTCATCACCTCCCGTCTGGACTACTGCAATAGCCTCCTCTATGGTTCACCCTCAACAATCACCAATAAACTCCAATACATTCAGAACTCCACTGCCCGTCTACTCACCCATTCCCGGACCCGTGACCACATCACCCCCGTCCTTTACAAGCTTCACTGGCTCCCCATCTCCCAGAGAATCCAGTACAAAATCCTCCTCTTGACCTACAAAGCCCTCCATAACCTGGCCCCATCCTACCTGGCTGACCTCCTCTCCAAACACACTCCCAACCGCAACCTCCGCTCTGCTGGTACCAACCTCCTAACCCCCCCCCCCATCCGGACAAAATTCAGATCCTGGGGAGACAGGGCCTTCTCCATCGCTGCTCCCACCCTCTGGAACTCACTACCTCACACCATCAGAGACTCCTCCTCATTCACCACATTCAAAACATCACTCAAGACCCACCTGTTCAACACTGCATTCAACATTTAACCCACAGCATTTAACCCCTGACTATCTCTTCTCCTTCTACCTCCTTTTTGCTTTGAATATTTCCCTATTGATTCTTGTTTTTTGCAATTGTTTTTATGTTTTGCTATGCATTATGTTTTGCACTCTGTCAAAGCGTCTTTGGGCTCCCTGAAAAGCGCTATATAAAATAAATGCATTATTATTATTATTATTAATATATTTGTTATATTATATCACCTTTATCTATCAATATTGTTGAAATGAAGCCTGCTGTTGGGCTAGCGGCTAGGGTGCCAGCTTAGGATCCCAGGATCCTGGGTTCGAATCCCGGTCGATCGCTGAATTAACGCCAGGGGGGTTGACTCAGCCTGTCATCCTTCCGAGGTCGGCTAATTGAGTACCAGTTCACTGGTAATTCCCTGCTTGTCGTAAAAGGCGACAAAAAGGGTTGGCGGCAGGAAGGGCATCCGGCCGTAAAACATTGCTTCAAAAAGGGGACCGAAAAACAACAACAACCATGGTCCCCGAAAAAGGCCAACCCCCGCTTTGCGGGGAAAAATGGCCTCTAAATGTGGTTATTATTATTTATTTTTTTATTGTTGAAATGAAGATCAAATAGCTGTATGTTGAAATATGTTGAAAAAGTCAAAACTTTACATGGGGTGTACTTACTTTTTCACGTGACTGTATATATGATACGACACATCAGGTTTCTTGATTCATTTAAATTTATGGCGAGTCCATTATCTACCTTGGCATCAAATATTAAAAACTTTCCGTGCTTTTCAGAGTATATATCAGATAAAAAAGAATTTGAACTCATCACAAAAAGGGATATACCCGTATGATTACATGGATTCATTTGAGAGATTTAAAGAAACACAACCTCCCCCGAAAGAATGTTTCTATAACAAGTTAAATAAATGTCATATAACTGATAAATAATATACTCAAGCACAAAATATTTGGAAAACGTTTAACATAAATAACCATGGAGAGTATCATGATTTGTATCTTAAAACCGACGTCTTACTACGAGCTGACGTCTTTGAAACCTTGAGAACAGTTTGTCATAATAAACAATCATATGGGTTAGATCCCGTACACTACTACACCACTCCTGGATTAGCTTGGAGTGCCATGCTAAAAATGACGAAACAAAAGTTGAATTTAATCAGTGATGTTGATATGCTTTTGATGATAGAAGAGGCTAAAAGAGGAGGAATATCACAAGTATGTTCGAAGAGATATGCTAAAGCCAAAAATAAGTATATTCCTAATTATGATGATACGAAAGGTAGTTCTTACCTGATGTATTACGATGCTAATAATTTGTATGGATGGGCTATGTCTCAAGCTCAACCTTATGGTAAACTTAAGTGGGTTGAAGAGAAAGATTATGAAAAGATTTTACAAAACATCGTTACATCCTCACAAAAATAATTGGATCAAAATTGAAAGTTGGATATTATATTGAGGTTGATTTGAAATATCCTGAAGAATTCCATAATAAACATAAAGATCTAGCATATGCCCCTACCAAAGAATGTCTTAGAAGAATGGCTAAGTGATTATCAACGAACATTTAATATAAAAGGTAAACCAACAGAAAAATTACTTACTACATTATATGATAAAGAAAATTATGTTTTACACCAAAGGAAATTAAAACAATATGTATCGGCGGGATTGATAGTAAAGAAGGTATATAGAGTTATACAGTTTAACCAAAGTCATTGGATGAAGGAGTATATTGATTTTAACACTCAAAGGAGAACCGAAGCAAAAACTGATTTTGAGAAAGACTTTTATAAATTGATGAATAATTCTGTATTTGGAAAGACGATGGAAAATCTTAGAAATAGACAAAACATAAGACTTACTACATCTTGGGGACAAGCGGCAAAATTAATTAATAGACCTAGTTTTCAAAGAGAAGTGGTGTTTTCAGAGAACTTTGTCGCTATTCATTTACAAAAAGAGTATTACAATGAATAAACCGATTTATATAGGGATGACGGTTCTTGATTTATCAAAATTACTACTGTATGATTACCTTTACAACAATTTGAAACCAAAGTATCAA
This sequence comes from Myxine glutinosa, assembly GCF_964187855.1. NCBI lineage: Eukaryota > Metazoa > Chordata > Myxini > Myxiniformes > Myxinidae > Myxine > Myxine glutinosa. The sequence goes on from NC_136269.1 coordinate 126,622,207, forward strand.
GATAATGTTTCTCTACATGGATACGGATAGTTCCATTTTAGAAATTAAAACGGAAGATGTTTATTCAGATATGCTTGAGGATAGTGACTTGTATGATACGAGCAATTATAAACCAACCAATAAGTTGTTTTCCTCAAAGAATAAAAAGGTTATTGGAAAGTTTAAGGATGAATTAGGAGGAAAGGTAATGACTGATTATGTTGGATTGAGAGCTAAAGCTTATGCTTGTAAATATATTGATAATAATGGTATTGGAAGATGTGATAATAAGTTAAAAGGAATAAAGAAGGGTGTTATCGAAGAAGAAATAGAATTTGAACATTATTATAATTGTTTAACTTTAAAGATGGAGGAGTTGGAGGTGTTTAGAAAAATGAAGAATACAATAAGAAGTTATAAACACCAATTATATACGGAGGAGGTGAACAAGAAAGCTCTTGAGGCTTATGATGATAAAAGGTTTATTTTAAACAATGGAATAAACCGTATTCAGTTTGGTCACAAAGACATACGCAATTTTAATAAAAATAAATTAATCTCATAAATAAAACGAGTTATTGTATCAAATGTGAAAAGAAAACTAAAAATATCTCTTACGATATAAATAAAAATAATAGAGTTTGTGAAAAGGGAGAATGTGTAATATGCGGGGCTAAAACGTGTCAATTCATCCCATCTAAAAGTGGGGGTGATATACAAAAATTTATATCAGGGACTAAATTTACAACCACGGTGATTCCAGGGGAACTACATCTACCGGGCTATTCCTTCTGCGGCCCAGGAACAAACTTGGAAAAAAGATTAGATGAAAATAACAATCCTAAACCATGGTCTAAACCCATAGGCAGGGTTGATGGGACGTGTATGAAGCATGACATTGCTTCTCGTAACACCGATACATTAGCTGGAAAACATGAAGCCGATAGATAAATGCTGTATAATTTGTCTTTGATACGAGATCCAACGTTGAGAGAGAAACTTGTTAGGCCTCTCATGAAGATAGCGTTGAAAGGTAAATTAAGATTTGGCCTTGGACTTCAAAAAAACTTCTAAATTCCAAGGCTGATATTAAACCTGAGGAAGGGGTCATTTTAGCTAATGAGTTACACAAACCTATAATCACAAAGTTTAAACGAAGGAAGGTTTATTCTAAAGCCGTTGATTACATCTGGTCTACTGATTTAATTGAACTAAATAATGATAAAGGGTACAAGTATGCTTTAACTGTTATTGATTTGAGAAGTAGATTTGCCTGGGTTATTCCCCTGAAAAACAAGAGAGGTAATACCCTGATGTTGGCCTTCCAACAGATATTTAATAAAAGTAAAGGGAAACCAAAGAAGCTATGGACCGACGAGGGGACGGAGTTCTACAACAGTATATTCATGAAATTTCTTAAAGAGCATGGCATTACATTATACAGTACATTTAATGAAGAAAAAGCAGTTGTTATTGAACGTTTTAATCGCACTTTGAAAGAGAGGTTTTATAAAAAATTCACACAAGTCGGTTCTCAACAATGGGTATCGGTAATTCAAGATATTTTTGTTAATTACAACAATGCAGTGCATTTATCTACTAGAGAAACACCATCAGAAACAGATACAACATTAGAATATGAAAAGAAGGTTAATTTAAGCAAACCAAAGTTCAAAGTTGATGATGTCGTAAGAATATACAGACGGAAAAGCCATTTTGAGAAGGGTTATACAAAGAGATGGACTAATGAACTTTTTAAAATTGTTGAGGTGGTGGATATAGTGCCTTGGTGTTATAGGTTATATGATTTACATGGAGAAGAAATCTTGTGGTCATTTTACTCACAATAATTACAAAAGACAAAACTCAGCGGTTAATGATCTTGAAAAAATAATTGATGTTTTATTAAAATGGCAAGAAAACTACTTCAGGAGAATTATAATTTTTGTATTCAAGGATACTTGCAAGAAAAGGGGGTAAAATTTTTAATTCCTTATGAATTAGAACATAAACAGGGAAAGTTTGTAATTAAGGATTGGCCATATACAGATATTGTAAAACCTACAAATAGAGACCTGCTTAAAATATTAAACAAAAATGAACTTCTCAAAGTTATGAAATATAAAGCTCTTTTAGAAAATATAAACAAATCCTATTGGTATCCTAGTGTGAGAAAAATAATTATAAATACAAGATTAGCTCAAAATCCAGATGAATATATGTATAATGTACTCCTGGGGAGATGCTATAAGGGTTAAAAGGGAGGATGAAGTGAGGGAGAAGACGTGGGAGAAGATGAAGGGGGCCTTGGAGAAGATGAAGGAAAAGGAAAAGAGGAAAGCACTGGTAATAAGGGAAGCAGAAGTGGAGAAGAGGGCAGAGGAGAGGTGGGAAGGAGTGAAAACATGGATTGATAATACAATGGAGGAAATAATAACAAAGGCAGTAGAGGGAGGGGAAAGGGAGGGGGGTAGCAAGAGCAAGGGAGGAAGCAAGAGCGACAAAGGTGAAGGAGCAATTGGAGGAGTATAAGACGAAATGGTTGAATATGAATGAGAAAGAGCAGGGGAAAAATAGGGGCGGCTACCAAATGTTGCTTACATTGTCCATGGGAAAGTCGCAGATGGATCAGGAATTGGAGAAGGCAAAGGAGGATGGGAGATACCCCTTCTTCCGAGGAAGAAGGGTACCAGCAATAGAAGAGGAGGAAAGGGCAGCAAGGGCAGCAGGGGTGGCAGAGACAGCAGCAAGGGTAGCAAAGGAAGAGGAGGAAATGGTAGCAAGGGCAGCAAAGGAAGAGGAGGAAGTCGAGGCATCAATAGAAGAGGTGGTAAGGGGGCGGCCAGCGATGAGGAGTTAATACATAGAATTGATAAAAATAATTTGAAATTATTTAATTTCAAATTAAATAAACATTTATGTTTTTGAAATATACATGAGATTAATAATATGGCAGGTAATTCCATTCCATATTCCCACTACCAAATCGGTTTGTATTCCCCGACTTTGTATAGTTACCCAGTTGTCTTGCTGCTTTGTCATGTAAACCATCGCTTTGCTATCATATATTTTTTTATTTCCTAACTCATGTATTTGTTGTTTACTAATTGTGCTTCCACACACATCATTAGATTCACCAAGTGGGTAATAGTCTTCTTTATGGGACCAAGTAAAATCTTGTAGGTCTTCCAAGTTTATTGAACAAAGCCAATTATACCCCAAATCAGGCATATCATACCCCCAGTTATCAATTATCATATTAACTATTTGCCCTTCTTTATAAAGTTTAATTGTAAGTGACACGTTAAATTTAATATGAAAAGGTGTATGAACTGGAGAACCGGGGGTTGTGGCTGTAAATTCTACTTGTTTATCAAAACGCGCTGTTTTCTCTTGGGTTATATATTGTAATACATCACCTAATCTCACCAAGTCATTGTTACCCATGGGACGCTGATGATTGGTTAAATTATTTTTCATATTAAGATTTTTAGTTATATCATATTTCTGTCGTTCGGCTTGTGCCTTTGTATAATAATTTGATAAATCAACAGTCGTCTCTTGAGATCCCCTAAAGGTAGAACCATCTTTTCAAACATAGGTCATTTTACTTAAGTTTTCTGATATTATTTTAAATCTTTTCATTCTTGTTGAGGTGAAATAATACGTATAAACATAATTGGCCACAACATTTGGAATTTACTTCTTGGATTTGAAATGTTTGATAAACACCAAGCTGCAAGAAGTCTTTTACTTCAAGAGGCGGCGGAAGCCCATAGCTATCAAAATAATATTATCCCGGCTATTATGAATGCAAGTCCAATGAGATCCATTCCCATTATTATCTTCTAAATTCATAATAATTTTCTTTGTATTTTTAGGCAACTTTGGTAATTCATCCCTCATACAAATACTTACGTTATCGAGGTTTAGCTGTTTACAATATTTACCGAGTTCTATATTTGACGTTGTATTCTTTCCAAAATGGTTAAACCACTCCTCCATATTATTTAGGAGAAAGCTATAATCCATTACCTCTTTTAGTTAGTTTTACACCCGCCTGTGCGATAGAAGACAGCATATCTCCAACTGACGCTCTCGCCCTATTAGGAAGACTTTCAAGCCTTTCAGCAAAATCTACAATCGCACCGCTTCCACTAACTTCCTTCTCCAACGCCTTGTTATGCCTTTCCAATTCTTTTTGGGTTGCTCGTTGAGCCTTCCTTTCGTTAGCGGCTTTTACCGCCGCTGAAATACCGCCCGCCGCAGCTCCCACTGCACTTACAGCACCGGTAATTAGGGGGATTAGGGCTAGAAGTGGAAGAAATCCTCCGTTTATTTCCTTTAGTGAATATTTTTTCAACATAGGTTTTGACATTTTTAAACTAAGTGAACCGGTACTATTTAATGTTCCTGCCTGCACCTTTGTGAGCAAAACATTAATTCTTATATCACCCTTTCTTTGGATTGTACGAATGGTAATCGTACAGGGTTTTTGAAGTTGAATACAAGACGATAGCTTATCGCGATTTGTTTGATTAATATATACGTCAGTTGTAACTTTATTCATTTTTATATATTACGAAAATACATTTTCTATTTACTACTGATGTGATATTAATCATAACACCATTATCCATATTAATCTGTAGTTCTGTTTCTTCCACAAGCAAACAATACACATCAAGTTCTCCACTTTCCGCCCTTTCAATGGTTAGGCAAGTATCTACTCTATTAGACATTATAGTTTCCTTTTGAGTGCTCAGGTCAATCGCGCAGATTGTATATAGATTTTTAAATGCACTCATATCCAAAAAGGGTTCCTTATTACCGTTATTTTCACACACCTTTTGGTAAGACTTGTCGACTTCAGCATAATCATTATTTTCCCAATTAATTTCCAATCTATATTTCGGGTAATATGTTCCATCTAGAGTAACCTGAAGATGTTTTACCTTAGCATTATCACACAACACATTATTCTTATCAGTAGCAGTATCTCCATCGGATTTCTTAAATAATAAGCCAAAGGTACCGAGGTTTTCCTTGGAGAAGACCCAAATTCCAATTGTAAGTGGATTTATCCATTTTAATGTGTTGACATCTTCTTTTAAGGTACGTTACATTTAGTGTTGTCTTTGAGTCATCTTTTATATAACATAACTCTCGTTTTATCACTAGGCGCATATTCGTTGATATACCAACACAGATCATTAATAACAAATTTATTGTTAGCACCGAGAGCATTAGTAACCCCAAAAAACAATCTATTTTCATTAGTATTCCTTTGTAGTTGAAGTATAATGTTAAGTCCATACAGAACTTTATCATAATCACAAAATTCAAATATACCTTTAAGAGGCACAGCTCCGGTAAAACTATGATCTGTTTTGTTACCCTCGTTATACATTGTCTTCCTTCGATTAAGACCAGGGTCACCGGCTTCTCCCTTTGCCATATCAGGCAAAAAAAACCTTCAACACACACCCTACTCATGCTATCACTAAACGAATATGGCGTAAATTTCATCATTTCAGATGCAGCAGAGACGTAATCAATCATTTCCACTTCTTGTGTACCAATATACAAATGAATACTATCAAACATTTTCCAGAAGAAATCATTTAGGAGTGTTACGTTTGTGCCAGCTGCGGCCTTAGTGAATTTAAATTTACACAACAAGAAACTATCAGCTAGGTTCAAATAACTTTGTTGATTATTTATCTCAAAACTTTGTTCCAGTTGTATTCCAATCTGTTCCTGTTACGGCATTTACCTTATTATAATCTTCTTTTTTAGTTGAGTTTGAGATGATAATCGTATCATCCAAATCATACATATTGTGAATCGCCTCCATACTTTTTATATACAACAAAAAAATATATAAGAAATAAATTTATTATATTTACGTGTAATACTAATAAAATATTAAAAACTTTTCAAAACCCGATCCAAATATCTTAATAATTTTTTGTTTTTCTTGTGGAGTTAGTTCAGTTTTACCTTTTCTAATTTCTTTGATCGCTTTTAATTTATGAGACTCCTTTTGTGCGTCTTTTATACTCTTTACAGCATCCACTACATTTCCCATGGCATAAGTGGTTGAACTAATTAGGTCTTTATGTTCAAGAATAGTTGAACCGATACCCATTAGACCATTAGAGTATCAATTAGCCCATCTCTTTTATTTCTAAATTGATCTCCTACACCACGTTCTCTCATAGGTTTATAGTATCCTCTCCCAAGAAACATACCTTCCCCCTTATAGTATTGTGAAAGATACATACGTAGTGTGTTCAAAAAGTATCCGACCTTTATTTTTCGTGCGTAAAAAATAGAAGCTAGGGAGGCGTTGATTGGTGCACGTATGTAGGCGATCCTAATGCGCACGCGTGAATTTTTTCCCACCTGCAGAAGCTGTCATTCGACGGCAGACCGCCGATGAGTGAGGACATGTAAGCGAGCGCCGTCGGATTTTCGTTTTTGACAAAATGACGGAAAAACTTGAACAACGCTACTGCATCAAATTTTGTGTAACTTTGTGTAACAACTTTTTTTGGCCTCGGGGATGTTGGATGCTTCCATTGTGATGACTGCAACTTGGTTTCTGGGTCGTACCCATAAACCCAGGACTCATCGCCAGTGATCACTGTGTTGAGGAAGCTGGGATCGCTGTTCACAGTCTCCTGCATGTCCTGTGCGATCTCCAAACGGAGTTGCTTCTGCTCAATCGTTAGCAGCTTTGGTACGAACTTCACTGAGATTCTCCTGAAGCCCAAATCCTCCTTCATAATGGAATGAACGGTGTTGAATCTTGCGGATCGTTTCCACTTGGGAATCGCCAAGCTTTACACAAAATTTGATGCAGTAGCGTTGTTCAAGTTTTTCCGTCATTTTGTCAAAAACGAAAATCCGACGGCGCTCACTTACATGTCCTCACTCATCGGCGGTCTGCCGTCGAATGACAGCTTCTGCAGGTGGGAAAAAATTCACGCGTGCGCATTAGGATCGCCTACATACGTGCACCAATCAACGCCTCCCTAGCTTCTTCTTTTTTCCGCATGAAAAATAAAGGTCGGATACTTTTTGAACACAGTAGTACCTTCCCCAATTCCATTCCCAACTGTTTTACTAGTACCTTTTGTAATGACTTTATATTTGCTTAACTCATGTTTTCGTACAACAACCATCGTGTTTTTATCCTAAGTAGAATAAAAACTTTAAAATATTTTGGTTTTAATTTTTAAAATTTATCCGCTTTGATTTTTCGTTCTAGTCGAGAATAATTAGTGGGTGGCAGCCAAAACAATTTTTCAAAACATAATTGATCTTCCATTGAAAATTTTGATGGAATTAAAAATTCCCCGCTCGGCATTAACATAACCTCTCCTCTTTCCCGAGTAAATACAAGGCCTATTTTTCCAAACGCTAACTCTTGGAAGGTTTTCTTTTTATCTTGATCACGTGTTAAAACTACATTCTAGAAAAAACAGTTGGATGTTCATTTATTAATTCGTTTATATTTATTATATAATTTTTTCAATTATTTGTTGAAGAAAATCATGTAGGTGTTCTCCAATTGGTTGTTGAACAACAACTTCACATAGGTGAATTCTGATGGATATAATTTCACCATTGAAAGAAACCATATGGTGATCCTGATCGGTTATCTTAAAATTTACTTCAGAAATGGTTTTTCCTGAGACGGGTAAATAGGAGAGATTCTTTGGCTCCATATTGAATTTATAACCTATTGGGGTTGAATAAGCGCTAAATGAAAATATTGTATTTGTTTTTACTCCGTCGCCATAAGCACCATCAACCAAATCACAGTTAATCAACACCAAATTTATACCTGAGGATATGTCAACGATGTTATCACTGACAAACGTATTATTATCCTCAAGCTTCTTTGCGGTGAAACCCAACATCTCTCGGAATGAATTAGTAATTGTGAAATCTATTTTACAATTATTTTAAAGTCTAATAGTTGATTTTTATGTGTTTTGAGTATCTATTTCGATATTTTTTGGTTCATCACCTTTTTCTTTCATACCGCGTGAAATTTCTAAACATAGTACAGATATCTTGTAAGCTCCGGGGTGTACTCCTATAGTTTTATAACCGGTTCCCGGATCATAACTAAACTTGTTATTCTTTTCTGTGATATTAAACAAGGTATTATAGGCTTCCATATAATAGACAATAACGCCGCTTCATATTCTTTTGTGGGATCAAGTTGTATCGGGTATTGGAATGGAGCCGTGTGATCACTCGGTGTAAAATCAAATCTAAGAGTTGTGCTTCTCATTTTATTGTAATACCAAAATCAAGTCTCATTTTATTTTCTCATAGATAAATGTAATACCACTCAAGGAAGGCCCACAACTCAAGAGAGTGGAAAAAAACAATAAAATGAACAAAAATACAGGGAAGGAGAAGCAACCACTCAGAAGAATGACAGAAAATCATTTCCCTTAAATGTACCGTGTTCACCAACTAGCACGACCAGATACAGGACACCAAAATAATTTCCCTTACACATATCGTGTCCACCAACCAGCAAGACCATACCACTTACCTCTGGATCAAACTGTATTGCAAATATTCAAACGGTTTTTACATGCTGCCATCTTCTAGCAACCAATGAAATTTTTCAAAAATATTGTAGCTTCACTTTTCACGGAGTATGAGCATTCTATATATTTTCAATTCAGTGCGCCCGACTCGCTCACGTACTTGATTTGTGGCATAGACATGGCCATTGGGCCTTCACGGTGTAATTTGTGCGAGGCTTTTGTCCGAGTGAGCTTCAGTCGAGAGGGCGAATGTACGGGTTGGGAATGTGCGGGTCTCCCTTCCCCCGCCCGGCAATGCCGGTACTGGAGGGCGTCACAGGATCGGTGAGTCTCCAAAATCCGCTTCGTGCTGTTGCGAAGATGCAGGACGATGTCGCAATTGTTGTGCTGCTCTCCGACCATGAGAACTGCAACGTCATTGTTGACTGGCCCTCCCCTTCCCTCCCCCTTCCCCCTCCGTCCTCCCCTCCCCCTCCCCCCACCCCCTCCCCCTTCCCCCCCTCCCTCAGGCAATGTGTATGGCCCATAGGGCATTGTGCATTTTTTTCTGCACCAGATTATAGTTGTTCAGGTTTGTTGTTGTTGTTGTTCAGGTTAGGGTTAGGGTTAGGTAAATTTGGGTAAATAGTCATTTTTGAGAATTTGCATTTGGTAAATATTCCACATCATTTTGATACAAATAATAAGAAAGTAGGGTGTTACTTTGATAAAATATTTATATTTACTTCACTTTGTGTGACTAGTTCCATGTGAGATGATCTTCATTTGGGTAAATCTTGGCTGGTTGCTGTTCATTTGGGTAAATCGTCAATTTTTTTGATTTTCATTTGGGTAAATATTCCACATCATTCTGATACAAATAATAAGAAAGTAGGGTGTAACTTTGATCAAATATTTATACTTCATTAATGTCTAGGATGAACCTATGTGGGTAAACTTACCGCCACCTTGGTCGCTTCAGCACGGATTCATTAATCCTGCAGATGTATCCCGAGTTATGTCCCCATGGCCTAAAATGGCTGCCACTGATCGGGCCGGTAAAATTTGCAAAATTCTGTTCGCATTCGTTTTCTTGGACGTCAAGAAGCACACCGTAACGTTTTACTGCATAAAATAACCTTCCTTTACGTAGCACGACTTGCATTTGGGTACATTGTGCTTTCATTTGGGTAAATTCACTTACATTTGGGTACATTTAGGTAATTCGTCGGACCCCTCCTTAGCATTATTTTCATTCACTTTAATGCCCCACAAAAACAACGTTGGTGTTTCAATAAACAGTTTTCTAATACTGCTTTGTGGGTGAGTATGATCATAATTATATTTAATCATATTACGGTAATAGTTAATTCCGTTGTTGTTGTAATATTTTGGTTCTTCAAAGATAATATTTTTAATATCAAAATTCAGATAAGTCAACGCCATAATAGTTCTTTTTAATAATACTATTTTATTTTTTTAAACTAAAAATCATTTTTTAAATTTAATTTCATAATCTTATACATAAATGACAATATCTATTATTACACAAATATTATGTATCATGACCTCATTCTCCATTATGAATCTTTGTACCCCACAGCTAAATGATAACATTAACCTTGTTATTCCCCGTCATTTTCCCTGTTGTTGCGCGTGTGATTGTGTTATTAGTCCCCTACCGGTGTACACCGGAGGAGGCTATATGTTTGCACGCCGCCCGTCCGTCAGTCCGTCAGTCCGTCACGCAATGAACAGTTTTCCGGACTTTTTTTCTAAACTCTTAATGCTAATTAAGATAATATTTAAACTTGGTACATGGTTTCCTCATGATAAGTTACAGATCAAGATCGAACTTCATGACGTTTCGATCATTTTTGACAAAGTTATGGCACTTTGAACTTTGGGAATTCTGATAATTCTGATGATCCTTAACTCGGTACATTTTAAGTTTTAATTTCCTTTAAAAAAGATTTTCTCTGCAATAATAGGACCGATTGGGATCAAATTTTCACCATAGGGGTGAATCGGTCTGTAGAATATTTTAATGGTAATTATGATGTCACAGGTCACGTGGTTCGACCGCCATATTGTTTTTCGTGAAAACACGAAAACCCCTTTTTCTCTGCAACGGCTGAACAGATCGAGGCCAAACTTTGCAGGGAGAATCGCTTACCCATGACGAACAACAAAGTCCGTGAGCATGACGTCATGCATCACATGGTTTCAGAGTGATGACGTTTTTAAGCATGAACCGTTAAAACCGAGCCCCTCTCTCATTTTTGATCCAATCGAGGGGAAAATTCACAGATCTGTTCAGCATGTCAGTCTACTAAAATGTCCTTTTGGAATATGCGATAGGGCACGTGGTTTGGCAGATATCGTTAATTAAACGAAAATATTAACAAATGGATATCTCTTGTTTATTCTGGAGTTCTCCTCAAGCCGCACCACGCGCCCTCAGCCTCATCTGCCAACATCAAAAGTGTGACACAGTGCGCGCTTTCGGGAGGGGCTGAGCCAAGCCGAGCAACATATATATATATACACATCGATCATTGATCGTGAACCGGAAAATATAATAAATTACTGATATTTAGCGACTCGAAAGGTTCTTTATCAACAACTTATATTGTCGTGCTTCTGCTGACCTGTCTGCAAGGTGTATAAATCGAAGTCCCGAGTGCGAATCACAGGTGAGCCCGTCCTGAGGTAATTAGCGATTGGGAACGATTCAGAACCTGCAGGTAAATAACCCTTGGTAATTTCCCCAACAGTTTTCCGGACAACAGACTGCCGGTAGGGGACATGTATTACAGCGCAATACTCAGAATGCTTGTTACTCATGATTCTCGTCGTTATCCTTGCCCTGTTGATTATGGAGATTGTAACGGGGATCATCACGACGATTATGACGATCGTGATGATTTTGGCTGTAGTGATGTTAAGGATAATGATAAGGATAATGATAATTACATTACTGAGTATTTTAAGTCCGTAACCCTACCCGAATGCTGTGAAGACCCCGGTACTTGTATGAAACACGTTAGTGTTATAGATTCAACTACCAACGTTAATGTTACTAAAGTAGAAAATGATGCCGACATTGATTTATTGTCGCGAATATTGTTGTGCATAAGTAAAATTATTTGTTACTAACCTAAAATTTTGAGTAAATCGAGAAAATCGTAAAAATCGTGAAAATCGGGAAAAATGACAAATCGGGAAATTTTGAAAATCTATTTTTTTGAAAATCGTGAAATCTGAAAATTAAATAAATAATTGGTCACTTCTGGTTTGTGGTGAATCACTTCCTGTTTTTGGGTTGAGGCAGTTTCGGTTTTGGGCCAAGGGGGGGATACGGGGATGTGGCCCTGCACCAGGAGTCTCATTTTACATCTACTCACGGAATACATTTTACCACAAAAAAGTGAATTCAAAGTTGGTGTCCGACGTCACGAAAACCGATGTGGTCGCAACACAGAATTAGACAGATAATTCTCAACATTTGTTTACAGTTTATTTAACTCCATTGAGGTGTCAGCCAGTTCCATCACAGAGTTTTGACTGATTTTCATGAACATGGTAGAAATACTGATAAATGAATGTCCATGCCTTGAAAGCACTGGACTGGGATGCATTGAAAGCCTCTGTCAGGATGATTGTGCCATGGCTACAAATCTACGACAATGATAAGTATGTGAAGTGGCTATTACACTTCTGGCTAGAGATGTCCTCCTATCTGTCTGAGGAAAAATCCAAGTCAATGAACCAGGGACTGTTTGCACATTCCATTACGGGGAAACCTTATTCCTGTCTTCCTCTAGATCTGTGGATAGAAATGACCATAAACAAAGGGTCCAAAATGAAAGCTGGTTGGTCAAAGCTGTTGAAATCGAGAAGATGCTTCTGTCAACAATGTCAACTTTGTGAACAGAGTTGACATTGTTGACAACAATAAGTGCAATACTTATTAACAAATTAACAAATCTCTTGGATTGTTCTGAGATTCAAGATTCTCAGAACTTGTTTCATTTTGGACCAAGATGAAAGTTTGTTCATCTTGTGGAAATATATATCATCTTGTGGAAAAAATTCATCATTCATCTTGTGGAAAAATTCATCTTGTATATATTGTGGAAATATACATTGTGGAAATACCGAAATATCTTGTGAAAAAATTCAACTTGTGGAAAAGATATATATATCTTTTCCACATATATATATATATATATGTTGTGGAAATACCTAAATACCCAAATATTCCTATAGGTCGCACAAGATCTGCCAGTAACCCTCTTCTGTTGAAATTGCCAAAGACAGACAGAGGTGGGGACAGAGGGAAGTGTTACTTACATCACAAAGTAACACTTCCCTGCACGCCATTGCCAACCTGAGAAGCACATCCCAGGGTCACATTGAAAATTCCTGCAGACAGCTGACAACGGACAAGAAGGCAGTCCAAGACGTTGATAGCTGCATCACCAAATTTGATTGTGATTTATTTGACTTCGCCAAGCCAGCTTTGAGGTCCTTGCAGTCGGTATGACTGCATCGGCTTAACTAGTTAGGTATATTGAGATGGCACATGAGCATAGTGAGAGTTTGGTCAGCAATTTCTTCAAGGAACGGATGTTCTCTGTTGAAAGGTCCCATGATGCAATGATCCACAATAGCTCAAGACACTAATCATGGATGTAAGACTGATGGAATGGAGAATAAAGCAATGGCACAGATAACCTCCCTCGCCCAGAAAAGCATAGAAAAGATGGACCTGCAAGAAGTGATGGCACAGAGTTAACGATAAATGCCTGTCATTGTTCAACATGAATAGTACCATGAAGAAGGTGAAAAAATGCAAGCGAGTCGAGGAGCTTAACCTGCAAGTGTTGCAACATTGTATTGGTTGACATGGGTTCGTGTGGAGACTTGCCATCCCATCTGCTGTAGACAGAGAAAAACAGGATGCGACTGACTTTACTTGGGGAGATTATGCAGAGAAGATGTTCTCGCTTGTTCTAGTTCTAGTATGGCATGTCCAGAAATTCAGAGAACAAACTTGGGGCTGGCTCCCGCGATGGGGCTGGCTACGAGGGCCTTTCATTCACTTGCCGCGGGCAGGTAGGTGGTCTTTCTGTCTTCTACCGGCTCCTATCCGGCCTAGCTCCCCCAGTTCTTTCTGTGCTCTGTCCCCCAAATATTCCTATAGGTCGCACAAGATCTGCCAGTGTTGAAATTGCCAAAATCAAGACTCCTTGCTCACCTTCACTCCTTCATTCCTCTTTACTGCCACCTCTGGAACAAACTCCCTCACTCTCTTCAATCCCACTCCTCCCTCCAGGTCTTTAAAACAGCTGTTCACCACCATTTCTTGTCTTCCCCCATCCAAAACCTTGATCTGTGCTACCCCCGTTAATTGACCCCAGATCCACTTTTTTTTTTGAAATCTCGATGTAGAGATTGTTATGCGATGGCAATACTGTTAGCTACTCTCTAAACCAACATCATCCCTATCTTGTTTAGGATCTTTTTTAGACTGTAGTTTGTCATCCCTGCATTGCCTTTTTAATTTAGCATACATTTTTTTATGAACTTGTTTCTGTAATTTTTTACAATGTGGAATAACACAATGGTACAGTACTCAGAGGATGCCCAATCTTGGAGCAAAAGTGCCAAGATATCTTGGTCAGCAATGTCAAACATGGCACATGTGTTCCTATATTGTCTTACGTAACCCTGACTGTATCTTGCAGCTCTGTCTTATTGCTCGTTTCTCAGAGTAATGTCTTCATCCAGCCTCAGGCCACACAATGACCTGCACTTAGAAATGCCCAAAATAACTGATGTGGTTTCCCTTTAACCAATAGGGTGGGGACAGAGGGAAGGGGCGGAGCCTATATCAATTAATTGACCATTGACCACTCCAGGCGATGCAGTATGCCAAAACAAGGATGAAAGGAACACGAAATGTCAGTTCAAATATTTATTAAACTAGGGGGCCCGTTGGTCCATTGGACCAAATTTTAATTGGGGACCTTTGGATCTTCGGGGACTTTTGGGTCTTTGGGGACTTTTGAGTCATCATTGTCATCTGGGTCTTTTTGGTCCTTGGGGACTTTTGGGTCATCTGGGTTTTTTGGGTACTCGGGGACTTTAGGTTCATTGGGACTTTTTTGTCATCTGGGTCCTCGGGGACTTTTGGGTCATCAGAGACTTTTTGGGTCATTGGGGACTTTTGGGTCCTCGTGGACTTTTGGGTGATCTGGGTCTTTTGGTTCATCAAGGACGTTTCGGTCATCTGGGTGTTTTGGGTCATCAAGGACTTTTGGGTCCTTGGGGAGATTTGTGTGATTTGGGTCATCAGGGACTTTTGGGTGATTTGGGTCCTCGGGGACTTTTGGGTGAGTTGGGTCCTTGGGGAATTTTGTGTCATCTGGGTCTTTTGGGTCAAGCGTTAAAGGTTCTGCCAAGGTCTAAGGGGTCTCAGCAGTCTAAAGCTGGGGTGGGGAACCTCCGGCCTCCGGGCCGTATACGGCCCGCGAGACCGTTTGATCCGGCCCGCGAGGCAATTCATCTATCTATAATTCCAGTAATCTCTCCTTTTCAAGGTTTTAAATTAATCGGACAAAGGGTAACCAAGTTATGGCCAAAAACGATTCAACCAATCAGAGAGGAGCGAGCTTTCACGTGTTGTAACAGTCAACGAATGCCGAACGTGGGGAGCAGACGCTGCCTCGGACGGCACATTTGAGAACTTATTCATTTATTTGACGTTGGCAAAATATGTTGGCGCTAACAGAATAATTGCCATCAAATTAAAACTAATTTGCGATTAATCGTAACTGCGATATGCGACCTTCCGGACAGTCAAGTGAGTTCCGGACAGTCGTAACTGCGATATGCGACCTTCCGGACAGTCAAGTGATCGCGTGATCTCATGTCATCATTTCATTCAGTATATGCAAACATGGCGACTAACAAGAAAAGAAAGGTAGATGCGGAATGTCGCGCTTTCCAAGAGAAATGGGCAAACGATTATTTCTTTGTGGAAGTAAAAGGCAAGCCAGTATGCCTAGTTTGTCGGGAAGCGCTCTCGGTGATGAAAAAGGCCAACCTCCAGCATCATTACAACTCGAAACATGCTAAACTGAACGAGTTGAAAGGACAAATGTGCTTGGATAAAGTTAACGTTCTTCGGCGGAGTTTTGGTGCTCAACAAGCAGTCTTCATAAGACCACAATCTGACCGAGACAACACTACGCATGCTAGTTTTGTGGTGAGTGAGCTAATCGCTAAGAAGCTGATGCCGCATTCAGAAGGAGAATTTGTGAAGGAGTGCCTTGTTGCCACTGCGGAGCTGCTCGCACCGGACAAAGTAAAATTGTTCCAAAGTGTCAGTTTGTCTCGAAGAACTGTCTCAGATCGGATTACTGACATGGCACAAGATATTGAGAAAACACTGAAGGACACCGCAAGAGATTTCCAGTTTTTCTCTCTGGCCTGCGATGAGACAACGGACTTAACAAACATCGCCCAACTAGCCATTTTTGTGCGGGGGATTACAGCTGAGTTTGATACGAGGGAGGAGTTGCTGTCTTTGCAAGCCATGCATGGCACCACCAAAGGTGAGGATTTGTTTGAGCAAGTTGTTTTGGCTATGAACAAATTCGAACTGCAGTTTGACAAGTTAAGTGGCCTGGCCACGGATGGAGCCCCAGCCATGGTTGGTGCGCAAAAGGGATTGACTGCATTGTTCAAAAAAGAAATGAGTCATCTCAGTCTCGATCCAAGTGAGTTAGTTGTATGCCACTGTATCATACACCAAGAGAATCTGTGTGCACAGTCCCTGAAGCTCAACAATGTGATGACAACTATCGTTTCCACCATAAACGTCATCAAAAGCAGAGGGCTGAACAGCCGCCAGTTCAAGGAGCTACTGAGTGAACTAGAGTCAGAGTACGGAGATCTGGTTTACCACTGTGAGGTGCGGTGGCTGAGTCACGGAAATATGCTCACACGGTTTTACTCACTGAGAGAAGAAGTGAAACAGTTCATGGAGATGAAGGGGAGACCTGTCATGGAACTCAGTGATAGCAAGTGGCTGTGTGATTTGGGCTTCATGGTGGACATTACCAAGTACCTGTCAGAGCTGAACGTCAAGCTCCAAGGTCCCAACTAGCTTCTCAGCTCTCTGCAATCACATGTGAAATCATTTGAAGCTAAACTAAAGCTGTGGCAAGTGCAACTGGAAAGGGGAAACACTATCCACTTTCCCACTCTGCAAGAACAAAAGCCTGCTGTGACATCTGAATATGCTGCTGAGTGTGCAAAACTCCTCCAGGCATTTGGAGAGAGGTTCCAGGACATGAAAAGTAAACAAAGGGAACTGAACATATTTGCCACGCCGTTTAATGTGGAACCAGCTGATGTGCCTGACAACCTACAACACGAAATCATTGAGCTGCAAAGCAATGACGAGCTCAAAGCTAGGTACAACAACCTCCCTTTGCTCGAGTTCTACAAACTGTATGTACGTGCTGAGGATTTTCCCATTCTGAGGAGACATGCACTGAAGTTTGCATCACTTTTTGGGACGACCTGCAGCTGTGAGCAGTTCTTTTCAAAACTGACTCTTGCAAAGACTCGGTTCCGCTCAAGACTGACTGACCCAAACCTTCAAAACCAGCTGCGAGTAGCATCATCATCACTACCACCTGACACCAAACGCCTCGCCAAAGAGAAACAGTTCCAGCCATCGCATTAGGTGAGTCCGATATATGTATTCAATAATTTAGCATGGCCCTCGAAGGATGTTCTAAAAATCGAAATGGCCCTTGACAGGAAAAAGGTTCCCCACCCCTGGTCTAAAGGGTTAAAAGGCACATTTGAATAGTGCGTAATTAATTAATTATGACACATTATTTATAACAAATTAGCCTAGGTAATAAATCATTAATTATGAAAAGGTATGACACAATACACCCCCCCCTCCCCCCCCCCCCCCCACACACACACACACACACAAACACACACACCTTCATTTATAGTAGACTAGCAGAAGTACCCGGCATTGCCGGGCGGGGGAGGGGAGGGGAGGGGGAAGATGAGGGGAGGGGAACGGGGGGGAGGGGAGGAGAGGGGAGGAGAGGGGGGGAGAGGGGGGAGGGGAGAAGAGGGGGGGGGAAGTACCCGGCATTCCGTGTATAAACGTGAGGGAGAAGAGGGGGGAGGGGAGAAGAGGGGGGAGGGGAGAGGAGGGGAGAAGAGGGGGGGAGGGGAGAAGAGGGGGGGAGGGGAGAAGAGGGGGAAGGGGGAGGGATGGGAGAGGAGATGGGTGGGAGGGGGAGGGGAGAGGGGAGGGGAAGGGGTAGGGGGGAGGGGGAAAAGGGAGGGGGAGGGGGAAAGGGGGGGGGTGGGGTAGGGGGAAGGGAGGGGGAGGACGGAGGGGGGAGGGGGAAGGGGAAGGGAAGGGAGGGAAGGGCCAGTCAACAATGACGTTGCAGTTCTCATGGTCGGAGAGCAGCACAACAATCGCGACATCGTCCTGAATCTTCGCAACAGCACGAAGCGGATTTTGGAGACTCACCGATCCTGTGGCGCTCTCCAGTACCGGCGTTGCCGGGCGGGGGAAGGGAGACCCGCACATTCCCAACCCGTACATTCGCCCTCTCGACTGAAGCTCACTCGGACAAAAGCCTCGCACAAATTACACCGTGAAGGCCCAATGGCCATGTCTATGCCACAAATCAAGTACGTGAGCGAGTCGGGCGCACTGAATTGAAAATATATAGAATGCTCATACTCCGTGAAAAGTGAAGCTACAATATTTTTGAAAAATTTCATTGGTTGCTAGGAGATGGCAGCATGTAAAAACCGTTTGAATATTTGCAATACAGTTTGATCCAGAGGTAAGTGGTATGGTCTTGCTGGTTGGTGGACACGATATGTGTAAGGGAAATTATTTTGGTGTCCTGTATCTGGTCGTGCTAGTTGGTGAACACGGTACATTTAAGGGAAATGATTTTCTGTCATTCTTCTGAGTGGTTGCTTCTCCTTCCCTGTATTTTTGTTCATTTTATTGTTTTTTTCCACTCTCTTGAGTTGTGGGCCTTCCTTGAGTGGTATTACATTTATCATCATCATCATTGGAATGTCTGTTGTAAAGATACGGACATCAAGTCCGTATCTTGACGCAGAGAGCATCAAGCACCATCTTTTTATACCAGGCAACGGCAACGCACTAACGCAGACCTCGCTCTGCCCCGCCCACAGCGACCTCTCTCGGCCCCGCCCATAGCTGCCTCGCTCGGCCCCGCCCATAGCTGCCTCGCTCGGCCCTGCCCACAGCGACCTCGCCCGGCCCCACCCACAGCGACCTCGCCCGGCCCCACCCACAGCAACCTCGCTCGGCCCCGCCCACAGCGACCTCGCTCGGCCCCGCCCACAGCGACCTTGCTCGGTCCCTCCCACAGCGGCATCACTCCGCCCTACACGGCACTATCGATATATTATTCGTACAATGCCGGGTACTTCTGCTCGCTGAAAACAAATCTATGTGAAACATGCTAAATCATGCTAAATGCTAATCATGCAGAAGTACCCGGCAAAAACGCAATCGCTCTGAAATACGTGCGAACGCGTAACTGAGTTAATGGCGGCAACGAACATCACGTGATCGCTCTGAGCGAATCAGCGCGCTGCTCTGCTACCGGTCAGATTCTGGTCATAATATTCTGCGCTGAGGTAAAAATATGGTAAAAACATATTATGAAATAAATTTTTGGGTCAGCCATGTTCTTCCCAGGCTCAATGGCCATGTCTGTGCCAAATATCAAGTACGTGAGCCTCTCCGTTTAGGAGTCTATCGGTAACATTACACACACACACATAAACTGTGTTTTATATATATAGATTCAATTTGAGTGTATTCCTTGTTCAGGCTGTTTTATACGATGGCATAAGTGATGCGCTGACGTAGTGAATCTGGCGCCGAGAAACCATGAATCGACCCTCTTTTGTTGATCTGTCTGGTGTCGGGACCCCCCCCCCCCCCCCCCACACACACAAACACACACACCTTCATTTATAGTAGATTCAATTTGAGTGTATTCCTTGTCAGGCTGTTTTATACGACGGCATAAGTGATGCGCTGACGTAGTGAATCTGGCGCTGAGAAACCATGAATCGAGAAGGATTTATTGATCACGTGGTTTGCTTTTACCTTGACCCGCTCTGGAGGGTTTGTGATCACGTGTCCCATGTGCGGTGTATAGCACTGGTACCTCGCTATTATTTAATTTTCATAAATGTAAAACTGAAAAACAAGGCATTTCCCGAGACATGATATTTCTGCTGATATTATTTGATCCCACACAACATTATCACGCATACATAGAGAGTACGACCGTACTCTCTGATAAACCAGTGTCTCAATGCAATCTCTTCACTTCCTTTGTGACGGACAGCTTAGAGACTTACAGAACTTCAAATTTTTAAAATACTTGCATTATTTGCTAACTGGTATCTCCATCAAGGTTATACTATCTTTAACTAAAATATCAAACAAGACCAGCTACGCCGCTGTTAGACTTTGTCTTTTTTATGGTGTAACACATAGGGCAAAGCAGTCTGAAGAGTGTTTGTCCGTCCGTATGTATGTATGTATGTATGTGTGTATGTATGTGTGTATGTATGTGTGTATGTATGTATGTATGTATGTATGTATGTCCACTCAAACGTATAGCAATCAAGCTGAGGATCTGGACACATGACATGGTGATGTGATTACGTCTGATGTTATTGCCACGTACAACGGCTGAATCCACACTCCGGCATTTTGATTCCAATATCGTTCAGACCGAACATATCGTTGAACCTGTCATATATCACAATCGCCATGCTCTACCTTTACGTTTTTCATTCAGTGTGAAACACAAACAAACCGATTGTTAAAATGATCATCAAATATCAAAAGCATAGACGTTACGGGTCTTCCAACGATACAGTGCATATAGGCCTCAGGCTTCATGCTTTCATGGCTCACCTTCAGGCCGCTTCGGACAAATTAGCCCAGGTTTCTTAATACAGTAGTATTGTTTTCGTAATAATAATAGTGTTAATACTAATAATATAGTAAATATAATCGTAACACTGCAATACCTTTATCGTTATTGCAAAGTTTCTAGATTGAAGCGGTGTATGGTTCATGAATCGATGATAAGTGATGTGCGGCTGCGGTACAAATAACGCTGAAGTAAGGAATTAGCCTTGGATTTTTTTTTAGCAATATCATTTTCAGAATAATGATAATGTAACGTTAATATTATAGTAAATCTAATTGCAACACTAATCCCTTCGTAGTGACTGCAAAGTTACTGGAGGTTAAAATATATCATCTATATGTATAAAAGAAAGTTTTTGTTTGTTTGTTTGTTTGTCTGCACACGCTAATCTTTTGAACGGTGAAAGATAGGAGGAAACCTCTGAAACAAAAAATGTTGGGACGGGCCCCGGGATGGTTATAGGCTAGGTGGCGAGGCCGGTCGAGGCCGCCTCGGCTAGGCTGGGCCCATTTCGCAATTAAAAGCTGAGCTGAATTATAGTCGTCATTCTTCTACGGCCGCGAGTAAAAGCTGAATTATAGTAGTAAATTCATTCAAAAAGAACTAAAAATGTCGGGACGGGCCCCGGGAAGGTTGTAGGCTAGGCAGCGAGGCCGCTCGAGGCCGCTTCGGCCGGGCTGGGCCCATTTCACAATTAAAAACTGAGCTGAATTATAGTCGTTCTTCTACGGCCGCGAGTAAAAGCTGAATCGATGTCGTAAATTCATTCAAAAAGAACCTGGGAAATGCCGGGTGCTTTCGGCTGGTCTTCTATATATTGAAGTAGGGCAGTTTTGTGTCCATCCGTCACGCTATGTCATTACGTCTTTGATGTCATTACGACGGCTGACTCCACCGACCGACATTTTAATTTAATAGTACACCTGCTCACTAAAGGAGCGGCAGGAAGGGTCATTCCTCCTTGGTGTATGTAGATTACAGTCGATCTATGATCGGGTCTCAATAACATTGGGGGTGTTCATTTACCAAGTTTCTTGTGGAGAGATTGCCAAGTGGTTTAAGCATTTGAGCAAGCATTCCATTCAAAACGTTAAGGATTGGGTTTCATTGGTGGTTTTCAAAACAAAACCTTAATTGGTGGGTTTCAAAAGGCCGCTACGAAAAACGCCACTTTTTTCATGGCAGGAAGGGTCATGTTATTTACCCAACCCTTGTGGGGTATATAGATTGCAGTAGATCTTCGCTCAGTTCAGTAAGTAAAACCTACCTCACGGATGTCGGGATTCCTTCAAATTTCTTCGTTTAATGTTATAAACAGCATTAACGACTGTTTAAAAAGCTAATCATATGTGTTTGTGGTTTATAATATTTTACAAGGCCAGCTACGCCGCTGTTAGACTTCCGGTCTTGTTTAATACAAAACTGAATTATTGGATCCAGAAACCTATATTTAGACACTAAGAACCAGTGTTGTAGTCGGAACTACCATTTCTGAGATGGAGACAGAGACCGACAAAATGTGGTCTCTCGACTGACAACACTGCCAAGAACACCTGTATCGGGATCCATCCAGAGTTTTTATGGCACCCACCTTAGATTTTAGTTGCCATCTTGGATTTTGACAGCCTTCTTGGGATTTGGGCATTTACTTTGAAGATAAATGTCTTTTTATGGTAAAAATGTGTTCCCTGACATCCATTTACTATAAAATAGACGAAGAAGCATATGGGCTTCGTTTAGTCAGGCAGAGTCAATTTATATTCTGACATTAGCCATATTGAATTTGGGATGGACCCAAAAATGCCAGCATTCTTGAGAGGATAACTCCTACCTATTTTGTTCAGCACCCTTCAATTATATAGAAACCACCTTGAAAGCTTTGTCCCCGCATACTTGTTACAGGACCTACACATTGATCCTCTACTTTCGGGTCCGCCTTGTGACAGATGAGCACAGACATCGGGCCAGTTTTCGATGAAAATGGAGTACTGCACATTGTGCTTTTTAAAATGATGCATGTTTCACAGCAACAGTGATTTATTGATGGTTTTCTAAATTGTCTTTGCAGAGAATCAATTGAAAATGGTTTCTTATTCCAAGACAAGTTCCCAGTTGTTTGGCAGTGAAGGTTCTTTCAATCAGAACATGACACAGACTTCTTATCAGGAAGTCAACAAATATAGCAGTGTATTGACAAAGAACAATTGTAGTACGACATTCAAGAAAATTGAAAGGAACATGAAGCTGCACGAGTCTTCTGCTTGCAAGAAAACAATTAGCTCATTAAAATCTTCAAACAAGTGTCGAGCAATACCCAGACGTGAGATGCCATACAAGTGCACTGTCTGCAGCAACGAATTTTCTTGGTTATCATCATTGAATTATCAGAGTGTAGAACACACAGAAGAGAAACCTTTCAAGTGTACTGTGTGCAGCAATGAATTTTCTTGGCTGTCATCCGTGAATTATCAAAAAGTAAAGCACACAGGAGGGAAGCATTATAAATGTCCTGTGTGCGGCAAGAATTTTGCTCATTCATCATCTTTACAAACACATCAAAGTATACACACAGGAGAGAGGCCTTATAAATGTCCTGTGTGCGAGAAGGATTTTGTTCGTTCAGCATCTTTACAAATACATCAAAGAACACACACAGGAGAGAGGCCTTATAAATGTCCTGTGTGCGGCAAGGATTTTGCTTTTTCATCAACTTTACAAACACATCAAAGTATACACACAGGAGAGAGGCCTTATAAATGTCCTGTGTGCGAGAAGGATTTTGTTCGTTCAGCATCTTTACAAATACATCAAAGAACACACACAGGAGAGAGGCCTTATAAATGTCCTGTGTGCGGCAAGGATTTTGCTTTTTCATCAACTTTACAAATACATCAAAGAACACACACAGGAGAGAAGCCTTATAAATGTCCTGTGTGCGGCAAGGATTTTGGTCATTCATCATCTTTACAAATACATCAAAGTATACACACAGGAGATAGGCCTTATAAATGTCCTGTGTGCAAGAAGGATTTTGCTCGTTCAGTATCTTTACAAATACATCAAAGTATACACACAGGAGATAGGCCTTATAAATGTCCTGTGTGTGGGAAGGATTTTCCTCATTCATCAACTTTAAAAGTACATCATAGAGCACACACAGGAAAGAAGCCTTATAAATGTCCTCTGTGCCGCAAAGATTTTGTCCATTCATCATCTTTACAAAAACATCAAAGTATACACATAGGAGAGAAGCTTTATCAATGTCGTGTGTGTGGCAAGGATTTTCGTCATTCATCAAATTTACGAACACATCAACGTATACACACAGGGCAGAGGCCTTGTAAATGTCCAGTGTGCGGCAAGGATTTTGCTCATTCATCAACTTTAAAAGTACATGAGAAAATACATACAGGAGAGAGGCCCTACAAGTGTTCTGAATGCCTCAAGGATTTTATTTATCCCTCCAATTTGAGTCGACATCAAATAATACACCGGAAATAAACCTTTCAAATGGTCTGTGTGCACCAAGGCATTTTTATATCAATCAAAGTTGAAGCGGCATCAAAAATCCACGCACAAGAGACAAAAGAAAGAAGACCTACAGGTTACGCCCGACAGGTCTTCAAGAAGATAGCACGATTTATCAAATTCACCATGACAATCTCTCCATTTTGCCCTATTTTCTGCATCTCCCCTTGTTAATCAACGTGCCTTGTTAATTAAGAAATTCGCATGCTCTGAAGATTTTTTTCCACACTTATGATTTACTACGCCAAGGTTACGGGATAGCGAAATTTTAAGGTCAGATTCGGATTCGTGGGCACCAAATTAGTTAGAAACAGTTGAAAATAACTCGGAACCAATTTGGCTGTTGACCAGTGTTGACCATTCCTAAGGGATATTGCGAGGAGTAATATTAAGAAGCAGTAGGCATTTATTAGGTTTCAAATAAGAGTGGAGATGGAGTTATATTCATATAGGAGTAAGAAGAGGCAAGTTAAGGAAACTAGCCTGGCTCGGTGTGCTCTGCGCACTTCACCACATTTTGCTTCAGAGTGATAGGCATCTTTGACCATGCCTGCTTTCTCAGGGAGTGAGGGATGGCGGGAATGGTGACTGTGGGTTAGTGGTGGTGATGGTGGTTTAGGGGTTGTGGGGAATGTTGGAGGGGGAATGGGGTGGATGGTGCTTTCGGGGTTGGTGGGGGAGGGCGGCCAAATATATTTTGTGCTCTGATTGAATATACACTGTAAATCAGAACCCAACACTTATCAAAAAAAGGAACTGAGTGCAAATTTATATTTATTTTAAATTATCAGTTAGAGCTGGAAGGGAAGGTCAATACAAATTTATCAAAAACTGGATGGGAAAGAAACTGGGAATGAAACGCACAGGTTAAACCGTACTGAGCAACGTGCAGCCGTGGACTTGGGTTCGCCAGCTTCCCTGCGCAGCTCACTGCCCATTCATGATGCGTAGCTTGCAGAAGGGTTTGCAGGACGACCCGCCGCACCAAAGTCAGCACGAACGATGATCCAGGATGGGGAACAATTCAGCGCAGGCGACGACCCAGCTCGGATGAAACACCACAAGGAACGAAGGTCAATTCTGAAGTACCAACCACAACGGAGGACAGCCAGCTCGAAGGACCACGACGAGAAGGCAGCCAGGTAGAGCAGAGAGAGAAAAGTGCCATGAACATGGGGTTTATATCAGGTCGAAAACCTTCCTTGAATGTTCCACAGGCTCCCATTGGCCGAGGCAATGCTGGTAGATTGCCGGCGAAGTTTGCTCGGGAAAAGTCAAGACCTGATTGGTTGTTTTACGTGTCCACGACCTCTCATTGGTTGTTTGCGTATCCACGATCTCTCATTGGTTGTTCGCGTGTCCACGATCTCTCATTGACTGCTTAGGCGTCCACGACCTCTCATTGGCTGCTTGTTGGTGACGTGTCCACACCCTCTCATTGGTTATCTGCTGGTGACGTGGGTGGTTCTTTTAGCCACGCCTACCACAGTCGAGTTGATCACGTGGACTGTAATTTTAGCCACGCCTACCTGCACATCACCACGTCTTTGTTCTTCAACCATACGAAGGTTTGAATCCTGCCTAAACTCAACGCATATCTGCTTTAATTATTACCCAATGGGAAGGGAGCTAATCTTTACATTTAATAAGAATAACTGACTACTGCAGGCTACATGTTGTCGTGTAATTAACTATAGGGGGTTCATTCTTTATTGCAAAACCGCAACAATAGCCAATTATCAGCAACTTGAGTACCATGTGATTGTCGTCCGACAATAGGCTATGGGTTGCTTTGTTAGATTGCTATCCGACTTCCGCCGTTTATTTAATATGCGCTGCTGTGTTTAAACTTTGCGCAATCACAACTGAACACCGTGATTGATACGATTTACCACTGTCGTAAATTTAGTTCCTTGACCTGCCGTGATATTCTTTCATTGGCGCCGCTCTGTTAAACTATTACGAAATCCTGGCCGACAATCGTGGTTGAGATGGATTTCGCCGTTTTTGACAGATGTAATAACACGTTTTACGTCGATATTTTTTTCATTTGAGTGCTGAAATGGGGGTGCGTATTATATCTATAGGTCTGCAGATTTTTACACCGCGACAATAGTCCAAGTTGGGGGTGCGCGTTATGCACAGGGGCGCGTTATAGTCGAAGTTTTAAGGTAACAATAATAATATATGTACCATTTGGCAATAATGAAATGAACGTATAATCTCCGCCCTGGTCCAAGCAGACCTGGGCTCGGTGAAAGGTAAACTAATGCTGAAGCAGCACAGCAGGCAGGTATGCCACAGGCCCTTAATAAAAACTACATCAAACATGCATGCAGCATGGTGTGGTATTTTTATGGCTTCGAGACAAGAGCTGATGAGACAGAGCAGCAGAGGAAGGCAAGGAAGTTAAATAACTCACTTGACACATGATCCTGGCCGTCGCTGATTGGGACATAACACCCTGAGATATCTAGATTTGATCGACTTAATTACATAACAAACGTCCAACAGTTACACCCCTCTATCCCTTGGGCCAATGGGCGATCTACGTATTCCCGAGTGCATATCAAACCTCATTATACAAGATAAGAGATCTATGCAGAAGGCAGCAACACCGTAACACGGATGTATTTACTGTGAGAGGTGAGAGGAATAGGAATTAGGAAAAAAGTGAATCCGGATGGAAAGGAGTTTGAAAACATCGACGTGCCACATTGACACGTAGCACGGAGTTTAAACCCTGAAACATGGTTCTGAAAGTTGCTTCTCGTGATCTCACGAGCTCGTTGTATGATAATATTTATTTATATACAATACAATCAAATGGAGCATGAAAACGTTTTTTTGAGGGTGTCATTTGGTGCTCCATCCACTTTGCGCCTGGTGCGGTCGCCCCCTCTGCCCACCCCCTCCCCCCATCACTACGCCACTGCCTGGGTCACCTTAATCTCATCCTGGATGTGCTTAGCAGACCGACTCACCTCGTCTTGCAGACTCTGTTGGACCCGAGCAACCTCTCCCTTGATGGTATTGTCCCAAGTCTCCAGCCACACCTGCAACATTTCATTCACCCTTTCCCAAGTCAATTGTGGCTGCCACAGGCCTTTACTAATAAACACTCACTCTTGTTCTGTATCACAAGCCTCAAATTCCTTTACCTCTTACACAAAATCACCACTCTGGTGCTTCACAAATTCCCCTTCCTCTCTGCTGGTGCATTCTGGCATCCACACAGGTGCGATAGCCTTCCAGGTCCTCTTCCACTTTGTCAATTCTCTTTTCATTCCTTATTTTAATTTTTTTAATTTTTTTGTATGCAAGATCGAGGCTCGTGTAAGAGCTAGCACATTGAACATGAAAACATGCACAGACACATAAAACATGCAATGAAGGGAGTGGGAGACAAGATGGGGAGAGAGGGGGTAGCATACAAGTATAACATTTGAGAGCAGGGACATCGGGAGATCTGTGGGAGGAAGAGGGCTTGGGGCGAGGGAAGGGGGGTGGGGTGGGAGACTTAAAAAAAAACATATGGACACTGTTATGACTTCCACGAAAGAAGTCGGTATTTCAAAAAAGTGGATCTGGGGTGAATTAACGGGGGTAGAAAAGATCAAGGTTTTGGATGGGGGAAGATAAGAGATGGTGGTGAACAGCTGTTTCAAAGACCTGGAGGGATGAGTGGAATTGAAGAGAGCGAGGGAGTTTGTTCCAGAGGTGGGAGAAAAGAGGAATGAAAGAGTGAAGGTGAGCAGAGAGTCTTAATTTTGGCAGTTTGACCAGAAGAGGGTTGCAGGCAGATCTTGTGCGACCTGTAGGAGTACTTGGGGGACAGAGCACAGACGGGGCTGGGGGGGGCTAGGCCAGAGAGGAGTTGGTAGAAGACAGAAAGACCACCAACCAGCCTCGGTGAGTGTGACCTATGACCCTCACAATCGACTTCATCGCGGGAGATTCCAATGATTCTGAAAGCTTTGGTTTCAACAGCGTGAAGCTGAGCGAGGTGTGAGGCAGGAGCACCAGCCCAGAGGGGAGAGCAGTATTCCATTGAGCTGCGGATGAAAGGCTTTGGAGACTGGCTTTGGAGGCCAGCTTGGAAATGTGTTTTTCCCAGGAAAGATCATGGCACATTGTGAGACCCAAGAGATTGAGTGACAGAACTGTTGGAGAGGATTGTTGAGAAGGTAGATGGGATGGTTGTCCAGACGGTCTTTTCGAAGAGACATCGTGAGAGTGTGGGATTTGTCAGGATTGAAAGACATGTTCCACTTGTATGACCAGTCTGTGATTTTGACCAGGTCTGCAGAGAGTGAGGAGGCTGCGGACTGCCGATTTGAGCGATGAGATATGGAGCGGCAGAGAGTGGAGTCATCAGCAAAGAGATAGAGAGGATTTTCCAGAGCCGGAGAGATCATTGATGAAGTCCAGAAAAAGCACAGGGCTCAGAACACTGCCTTGGGGAACTCCAGCCTGAACAGGCAGAGGAGATGAAAAAATCCCTTCAGGGCCACACATTGACTACGACCAGAGAGGAAGTCCGCAAGCCATTCATGGAGATTTCCATGGATACCATAGGAGGAGAGTTTGGTGAGCAGAGCGGGGTGTCAGACCGTATCGAAGGCACGTGATATATCAACGGAGACAGCTCGAAGAGTCGCCATTACGGCGACAAGAAAGGAGTCGCCATTACGTGACGGGCCGTTTGTTCATTCATTTCCCTTATTTCTCTCATTTCATTTGTTTGCTCTCTTTGGGCTTTCATTTAATTTGGGCATCACTTTGTTCACTACAGGCATTTGTTTTAGCCATTATTCCATCAATCCTTTTTTCCAATCGTCCCATAAAATTTGTCATCATGGCCTGGACAGCCATCGGATCTGCTCTCTGCGTCTCATTTCCGCCATTGTGGGGGATGGCGTTCGAACGCTCGGGACGAGGGTTCCAATCCTATCCTCAAACTCATTTACCCCCGGCCCATTTACTTCAGCCGCGTTCTCTTCCAGCGGCTCCATTTCGTTCATGTCCGCCATTACGTGACGAGCCGTTTTCCCCGCGCCCACTTAATCTCCTCACAAAAAATAATTAAAATTTCCCACGCTGCTCTTGTGCTCTCTCGACTGCAATCACTATAAAATTTGGACCTCGGTAATACGATCCCCTCCCCCTCGATGAGAGAAAGACGATCATTTAAAATTTAGAGTCCAAAAGCTTCGCGCAATTTGCACTCGGCGAGTGTTGCACTCTCACCCATTTGCATCTCTCATTTCTCATCTTTGCATCTCATTTGCATCTCTCATCATTTGCATCTCTCACCCATCTCACCCATCTCACATCTCACTGAGTGTCTCACAGGGTTCGTATCCCAAACTCCTTACACCACTTGTCGAGTCCGTGGCCGATGAAAACCAGCCTTGGACAGATAGCCGAACAGTTAACTCCGAGGCGACAGTTTGAAACTTAGCGAAATTATTTTTGGCGGCGCGGGCGAAGAAAACCAGGGTCTTAACTGTACGACGGAACCACAGGGTTTATTACTCGAACCCACAAACAAATAAACACACACTACAAGGAAAATTCACAATACAAGAATGAAATGGGGGGTGAGGAGGGGGAGGAATAATTTTAATGAAATAATTGTGAAATGATAAAATGTCAAAATTAATGTTGAGGTAAAAAAAAACTATTACTCCTAATTTGAGGATCCTGCATCAGACACAATTACAGACAAGGGAACGATAAAAGAAAAGAAAATGGTGTGATGAGTTGCCTGATACACAGCCTGCTCCAACGAGGAAGAACGTGAACTGCCCCCGAGTCTCCGCGCACGAGATGGCGCGAATCGCCACACGGCACCGAGAGGTGCGAAGCGGCGGAAAAACTTCCTCCAACAGCCGTTCCGCGCTCCACAAGGCCCGGATAAATGTCTTAGGTTCACACAGCACGAAGCACAGCCGTCTTCGAGCCAGGCCAGAACAAAAGAGAGCCAAAAAGACGGATTCTTCCTCGCGAAGATGACTGCCACGAAGCACTCTTGAGCAATCTTTTTCCACAAGCGCTCATGAGCCAAAGATGCACCACCGCGCATGACCAAGCCCAGAACCCAAGAGCGATGAATTCTGCGACCGCCCGCCACACAGCCAGTACCAGAGAGAGTGAGTTGGGGGAGGGGGGATGGGTGGGTGGGCACACCCTCCTTTGACCAGTTTGTCCTTTCAGGCCAGTTTTCGATGAAAATGGAGTACTGCACATTGTGCTTTTTAAAAATGATGCATGTTTCACAGTAATAATGATTTATTGATGGTTTTCTGAATTGTTTTTGCAGAGAATCAATTGAAAATGGTTTCTTATTCCAAGTCAAGTTCACAGTTATGTCAAGCAATACCCAGATGTGAGATGTCATACAAGTGCACTGTGCAGCAAGGAATTTTCTTGGTTGGCATCCTTGAATTATCAGAGAGTAGAACATGCAGAAGAGAAGCCTTGAAAATGTCCTGTGTGCAGCAATAATTTTGCTCGTTCATCATTTTTACAAACGCGTCAACGGATACACACAGAAGACACCCCACCTGTGTTCTGTACGCAACAAGGCGTTTCCTTTTGCTTCATGTTTGAAAAAGCATCGTTGGATGCACACGGTAGAGAAACCTTTCAAGTGCACTGTGTGCAACAATGAATTTTCTTGGTTAGCATCCTTGAATCATCAAAAAGTAAAACACACAGGAGAGAATCCGTATAAATGTCCTGTGTGCAGGCAGGATTTTGCTCATTCATCATCTTTAAAAGTACATCAAAGAACACACACAGGAGAGAGGCCTTATAAATGTCCTGTGTGCAGGCAGGATTTTGCTCATTCATCATCTTTAAAAGTACATCAAAGAACACACACAGGAGAGAGGCCTTATAAATGTCCTGTGTGCGGCAAGGATTTTACTCGTTCAGCATCTTTACAAATACATCAAAGTATACACACATGAGAGAAGCCTTACATGTGCTTTGAATGCCTCAAGACTTTTGGTAGCGTCTCAGGGTTGAAGCGGCATCAAATGATACACACCGGGGAGAAGCCTTTCCAATGCTCTGAATGCGTTAAGGCTTTTATTGATCTCGACAAGTTGAAGCGGCATCAAATAATACACACCAGAGATAAACCTTGCAAGTGATCTGAATGCCTTAATGCTTTTGTTGACATATCAAGGTTGAAGCGGCATCAAATACGACACATCACACAGAAGCATTACAAGTGCTCTGAATGCCTCAGGGCTTTTGTTTATCTCTCCGAGTTGAAGCAACATCAAATGATGCACACAGGGGAGAAGCCTTACCAGAGCCCTGAATGCCTTAAGGCTTTTACTCATCTCTTCAATTTGAACGGACATCAAATAATACACTGGAGATAAACCTTTCAAGTACTCTGAATGCTTCAATGCTTTTGTTGACCTCTCCAATTTGAAGTTGCATCAAATAATACACACCGGAGAGATGCCCTACACATGTTCTGAATGCAACAGGAGTTTTTCTTTCATCACATTTATCTTGACATCAAATGATCGACACACCGGAGAGATGCCCTACACATGTTCTGTGTGTGCCAAGGCATTGTGGTATCAATCAAAGTTGAAGCGGCATCAAAAATCCATGCACAAGAGACAAAGGAGAGAAGACCTACAGGTTAAGCCCGACAGGTCTTTAAGAAAATAGCACGTTTGATTCAATTCACCACCATCTAAAGTCACTCCACTCCACTCTCCCCTCATCCAATCCGTGATATTTTCTACCCCTGTTAACAACCCACTCCAAACCCACCCTCTTCCAAATTTCCTGAGAGTTTGCTTCTGTATCCATCTTGTCGACCCCATGCATCCGCCACTACACATCTTTCCTTCATACTCGTCTTATTTGCCCAACTCTCCCTCTATTTTATCCTTCACCTCTGCTGTTGGTGTTTCCCTCCCATCCCTCCTCCCTCTGTATCTCCTGCTCCTTTTGTTGTGTTGTTTCCTGATCCGTTCAGTGTTCT
This sequence comes from Myxine glutinosa, assembly GCF_964187855.1. Taxonomy (NCBI): domain Eukaryota; kingdom Metazoa; phylum Chordata; class Myxini; order Myxiniformes; family Myxinidae; genus Myxine; species Myxine glutinosa. The sequence continues at coordinate 126,654,354 of NC_136269.1, forward strand.
AGCTCTTAACTTTCATACGAAAAAAGTGTAGGTTCTGCAAGGTAGAAACAGAAAATACCGGTCACCTTCTTTCAGGATATGAAAAAACAACTGTCTGAATAACTGCATACACAAAAGAACAACAATGTGTGCAACGTACACCATTGGGACATATGAAAAAAATTCAATATATCAGTCTCAGAAAAATCGAGGAAGTATGAACCAAAAAGCGATTGTTGAACATGAGGATGCAGTCCTCACGTATGACCATATCATCCCATCAATCGTGAACAGACAAAAAGCATTGCGACAGGACATTGTACTTGTGCACAAAAAGGAAAAGATGGCATTGCTAATCGAGGGGTCAGTACCCAGCGACTTTCGTCGAAATAATGTGGAAAACAGGAAATTTACCAAGTAATCAGCATCTGAAAATGAGGCCAAGAGAACCTGGAAGCTGAAGGGTTCTGACAAAATGGGAATGATAAAGAACTTCTCTTAGATCTTCAAAACAGTCCCCAGGAATAGTCGGACAAACTAACTACAATTGGAGGCTGTCTGTGGTACAATGACAATCCTGGAAATAATTCTCAGAAGAAAACATTGAGAATATTTTTTTTACAATTTGGACTGTGAAACATGATATTTTACCGAAATGGAGGTAGCTACTTTGAGTCCTGAGAGGACTCCGTTCCACCTTCTGAAAGTGGAAAATAGATGTTTCAGCAAACGAGAGAAGCCCTTCTTGTGTTCTGCTTGTAATAACTATTTTCCCATTTATCATGATATGAAATGCATCGAAGGATAGACAACGCAAAGAAGCTTTTGCTGGTGTCCTCATTTGTGGATGGTAAAATGCATGCACCCTGCCACGCTAAATCCCCAAATAATCAAACTCATTGAGGAAGCAACGGAGCTCTGGAATACCACATTGATATTGCAGCACTGAGACGGAAAAAATTGAAACACCAGAAGTGAAGATACCTCATGTGTTCTTCCAGGGTGACTGTCTCTCTCCCTCTTGTTTTGCCTGGCTCTGGACCTACTGAGCAAACTCATTGATGATGAAGGACAGGGATACACCCCAACATCTAACAGTATTTTATGTCCAATGGGTCAGGAAAAGTGACCCGTCTAATGTATATTAATGATTTAATGTTCTTCGAACCAAACGACGGAAAATTTGCAGAACCATTAAAACTAGTAAAATGGTATTCAGACGACTTGTAAAATGCTGCTAAATGTGTGGAGTGCACATTCATAAGAGATTGATCAACAACATTGGATAACATAAATATCGACCGAAGAACAACAATACAGGAGCAAGAAAATAAAACATCATGCATGCACCTCAGAGTAGAAGAGCATGACCAACTATTTCGCAAAACAAATGCGGAAAACAATTGACAGAGAATATCTGTAGAGAACGAGGCAAATTCGAAAAACACATCTCTCCCCAAGAAATAAAATGGGACTTGAAAACCAGCCCGCAGTGCCAGTTTTCCAACATATTGTTGTAGTTTTGTATTCCCTGGGAGATTGAAGCACGTACACAAAGAGTAAAGCTAGTTATATCATAGTATTCTGTTTCGCTATTCAGTATATATTGCATTCATGTGAGCAGATATGCATTGAGGGTGTTTAGTTAGAAATCCCATTTGTACGTTTCCTCTGCCATACAGTCTCTGCCTTCATGTCACATGTTACATGCACCATCTACAGTCCCTCTGCCAAAGAATCCTTACTCACCCAGCCTGCCATAGTGAAACCCCCACCGTCAACACCACATACAGCTGCACCCAATCGGTTTGTTGAACACCTGAGACCAATTGACCATCTCAAGGGAGACAGTGCACCAGAGCTGTAAAGGCCAATCAACAGGTGTCATCAGCAGTTGGGGGTACTGAAACACCAATCGGGTACGAGGAGGAAGGATCTGTTGGCAGGCAAACTCCTCCTACTGACTGGGGGAGAGGGGTGGGGATCTGCAATGCGAGTCGGTGGGTACAGATTCTAATAAAAAGCGAGAGCCGAGCTCACGAACAGAATTATTGGTGGCACATGTTCATCACAGTTGGTGCAAGGTGTGAGGGGCAGGACACACCAGCTTTCTCTTTCTCTTTTCCTCGATGCATGTGGTGCATCGCCTCTGAGTTGTGAAGTCATTGTTAAGGTTCAGAGGGCGGGTCTGTCACGTTGTGGATAATGTGGATGTATACATACTCCACATAATTGTGAATGTAACAGCTATTATTACTCCCTTTGTTAAATTTGCCTGATTGTTGTGCACTAAAATCCCTTCCCTGAAGAAACTGTGTCCTGATTGATTTTGATTGCGGCAGAAGATAACTTAATGTCAATCGGACTTTGTAAGCGTTCTAAGCGGTTATGCAACAAGAGGGCCCACTCGGCCAACTAGTTAAGATTGATTACGTAATCATCGGCACGGTACCCGCTCATACTCCGGTTTTTTCGTGTATGGTAGCAAAACATTTTCTCAGGAAACATTTCCTTTGCAAGAAAGTAATTGACACTGTATGGGATTGTTGGGCCACATCACAATGAGATATTGCACCTGAGACTTGTCTCAAAGATGGCACCACACCTTAATCTTCTGCCATTTTGATTTCCTTCCCACAAAATAGTCTTGCATGACAATGTTGGTCCAGCTGTCATTGTAGAGATAAACAAAACCTGGCCAGTCTATCCGTGATGCTTGACTCTACCTGGTACCCTTGTGTCTTAATTTACTGAAAGATCCGGGGCCTTCTGATCTTAAGTAATCCACTTGTGAAGCAAAGGTTCCTCTCTCTTCGGGTAGAAAGTAATGTTGTGTTGTAATCTCCTCTATCATCTTTGTACCTGATTGTCATCATGTACAGCATCAGTAAAAGTTTATAATTGAAAGGGCTGGACTTTCAAGTCGGTAGAGATGACGTTTCAGCGAGAATCCACTCGCCTTGATCATGGCAGTTGTTGAAGTCGATGAAGAAGAAGCTTTGAAATCACCACGTAACCTCAACCGCTGGTCGTGTGAATTGGTCTGTTGGCCAGTCCGGGTGTCCCGTGACGATTGTAGATGATTTGGGGGAGATGTTATAGCCTGGTCCCACGACCATGACAGATTAAATTGCAAACTGCCCCTTTTGGTGAGAGGTGGTGATTCAACTCTTTCCCAAATGGATTCCTTTACACATCGAGCAAACCACTTTTGTTCTCTGTCCAAGATGACTGATGATAGCAATGTAGAGGGTAGCAGGGTAGCTGTTTTACTGCTACCTCAGGGAGTGATGTCCTTGCATTATGCAAATGAGTCGGCATGCTCCGGCTGACAGTACCTGGTATGGGCCCCTTGTCCAGGGTAACGGATCCCCACTGCTTTGTGGGGGAAGCCTCTCTAGGCAAAGGCTATGAGAAGGACAATCAGATATCAAACCACACCTGTAGGTCAGCCTGGGCAGGGTTGCAGTGTGGATAAATGTGCCCATGAAAGTCAATGGTGGTACCAATTTGGCACGAGATTTCTTGATGAACGGTCACGACAAATCACGAAGTGAATGCAAATGAAGACAAAAGCATCAACCCCATCATTTTACCTCAGCCTCAGCGCAGACAAAGGCCATTGCAGATAAATTGTTGAGATTTTCACCATTACTCCAGACAGGATTTCCGCATTTAATGGCTATCTCGAGACCCAAAGGGGTCTCAGGGTCTGGACCTGTCTCAAAACTCTCCGCATCGAGGTCCTCTACAGTATAGTTTTTATTTGGTCCAAATCGGACCAGTGGTTTGGGAGGAAATTGCAATTTTTTGATCTATGACGTCATCCGCTGCGGCGGAACATGAATCGTTATTCGTGAATTCGTGAATTATTCAAAAAAAATTGGCTTGCCCTGCCGCATCCAGAACAAATAGCGAGGTCCGACCGGTACAGTCGGCTACTCCGGGGTCATATCTAGTACCTCAGTATTCAGTAATTCGTGGGTATATGGGACCCTCCGGTAGGCTGCTAGCACCTGACAAACTAGGTACCGTGATCGAACGCGGCACTTCCACATTGCGAACACATGACACACGTCCATTCACTTTGTGTAGTTTGGTGGCACATCGTGGATATCTCGGGAACCAGAGGGTTCCCTGGGACCAGACCAGTCTCAAAATGTCCGCCTCGGGTTCCTCTCCAACATAGCGTTTAGTTGGTCGCGATCGGACCAGCGGTTCGCCCGCACGTTGCAAATTCGTGACCGATGACGTCATCAGACCACCGCCGCTATTTGTCACCTGGGCTAATCCGTGCAGAGCCTCCATGGGAACACTCGAGCACCTGCATTGTTGTCATGAAGTGCGCATGGGGAAGGAGCGTGGTTAACGACGTCATCGGTTTACAAAGTAATCGTCGTCATCGTCATCGGCTTACAAAGCCTTAAGTTTGTCGTCATAATTCCTCAACACACAACAACTTTGAAATTTCTTGACCATGATGTGCTCTACAATTATATCGGAAAATGTAAATTTATGACGTTATCGGTCACGTGGTCAGGCAGCTATTTTGGATTTTAAATAAAGAAACCTCGAAAAAAAAAGAAAGAGTTTGGGGTCACTGTCAAATCATTCGCTAACATCCTGCTTTTCCCAAACCCGGTTTTACCGGGGGTGAGGAAAGGCAGGCCTGAAACGAGGCATCATCACACATGTTACATGCGGCGTAACCGCTGTCGAAGATTTCTTAATGTAAGAATTAAAAGACTTCACTTTGTTTTCGAGATTTATTCAGTTATTGCAGAGAGAAAATCCGACTCGATACAAACGGATTACATTGCACACATACACAGCAATACAACATCCAAGTAGACTTCTCTCTGCCCAAGCCTCGCGCAGCGTACTCTTATATAAAACGAAATTGTCTTTACTCTTCTCGAGGAGGAGCCTGAGGTCATTATGGGATTTGCCAGAGGTCAGACTCACTGGTGCCTGACCATCTGTTTCCTTGACAAAGTATTTGTAGAAGTTGGTTATCACAGAAGGAAAAGAAAAGGTCATTGTACAGGTCGAGGAGGAACATTTTCTGAGGCTTCCGATCTGATCAATCTCAGATAATGAGATATTGTACTGAAAGCGAAAGCTGAATCTGCAATCTCGCCCTAGCAAACATCCACAGAGGTGAAAAAGGTCATCCCACAAACTGCAGTCTTCACGTTTTGTTCCATATGCACTTTCTTTAGTATCTTCTGCGAAAACTAAATGCTTTAAAAACAATTTAGCTCTCAAAATGAAAGAATGGAGTTTGGGCAATGCAATTTACATGTCTGTGATAACTCACATACTCTTGGCTTACAAAGGTCTTTAAACCTCTACACCACTAACGGCAAGTCCAAGGGCCGATGACCACGCATTGGACTACGCATTGGACCACGCATTGGACCACGCACCGGACCACGCATCGGACAACGATCCGCACCACGTACCGGACAACGATCCACACCATGCACAGTACCACGCACTGGACTTAGCTCAGGACCACGCTCCATCCTACCTTCCCCGGCCGATGCCCCGGCGCACCCGTCGTGTCCCACACTCCGTACCCCCGCTGGGTGCACATGCGCACCTTCGGTGCGGCTTTTGGTGAATTTGTCCTCTCAAGCCTCCGTTTGTCCCCGAACCATACCCTCGGTTACCACTGCCAGCACATCCATCCGATGCACCTCACCCATGATTCCACCACACCCGTCCAATCCACCTCACCCATGATTCCACCAAACCCATGCGATCGACCACAACCATGATTTCACCACATCCGTCCATCCGATCGACCACACCCATGAAGGAGCCACACCCAACCGATTGACCACATCCATCCGATGGACCACAACTGTGATTTCACCACACCCATCCATCCGATGGACCACACCCATGATTCCACCACACACATTTTATTGCACCACACCCATGATTTCAAGAAAAAAGATGAAAAAAATCGAAAACGCCAAAATATCCCTGATATTGTCACGTTGTTGAAAATGGCCTTAAAATCCATGTTGTTGTTGTTGTTGTATTGTCACGTGCCCTGGACTTCGGAATTCCTGATACAAAATTTTCATGATGGAACTTAATTCAACCACATTTGGTTGTTGCATTTTAAATGCTAGCATGACTGTGACACCTTGGGTCTGTTGCTGCTGGTTGACAGGGTTTTCATCATCTTTTATAGTAAAAGGCTGACTGGGTTAATTCAACGAGATGCATTGCAAAGCGAAGATTCGTTGGCGTTTTTCCCCCCGTTTTTCAAAAAGACCTAAATTCCGTTTAATGTTATCAATGGAAACAGAAGCATTTATTCATGCACTTGCATTGGAAAAAATGAAATTTTCCTCGAGTCTTCGCACCTAAAATCCTCCATGGTGTCTGCACCTAAATCCCTGAGATTTGGTGTCCTTGTGTGTGTTTGGCTGGTGGTTTGATCAATAACCATTCCTCTGGGATATTGGAAGGAGTAATATTAAGAAGCAGAGGCATTTATTAGGTTTCAAGTAAGAGTGGAGATGGAGTTATATTCGTACAGGAGTAAGAAGAGGCAAATTAAGAAAACTAGCCTGGCTCGGCGTGCTCCTTGCGCTTCACCGCATTTTGCTTCAGAGGGATAGGCATCTTTGACCATGCCTACTTTCTCAGGGAGTGAGGGATGGTGGGAATGGTGACTGTGGGATGGTGGTGGTGAAGGTGGATTAGGGGTTGTGGGGAATGGTGGAGGGGGAATGGGGTGGATGGTGCTTGCGGAGATGGGGGTGTTCGGGGGGGCGGGGGGTTGGTGGGGGAGGGTGGCCAAATATATCTTGTGCTCTGATTGAATATACACTGTAAATCAGAACCCAACACGTATCAATAAAAAGGAACTGAGTGCAAATTTATATTTATTTTAAATTATCAGTTAGAGCTGGAAGGGAAGGTCAATACAAATTTATCAAAAACTGGATGGGAAAGTTGAATTTACAGCCTCACAGAGCAGATGTTCCCCCAGTACACAGCTTACTTTCGACTTACAGCCGAGTTTTTACATCATATTTTATTTTGCTCATATCACAATCTCGATCTCAAGTAATCAAGTCAATGTAACAAAAAAAGTAGCACTGATGAATATGGGTAAGTTCCGAATGTGTTTCTTAGGTTAGCTTTAAATATTGTCGAGGGCCGATGAGGACCAGCCCTGGACAGATAGCCGAACAGTTAACTCCGGGGCGTCAGTTCGAAACTTGGCGGAATGATTTTTTGGCGCGCAAGGGCGAAGAAAACCAGGGTCTTACCTGTACGAAGGAATCACAGGGGTTATTACTCGAACCCACAAACAAATAAACACACACGTCAAGGAAAATTCACAATACAAGAATGAAATGTAAAAAAAAAAAAAATTCAATGAAATAATTGTGAGATGATAAAATGTCAAAATTAATGTGGAGGTAAAAAAAACTATAACTCCTAATTTGAGGATCCTCCATCAGACACAATTACAGACAAGGGAATGATAAAAGAAAAGAAAATGGTGTGATGAGTTGGCCGATTCACAGCCTGCTCCATGAGGACGAACATGAATGGTCCCCGAATCTCCGCCCACTAGATGGCGCGCCACATGGCAACCTGAGCTGCGAAGCGGTGGCAAAACTTCCTCCTCCAGCCTTTCCGCGCTCCACAAGACCCCGATAAATCTCAGGTTCACACAGCACGAAGCGCAGCCTCCTTGAGCCAGGCCAGAACAAAAGAGAGCCAAAAAGACGAATTCTTCCTCGCGAAGATGACTGCCCCGGAGCGCTCTTGATCAATCTTTTTCCACAGGCGCTCACGAGCCAAAGATGCACCACCGCCCGCGACCAAGCTCAGAACCCGAGAGCGATGACTTCTGCGACCGCCCGCCACACAGCCAGTACCGGAGAGAGTGAGGAGGGGGAGGGGGGGTTGTGTGGGTGGGCACACCCTCCTTTGACCAGTTTGTCCCTTTGTCCTTTAGGGCCAGTTTTCGATGAAAATGGAGTACTGCACATTGTGCTTTTTAAAAATGATGCATGTTTCACAGTGATAATGATTTATTGATGGTTTTCTAAATTGTCTTTGCAGAGAATCAATTGAAAATGGTTTCTTATTCCAAGTCAAGTTCCCAGTTATGTCAAGCAATACCCAGACGTGAGATGCCATACAAGTGCGCTGTGTGCAGCAAGGAATTTTCTTGGTTGGCATGCTTGAATTATCAGAGAGTAGAACATGCAGAAGAAACGCCTTGTAAATGTCCTGTGTGCAGCAAGAATTTTTCTCGTTCATCATTTTTACAAACGCATCAACAGATAAACACAGAAGAGACACCCCACCTGTGTTCTGTACGCAACAAGGCGTTTCCTTTTGCTTCACGTTTGAAAAAGCATCGATGGATGCACATGGGAGAGAAACCTTTCAAGTGCACTGTGTGCAACAATGAATTTTCTTGGTTAGCATCCTTGAATCATCAAAAAGTAAAACACACAGGAGAGAATCCGTATAAATGTCCTGTGTGTGGCAAGGATTTTGCTTTTTCATCAACTTTTCAAATACATCAAAGAATTCACACAGGAGAGAGGCCTTATAAATGTACTGTGTGCGGGCAGGATTTTGCTCAATTATCATCTTTACAAACACATCAAAGAAAACACACAGGAGAGAGGCCTTATAAATGTACTGTGTGCGGGCAGGATTTTGCTCATTCATCAAATTTAAAAGTACATCAAATTACGCACACAGGAGAGAGGCCTTATAAATGTACTGTGTGTGGGAAGGATTTTCCTCAATTATCATCTTTACAAACACATCAAAGAAAACACACAGGAGAGAGGCCTTATAAATGTACTGTGTGTGGGAAGGATTTTCCTCAATTATCATCTTTACAAATACATCAAAGAAAACACACAGGAGAGAGGCCTTATAAATGTACTGTGTGCGGGCAGGATTTTGCTCATTCATCAAATTTAAAAGTACATCAAAGAAAACACACAGGAGAGAGGCCTTATAAATGTACTGTGTGCGGGCAGGATTTTGCTCATTCATCAAATTTTAAAGTACATCAAAGAACACACACAGGAGAGAGGCCTTATAAATGTACTGTGTGTGGGAAGGATTTTCCTCAATTATTATCTTTGCAAACACATCAAAGGAAACACATAGGAGAGAGGCCTTATAAATGTACTGTGTGCGGGCAGGATTTTGCTCATTCATCAACTTTAAAAGTACATCAAAGAAAACACACAGGAGAGAGGCCTTATAAATGTACTGTGTGTGGGAAGGATTTTCCTCAATTATCATCTTTACAAATACATCAAAGAAAACACACAGGAGAGAGGCCTTATAAATGTACTGTGTGCGGGCAGGATTTTGCTCATTCATCAAATTTAAAAGTACATCAAAGAACACACACAGGAGAGAGGCCTTATAAATGTACTGTGTGTGGGAAGGATTTTCCTCGATTATTATCTTTGCAAACACATCAAAGGAAACACACAGGAGAGAGGCCTTATAAATGTACTGTGTGCGGGCAGGATTTTGCTCATTCATCATCTTTAAAAGTACATCAAAGAACACACACAGGAGAGAGGCCATATAAATGTCCTGTGTGCGGCAAGGATTTTGCGTTTTCACCAACTTTCCAAAGACATCAAAAGGTACACACAGGAGAGAGGCCTTACAATGTTTTGAATGCCTCAAGACTTTTGGTCGGGTCTCAGGGTTGAAGCGGCATCAAATGAGACATACCGAGGAGAAGCCTTACCAATGCTCTGAATGCCTTAAGGCTTTTACTCATCTCGACAAGTTGAAGCGACATCAAATAATACACACCAGAGATAAACCTTTCAAGTGCCCTGAATGCCTCAAGGCTTTTATTGACGTCTCAAGGTTGAAGCGGCATCAAATACGACACATCAGAGAGAAGCCTTACCAGTGCTCTGAATGCCTTAAGGCTTTTACTCATCTCTTCAATTTTAAGCGACATCAAATAATACACCGGAGATAAACCTTTCAAGTACTCTGAATGCTTCAATGCTTTTGTTGACCTCTCCAATTTGATGTGGCATCAAATAATACACACCGGAGAGATGCCCTACACATGTTCTGTGTGCGCCAAGGCATTGTTGTATCAATCAAAGTTGAAGCGGCATCAAAAATCCATGCACAAGAGACAAAGGAGAGAAGACCTACAGGTTAAGCCCGACAGGTCTTCAAGAAGATAGCACGATTGATCCAATTCACCACCATCTCAAGTCACTCCACTCCACTCTCCCCTCATCCAATCCATGATATTTTCTACCCCTGTTAACAACCCACTCCAAACCCTTCTCCTTCCAAATTTTCTTCTGTATCCACACCATCCGCCACTACCCATCTTTCCTTCATACTCATCTTATTTGCCCAACTCTCCCTCTATTTTATCCTTCACCTCTGCTGTTGGTGTTTCCCTCCCATTCCTCCTCCCCCTGTTTCTCCTGCTCCTTTTGTTCTGTTGTTTCCTGATCCGTTCAGTGTTCTTGCTCTTGACTTTTATTCAAGAAAGTGTAGTTTCTGTAAGGTAGAAACAGAAAATACTGGTCACCTTCTTTCAGGTTATGAAAAAACAACTGCCTGAATAACTGCATACACAAAAGGACAACAATGTGTGCAACGTACACCATTGGGACATCTGAAAAAGTTTCAACATCTGGGTCTCAGAAAAAAATCAAGGAAGCATGAACCAAAAGCGATTGGTTGAACATGAGGATGCAGTCCTCACGTATGACCAAATCATCCCTTCAATTGTGAACAGAGAAAACAAAGCATTGCAACAGGACATTGTACTTGTGCATGAAAAGGAAAAGATGGCATTGCTAATCAAGGGGTCAGTACCCAGCGACTTTGGTCTAAATAATGTGGAAATCAGGAAATTGACCAAGTAATCAGCATCTGAAAAATGAGGCCAAGAGAACCTGAAAGCTGAAGAGTTCCGACAAAATGGGAAAGATAAAGAACCTCTCTTAGATCTTCAAAATAGTCCCCAGGAATAGTCGGACAAACTAACTACAATTGGAGGCTGTCTGTGGTACAATGACAATCCTGGAAATTATCCTCAGAAGAAAACATTGAGAAGACTTTTTCACAATTTGGACTGTGAAACATGATATTTTACCGAAATGGAGGTGGCTACTTTGAGTCCTGAGAGGACTCCGTTCCACCTTCTCAAAACGGCAAATGGATGTTACAACAGACGAGAGAAGCCGTTCTTGTGTTCTGATTCTAATAAGTATTTTCCCATTTATCATGATATGAAATGCATCGAAGGATAGACAAAGCAAAGAAGCTTTTGCTGGTGTCCTCATTTGTGGATGGTAAAATGCATGCACCCTGCCACACGAAATCCCCAAATAATCAAACTCATTGAGGAAGCAACGGAGCTCTGGAATACCACATTGATATTGCAGCACTGAGACGGAAAAAATTGAAACACCAGAAGTGAAGATACCTCATGTGTTCTTCCAGGGTGACTGTCTCTCTCCCTTTTGTTTTGCCTGGCTCTGGACCTACTGAGCAAACTCATTGATGAACAAGGACAGGGATACACCCGAACATCTAACAGTATAATGTCCAATGGGTCAGGAAAAGTGACCCATCTAATGTGTATCAATGATTTAATGTTCTTCGAACCAAACGACGGAAAATTTGCAGAACCATTAAAACTAGTAAAATGGTATTCAGACGACTTGTTAAATGCTGCTAAATGTGCGGAGTGCACATTCATAAGAGATTGATCAACAACATTGGATAACATAAATATCGACCTCAGAACAACAATGCAGGAGCAAGAAAATGAAACATCATGCATGCACTTCAGAGTAGAAGAGCATGACCAACTATTTCGCAAAACAAATGCGGAAAACAATTGACAGAGAATATCTGCAGAGAACGAGGCAAATTCTAAAAACGCATCTCTCCCCAAGAAATAAAATGGGACTTGAAAACCAGCCCGCAGTGCCAGTTTTCCAACATATTGTTGTAGTTTTGTATTCCCTGGGAGATTGAAGCACATGCACAAAGAGTAAAGCTAGTTACATCATAGTATTCTGTTTCGCTATTCAGTATATATTGCATTCATGTGAGCAGATATGGCATTAAGAGTGTTTAGTTAGAAATCCCATTTGTACGTTTTCCTCTTCCATACACTCTCTGCATTCATGTCGTATGTAACATGCACTATCTTCAGTCCCTTCGCCAAAGAATCCTTACTCCCACAGCCTGCCATAGTGAAACGCCCAGCTTCAACACCACATACAGCTGCACCAAATCGGATTGGTGAACACCTGAGTCCAATTGACCATCTCAAGGGAGACAGTGTACCGTAACTGTGAAGGCCAATCAACAGCTGTCATCAGGAGTTGGGGGTACTGAAACACCAATCAGGCATGAGGGGGAAGGATCTGTCGGCAGGCAAACTCCTCCTACTGACTGGGGGAGAGGGGTGGAGATCTGCAATGTGAATAGGTGTGTTCAGATTAAAATAAAAAGCAAGAGCCGAGAGTAGTGTATATATGTTGATCCTGGACCCCATTGACTTACATGTTAATTTTCCTCAAATCAAACGCCTCTATTACTCCACCCTCAAATCCTCATTGACTTACATGTTAATTTTCATTAATTTTTTAGATATTATCATTTCCCCTGAACACCTTTTTTTCCCTCCCACCCTATCCTCAATCCTCCTTCATTAGACCACTCAAACAATGATCCTTCTATATGATGAACCTATAATCCTTCTGGCCTTATGAACCAAGTATCAACGATCCTAGACCCCCCATTAACACCTATCCTCAATCCTCCTTCATTAGACCACTCATAAACAAATATTTACCCTTATGGATCTATGATCCTTCTGGCCTTATGAACCTATGATCCTACAGCTAATGTTCTTATCTACACCATTTTTAAACCTCCATTAGTCTGGTTGATAGGAAAAAAAAAGGCGGCGGTAGCCCCTTAAAATCCTTAACCCATTATATATATAACTTATCGTTTATATCTTATCACTTATATACTTATGACCATAAGGGAGACAATCAATTCCATTTTTAAAAATAAACCTCATCATCAAAAGCCCCCAATGCTTTCTTATTTATCTCTTCTGAATATAATTGATGTTTATAACTTTTTATTCCATTAATCTTTCTAAACTCTTCTTTCTTTGTTGTTATTAGCTGTTTACTTGTGTTTTTTGTAATTCTTTTGAGTAAAATGAACCCAAGATTTCTTCCCCATTCATATCATATAATTTGTAAGTCCAAGGGACTGTATCCATTACATAAACAATTTTAAATAATTCACGAGTCCATTTTTGTGTATAACCTTTCTCAAAATGGCTTTTCCATTTGTATATTCTTACAATATCACCAACTTTGAACTTAGGGTTTCTCAAATTAATCTCCTTTTCATATTCTAGTTTTGTAAATGTTTCTGATGGTTTTGATTTTGTTGATGAATGAACTGTATTATTGTAATTATCTACAATATCTTGAATTAAATACACCCATTTTTGAGAACTGAGTTGTGTGAATTTTTTATATAATTTCTCTTTCAAAGTACGATTAAAACGCTCAACAACAACTGCCTTTCCTTCATTAAAGGTGCTGTATAATTTAATACCCTTCCCCTTAAGAAATTTCACAAATATTTTGTTATAGAACTCTGTTCCCTCATCGGTCCATAACTTCTTTGGTTTTCTTTTATCCCTATCAAATATTTGTTGGAAGGCTAACATTAAAGTATCACCCTTTTTATTTTTTAAAGGAACAACCCAGGCATATGTACTCCTCAAATCAATAACGGTTAAAGCATACCTGTATCCCTTATCATTATTTAGTTCAATTAAATCAGCGGACCATATGTGGTCGGTGTATTTGGAATAAACTTTCCTTCTTTTAAACTTTGTGATTATAGGTTTATGTAATTCATTAGCCAAAAGCTCCTCAGTCTTGATGACATCATTGGAGTTTAATAGTTTTTTGAGGAATAACCAAGACCAAGTTTCAATTTAACACTTATCATTTTTTTCACAATAAACCTATCAACTTTCTCTCTCAACGTAGGATTTCGTATCAAAGACAAATTATACAACATTTCTCTGTCTGCTTCATGTTTTTCATCCAATGTAGTAGTATTCCCATAATCAATATCATGCTTCATACACACTTCATCAACCCTATTTATAGGCTTGGACCAAGGTTTAGGATTGTCAGCCTCATCTAATCTTTTATCCAGGTTTGTTCCAGGACCACAGAAAGAATATCCAGGTAGATGTAGTTCCCCAGGAATTCCAGTTGTTGTAAATTTACTTCCTGACAGAAACTTTTGTATGTCTCCTCCACTTTTAGGAGAGATGAATTGGCACTTTTTAGAGCCACACACTTGACATATTCCTTTTTGATAAACTCTATTATTTTTAGCTTTAACATAAGAGATATTTTTAGATTTGTTTTTTTTTTAACATTTGAGACAATAACTCATATTTATTTATCAGAAAAATTCTGATAGAGTATCAAAACCTTTTTGGTTTTTAACATATACATTTCAATCTTTATTTTAAAAACATAAAGAATCCTAAGGAATGCCTTCACTCTCTCCTCCATTTAATCTATCTATAATTCCAGTAATCTCTATATGTCTGTGACCGCTGTTTCTCGACAACCACGGGTCCGATATACTTGAAACTTGCCAGGTATATTGCTGGGGACCCGAGGATGTGCCTTTTCAAGGTTTCATATTAATCGGACAAGTAGTTACCGAGCTATGTCCAAAAAACGATTCAACCAATCAGAGAGCAGCGAGTTATCACGTGTGCCGAACGTGGCGAACAGACTCTGCCTCGGACGGCACATTTGAGAGCGTATTCATTTATTTCACGTTGGCAAACTATGTTGGCGTTAAACTATGTTTTAAAACTAATTAAAACTAATTTGCGATTCTTTCGCTTTCCTGTGCGTTTGTGCACGCTATGGCGATTTCTTTACCAAACTCCGCAAGCCGTTCGTTTTGGACCAAACCATTTCATGTAAATAGAGGGGGGGGGGGGATTGTCACCGTACTCGCAAGCCGTTCGCTTTGGACCAAACCATTTCATGTAAATAGAGGGGGGGGGGGGGGGGATTGTCACCGTACTCGCAAGCCGTTCACTTTGGACCAAACCATTTCATGTAAATAGAGGGGGGGGATTGTCACCGAACTCGCAAGCCGTTCGCTTTGGCTTTGCGAATGGACCAAACCATTTCATGTAAATAGAGGGGGGGGATATAATTTTAGATATATATATAGTACGGGCATGCCCTAGTTACAAATAAAACTAACTAAAGTCAATAACACCAACATCATCAACCACATAATCTTTTCCTTCTTCTTCTTCTTCACCACTTTCTCGTTTAGAGCTACTCCCTGAAATACCACCAGTCAATGCTCCCGCCGCTATTTTTGAAACCATTATCCTTAAAAGAGTCATTAATTCTTTATTTTCCTCTTCGGTGCGTTGAGATTGATTTATTTGCTGTAATACATCCACTCTTTTTTGAATCTCTCTGATATCCATCTTTTTATATTTTTCCTCCCTCTCTCTTTCCTCCTTCTCCTCCTTCTCCTCCTCCTCTTCCGTTTTTGAAACCAATATTTCCATTAGACTTTATTTCTTTCATTTCCTCTTCGGTGAGTTGAGATTGATTTATTTGTTGTAATACATTCAATCTTTTACGAATCTCACAGATTTCCATCTTTTTTATTTTTTCCTCCCTCTCTCTTTCTTCCCTCTCTTCAACTCCTTCCTCATCCCTTGCTACCCTTGAGTTTGGACCCCAAAGAATATTATACATATATTCATCTGGATTTTGAGATATTCTTGTATCTGTAATTATTTTTCTCATAATAGGATACCAATAAGATTTGTTGATAATTTCTAAAAGAGTTTTATATTTCATAACTTTGAGAAGTTCATTTTTATTTAATATTTTAAACAAGTCTCTATTTGTGGGTTTAGCAATATCAGTATAAGGCCAGTTTTTAATGATAAAATTTCCATGTATATGCTTCAAATCATAAGGTATGTAATACCGAGCACCCTTTTCTTGCAGGTATCCCTGAATACAAAAATTATAATTCTCTTGTAGTCTTTTTCCTGCCATTTATGTATCAGAAATATATGTGAGATTAATATTATAACAGGTAATACCACCCCATCTTCCCACTACCAAATCGGTTTGTATTCCTCGGCTTTCTATCCTTATCTCATTACCTTCCTTCTTTGTTATGTTAACCATCGCTATACTATCATATATTTTTCTTTTCTTAAAATCATGTATTTGTTGTTTACTAATTGGACTTCCACATAAATCCTTATCCTCACCAAGCAGATAATATTCTTCTTTACGAGACTGATTCAAATCATGTAGGTCTTCTAAGTTTATTGAAAAAGACCAATTATACCCTAAATCAGGCATATCATACCCCCATTTATTAATTAGCATATTAACTATATGTCCTTCTTTATAAAATTCAATTGTAAGCAGATAGTTAAATTGAATGAGGAAAGGTGTATGGTCAGTATAACCGGGTGTTGTGGTTGTAAATTTTACTTGTTTAACAAAACGTGCTGTTTTATTTAAAGATATATATTGTGATAAATCACTAAATCTAATCAAGTCATTTGTATCTGTAGGGTTTGGATAATTGATTAATTTATAAGTATTTTTCATATTAATATTTTTTGTTATATTATATTTTTGTCGTTCAGCCTGTGCCTTTGTATAATAATTTGATAAATCAATATCCTGAGAGGATTCTCGAAAGATAGAACCATCTTTTCCAACATAAGTCATTTATATTAGATTAAAAATGATATCATAAAAATTTTCATTGTTGTTGAGTTGAAATAATACATATAAACATAATTGTCCACAACATTTAGAATTAATTTCTTGAACTTGAAATGTTTGATAAACACCATTCTGTAAGAATTGTATTACTTCAACAGGCGGTGGCATACCATAACTATCAAAATTATATTTATCCTGACTATTATGAATACAAACCCAATGAGAACCATTCTGTGTGTCTAAATTCATAATAATATTCTTTGTATTCTTATTTTTATGTATTAATTCATCTCTCATACAAATAACCACATTATCAATTTTTAGTTTTTTACAATATTTAGCTAGTTCTATATTTGACGTTGTATTCTCTCCAAATTGTTTAAACCATTTATTCATTTATTTATGAGAAAGATACAATCCATTACCCCGTTTAGTTAGTTTAACACCCGCTTGAGCGATAGAGGAAAGCATATCTCCAACCAACAATCTAGCTTTATCAGGCAGTAGGTGAGTAAAATCCACAATTACACCACTTCCACTAATTTGTTTCTCCAACTCCTTGTTTTGTCTTTCCAATTCTTTTTGAGCTTTTAGTTGTGCCTTCCTTTCATTAGCAGTTTTTACCACTGCTGAAATACCACCAGTCAATGCTCCCGCCACACTCAAACCAGCAAATAAAGGAATTAGAAATGGGAGAAATCCTCCTCTTGACTCATCTATTGAATATTTCTTCAACATAGGTTTTGTCATTTTAATTTTAAGTGATCCAACATCATTTAGTGTTCGGACCTGCTCTCTTGTCAACAAAACATCAATTCTTACTGCTCCTTTCTTTGAATTGTATTAACATTAATAATACAAGGCTTTTGATTTTGAATACAATTTTTGTAGTGTGAGGGTGTGAGGTAGATTTGTAGATTTGAGAGTGTGAGGCGCGATTGGAGAGTGTGAGGCGCGATTGGAGAGCGTGAGGCGCGATTGGAGAGGAGTGTGAGGCGCGATTGGAGAGGCGTGTGAGGGATTGGAGAGGATAGGCGTGTGAGGGATTGGAGAGGAGAGGAGTGTGAGGGATTGGAGAGGAGAGGAGTGTGAGGGATTGGAGAGGAGAGGAGTGTGAGGGATTGGAGAGGTGAGGGGAGGAGTGCTAGGTGGAGAGAGGAGAGTGTCAGGTGGAGAGGAGTGAGGGGTCACATATTATGTGAATATTATAATAGCCGTAGATGATTCTGTCTGTCTGTCTGTTGGGCGTCTGTCCGGGGTGTGGCTTACTCGGTTTGCAGAGTAGCTCCACCCATAGCTCCACCCATTCTGGGAGTGGCTTCATATAATTATAAACAAATATCCACCATTTTATTAACTCGCATAGCTTTGAGGCCTGTTTTGTAGGCCCGTGGTGTCTTGCTCTCTCTCCCAGTTTTATTTCAAATCAAATTCGATGTATCATTTCATTTTTCACAGTCGCTAACATAGTTTTAGACTCGGTTGAAAAAAAACGGGAAGAAAATCCAATGAAAATTGCCGTTTATAGAACGAAATTAATTCTCAAACGCCTGTAACTTCAAGGCCATTGAGTCTCTCTCACGCCTTTATCTCCAATCTAACTCACCATATGATTTCATTTTTATCGATGGTTTTAGACTCGGTGTCAGCAATAATTGAGAACATTCCACACACGCGGGAAAATGCAGAGATATATTTTTAAAAATCGCGTCATGGTGTATCATACACCGCCCAACATGACACCGACGGCAACGTGTCGATATATATTAAAAATTCGTATTTTTTGTATGTAGGTAGTATGTATGTATGAATAATAATACAAGGTAGTATGTAGGTAGTATGTATGTATGTAGGTAGTAGTAGTATTTTGTGGTATTATGAAGTGGTAGTAGTATGTAGTGGAGGAGTAGTAGTTGTAGTGCCAAGTTGCCATAGTAGTATGTCGTAGTAGTAGTAGTAGTAGTAGTAGTAGTATGTCGTAGTCGTATGTTGTAGTAATAGTATGTTGTAGTAGTAGTATGTTGTAGTAGTAGTAGTATGTTGTAGTAGTAGTATGCAGTTTGTTGTAGTCATAGTATGTTGTAGTAGTATTAGTATGTTGTAGTATTAGTATGTTGTGGTCGTAGTAGTATGTTGTAGTATTAGTATGTTGTGGTTGTAGTAGTAGTCGTATGTTGTAGTAGTAGTATGTTGTAGTAGTAGTATGTAGTATGTTGTAGTAGTAGTATGTTGTAGTAATAATAGTATGTTGTAGTCGTATAAGTATGTTGTAGTCGTATTAGTATGTTGTGGTAGTATTAGTATGTTGTGGTAGTATTAGTATGTTGTCGTCGTAGTATGTTGTAGTAGTATTAGTATGTTGTAGTAGTAATAGTATGTTGTAGTAGTCTCAGTATGTTGTAGTAGTATTAGTATGTTGTGGTGGTATTAGTATGTTGTGGTGGTATTAGTATGTTGTGGTACTATTAGTATGTTGTAGTCATAGTCATAGTATGTTGTAGTAGTATTAGTATGTTGTAGTATTAGTATGTTGTAGTATGTTGTGGTCATAGTAGTAGTAGTATGTTGTAGTATGTTGTAGTATGTGGTATGTTGCAGTAGTAGTAGTATGTGGTATGTTGCAGTAGTTGTATGTAGTATGTAGTAGTAGTATGTTGTATGTTGCAGTAGTAGTATGTAGTATGTAGTAGTAGTATGTTGTATGTTGCAGTAGTAGTATGTTGTAGTAGTAGTAGTATGTTGTAGTATTAGTATGTTGTAGTAGTAGTAGTATGTAGTTTGTTGTAGTAGTAGTATGTAGTTTGTTGTAGTAGTAGTTTGTAGTTTGTTGTAGTAGTAGTAGTAGTAGTATGTTGTAGTAGTAGTAGTATGTAGTATGTTGTATGTAGTAGTAGTATGTAGTTTGTTGTAGTTGTAGTAGTATGTTGTAGTAGTAGTAGTAGTAGTATGTTGTATGTAGTCGTAGTATGTAGTTTGTTGTAGTAGTAGTATGTAGTTTGTTGTAGTAGTAGTAGTATGTTGTAGTATGTAGTTTGTTGTAGTAGTAGTATGTAGTTTGTTGTAGTAGTAGTAGTATGTAGTATGTTGTAGTAGTAGTTTGTTGTAGTAGTAGTAGTAGTATGTTGTAGTAGTAGTAGTATGTAGTATGTTGTATGTAGTAGTATGTAGTATGTTCTATGTCGTAGTAGTATGTAGTATGTTCTATGTAGTAGTAGTATGTTGCCACTTCAGCCTTTGTTTTTCATTAGCAGGAAATCGGTAGAAAGACAGTTCTTGGTTGGTTTCTGATCTATTTACACACTCAGGAACGCAACACTGCGGTGGTTTTGGCTCCAGTTGTTTTGTGTTTGGACCCGGAAGCAGCATTATGACGCGCGCGTTACGTCACGCTTCCCAAGAGGATTTAATTACCGCCCATTGGACTTCGCCCGAAACAGGGCCTTATGGATTGGGTCTCGTCCGTCTGTCCGTCCGTGCGTTTGCACGCAACCAGATCTCAGACATGTATGGACAGATTTTGTGCATACTTGGTGTAGACAGGCCGGTTTAGTGTTGTATATTTCTTTTTTTTTTTTCTTTCTTTCTTTTTAATAGCTCTGCGGATATGACGTAACAGAGTGCCGCTCCGGGGACAG
Organism: Myxine glutinosa; assembly: GCF_964187855.1. NCBI lineage: Eukaryota > Metazoa > Chordata > Myxini > Myxiniformes > Myxinidae > Myxine > Myxine glutinosa. The sequence goes on from NC_136269.1 coordinate 126,674,848, forward strand.
GAAGTGCTTGACCGGGTGGCAGTTGGACGGTTTGTTGTTGGGGCAATTCAAAGAAAGGGGATTAATTAGTTATTTTCCAAACTGTGTATGGTAACAGTTTTATTTTTGCCTCATTGTAAATACCAAACGAGCGGAGATGCTGTTGTGGGGGGTATGAATGATGGTTGTTCAGTGATTTATTTGTGGTTGTTCTGGCGTCGTGTTGAAATGTGGTGTCGTCATGGAGACGTGTGGGCCAACACTGTGTCGTGGGTGTCAGAAGTGGGATGTGAAATGGTTGTCAACTTGCAAGATATAGACAGCGACACGTCGATGTTAAACCAGATCACCTATTGTCATGCAATGACCGTAATTGTGTGTAAAACGCCATGTTGCTTGCCGAATGGATCAGGAATATAAACGACATGATCGCTTATTAAGACTGTAAACCTCTTGCGGTAAGGTGCCACCGAGGGGTCCATTTCGTACATTGTTGTACCCGATACACATTGTAGTATATATGGAATGAAGTAACATTACACGTTAAATTGTGGGAATGCCAGACAGCCCCGTTTTTGATGCACTTGTTTTACCTTGAGAATCGGCACCAAATGTTCGTAGTTAAACCGCGATCAGTAATAAACCATCACTGTGTGTGCCTCAGTGATGGGCGATGGTGATTGAGTAGTTTAGGCTTCGTGTGCATAACAGATAATAAACGCTGTAACTGTTGTGTGGTTTATACAGGTTGATATCCACACTACAGAGATACTCCAGTCATCCTGTATAGTCTGACCCTCTCTGTCCATCCTGTGTGAATAACGTGCTGGTCGTGGCCACATCATGTAAGTTAGATGTTTATTGTTGTACCATAGCATGTAAAGGTGTTATGGGACGTCATGAGATTGTGATTATAAATTGTTTCATTGATTATAATGACTCTCTTGAGATGATTATGATCTGTCATTGTGTATCTTTCAGATATCCCTGATGTAAGCTGGTTAACCATCGTTTTTCCCGTTTGATTTACCTTGCCATTGGCAGAACTCCTCAACAAAGCATTCATCTGGTAGATGAATGTTGTGCCTACTTGTCTGTGCGAGTCCTGAAAGACCTAATTGGCATAAAGACAGATGACGGTATACATATGCACATCATTTTGTTTTACGATGCGATCAAAGATGGCCGACGGGCGGCCATGTTAGTTGTAAAAAACAAAATGTTGAAAACGTCCTCAACCATTTATCAGACATGTATTTACTGATCTTGTTACAACTTCGCAAACAGATAAGGAATGATGGGTTACATATGCACGTCATTTTGTTTTCGAGATCAGATCCAAGATGGCCAACTGGCAGCCATTTTGTTACTTCAACGTGTCCCCAACCATTTATCGGACATGCATGGACCGATTTTGTCCAAACTTGGCACAAAGACAATACATGAGAGTGTATTGTGTGTGAGAGTGTATTGTGACCCGATGTGTACCCCGGTTTAGAATAGGTACACCGTATCCCTGCGTGTCGTAAGAGGCGACGAAAAGGGTTGGCGTCGGGGAGGGCATCCGGCCATAAAAACATTGCCTCAAAAAGAGAACCATGACGATTACAACGAGATATGGGCAGGGTACAGCCCGAAGTACCCCGTGGGGGACCCCACTCCCTCTCGTCAAAACTCAAGGTGGGGAACCCGATCGAAGCAAGGGTGGAAATCACTCTATTTATGACGACGAAAAGTCTGATGCCCGACGTGGAGATCGGTTTCTGAGGTTTGGGACGTGGAATGTAGGGACAATGACAGGGAGATCAGGAGAAGTGGTGGAAGTATTGGTCAGAAGAAGAGTGGAGATATGTTGTGTGCAGGAGACAAGATGGAAGGGAAGTGGTGTGAGAATGGTGAAGGGTAGGCAGGGACAGAAATACAAGTTTGTGTGGCAAGGGTGCCCAGAAGGCGTGAATGGTGTTTGTGTCCTGTTTTCTGAGGAGTTTGTAGACAGTGTGGTGAGTGTGACGAGATTGAGTGAAAGGTTGATGATGGTGAAAATGATGATTGGAAAGCTCTTGGTGAACGTCATCTCGGGATATGCTCCGCAGGTTGGTCGGAGCGATGAAGAGAAGGACACGTTCTGGTGTGCAACAGAGAAGCTGATGGAAAACGTGAAAGATAAGGAAGTTGTTGTGGTAGGAGGATACCTAAATGGACATGTGGGAAGGAGTATGGACGGTTTTGAGGGAGTTCATGGGGGTTACGGATATGGTGTGAGAAATGGAGAAGGTGAAAGGATTTTGGAGTTTGCTGATGGAGCTGATTTGTTGATTTGTAATACTCAGTTCCAGAAAGAGGATAATAAGCTTGTTACATGTACACGTCAGGTGGGTCGACGACAACCGTTGACTACCTGATGGTGTGTAGGCGAGATAGGAGGCACCTCCGGGACACAAAGGTGATCCCAGGGGAGGAGGCTGTTTCACAGCACCACTTGGGTGTCTGCGACATAAGGTTGAAAGGTGCGAGGAGAGCTCGGCGGGTGAAGTACCAACCGACAATGGAGGTGTGGAGGTTGAAAGAGGTGACAGTGAGGGAGGCATTAAAAGAGAGGCTGATTATGGTAGAGGATGATGTGGTTGAGCTTGAAAGTGGTTGGATGTCAATGAAAGAAAGTCTGTTGGGAGCCGTTGGTGAGGTATGTGGATGGACAAAAGGACCACCGAGGCACTGGGAAACATGGTGGTGGGATGATGAAGTTGGAAAGAAGATTGATGAGAAGAGGAAGAAGTTCAAGCAGTGGCAGAAGGCGAAGGGTTCGGGGGCAGAAAAGGAAGAGCATGAAAGTTATAAGGCAGCCAAGAAGGCTGCAAAGAAGAGGTAGCAAAGGCGCAGGAGGCATGTCGGAAAATGTTCGGAGAACGCTTGGATTTGGAAGAGGGTCAGAGAGTGGTATTCAGGATGGCAAAGCAGATAGCGAAAGAGAGGTGTGATGTGATGGGGGTGAGTTGCTTGAAGGATGAAGTGGGACAAATCGTTGTGGACCCAGATGGAATTAAAGGACGATGGAAGAGATACATGGAAATACTGTTGAATGCAGAGAATGAATGGGATGGCAACATAGAGAGTAACCCAGTTTTAGGACCGGCAGAGAAGATAACCAAGAAGGAAGTTGAGGAAGCGATTAAAGCAATGAAGAGTAGAAAGCGGGAGGGCCTACGGGAGTTGTGGGAGATATGTTGAAGGCAGCGGGAAATTGGGGTGTGAAGAGAATGAGAGATCTGCAATCTGCTGATGAAAGAAGGCCGCATTCCAGTGGATTGGGAACTGAGTACCCTCGTCCCTCTATACAAGGTGAAAGGTGACCCTCTGGACTGTGGCTCGTATCGAGCGATAAAGTTATTGGAGCATGGAATGAAGGTATTGGAAAGGGTGTTGGAGAGAACGATAAGGAAGAAAGTGAAGATTGGGGAAATGCAGTTTGGATTTATGCCAGGAAGAGGAACGACAGACACCCTTTTTATTGTGAGGCAGTTGCAGGAGAAGAACATGGAGAAGAGGAAAAAGTTGTTTCTTGGGTTTGTTTATCTGGAGAAAGCATTCGATAAGGTTCCACGTGAAGTAGTGACATGGGCATTGAGGAAGTTAGGAATGCAGGAATGGTTGATCAGAGTCGTGATGGCAATGTACAAAAGAGCGTGCACAGCTGTAAGGATGAAGGATGGGAACAGTAGTGAGTTTGAGGTGAAGGTGGGAGTGCATCAGGGGTCGGTACTAAGTCCACTACTATTTGTATCTGTGATGGAGGTGCTGGCTCGGAACGTAAAGGAGGGTTTACCGTGGGAATTGTTGTATGCAGATGATCTGGTGTTGATTGCGGAAAGTATGGATGGACTGAAGGAAAAGATGAACAAGTGGAAGGAATGTATGGAGACAAAAGGTCTGAAGGTGATGGCAAGTGGTAAAGCATGTGTTGAGGTGGAAAGAACTGGGAAGTGGCCATGTGCTGTGTGCAAGAAGGGTGTCGGAGTGAACTCCATTCAATGTGCAATGTGCGCTGAGTGGGTTCATGAAAAATTTATGGTCTGAGAGGGTCATTAACCAGTGTGGCAGCTACATTCAAATGTAAGGTGTGCACAGAGGGAGCTGCAGATGGAGGAAACGTTGAGTTGGATCTTGGAGACGGCATGAAGCTGGAAGGTGTGAAAACATTTTGCTGCAGACATGCTGAATGGAGAAGGTGGATCAGACTCGGCAACGGTTGCTGGAGTGAGATGTGCATGGAAGAAGTTTTGGGAACTGAGTGGCGTGCTGATGAGGAGGGGAGTGTCGTTGAAGCTGAAGGGAAAGGTGTATGCTGCATGCGTGAGAAGTGTTATGACTTATGGGAGCGAGACATGGGTAATGAATGTAGAGCAGCAACGAAGGTTGGAAAGGGTGGAAATGCGAATGGATCGATGGATGTGCGGAGTATCGTTGAGAGAGAGGAAGACAAATGATGAATTGCGAAAAATGATGGGAATAGAGCCTGTGATTGATGTTGTGAAGAGGAACAGGTTGAGATGGTTTGGTCATGTGTTGAGGAAGGATGAAAGTGACTGGTTGAGAAGAGTGATGGAAATGAATGTAGAAGGAAGTAGAGGACGGGGAAGACCGAGAAAGACTTGGCCAAAGATGGTGGGAGAAGACATGGGGGTTAACAAGGAGAGATGCAGAAAATAGGGTAAGATGGAGAAGATTGTCATGGGGACAGCAAGGCTAACCCCCGCTCCAGCAGGGAAAATGGCCTTAAAATGCATGTTGTTGTTGTTGTTGTTGTTGTTGTTGTTGTACATATGCAAAACTTTTTGTTTTGTAATCCGACCAAAGATGGCCGACTGGCGACCTTTAACGCCGAACAGCAAAATTGCTAAACCACAAGGGCTTTGACATTTTGTCTTTTTCTCCTTGTTAGTCCCTTACCGGTGTACACTGGAGGGGACTCTTGGTTTGCACGCCATCCCTCCGTCCGTCAGTCCGTCAGTCCATCACGCAAAGAACAGTTTTCCAGACTTTTTTTTCTAAACGCTCAATGCTAATGATTTCAAACTTGGCAGATGGTTTCCTCATGATAAGTTACAGATCAAGTTCGAACTTCACGACGTTTCGATCATTTTTGACAAAGTTATGGCACTTTGAACTTTGGGATTTCTGATAATTCTGATGATCCATTTTCCAACTCATGATGATCCAACTCAGTGCCATTTTAAGTTTTAATTTCCTTTAAAAACCAATTTTTCTGCAATAATTGGACCGATTGGGATCAAATTTTCACCGTCGGAGGGACTCGGTCTCTAGAATATTTTAATGGTAATTATGACGTCACGTGGTCCGGCCGCCATATTGTTTTTCGTGAAAAAACGAAAACCCCTTTTTCTCTGCAACGGCTGAACATATCGAGGCCAAACTTTGCAGGCAGAATCGCATAACCATGACGAACAAAAAAGTCAGCGAGCATGATGTCATGCGTCACATGGTTTCAGAGTTATGACGTTTTTAAGCATGAACCTTTAAAACCGAGCTCCCCCCTCATTTTTGATCCAATTGAGGGGAAACTTCACAAATCTGTTCAGCATGTCAGTCTACTAAAATGTCATTTTGGAATTTGCGATGGGGCACGTGGTTTGGCAGATATCGTTAATTAAACGGAAAAAAAAAAAATGGATATCTCTTGAATCGCCAGTACCTCAGACCGTGAGTTGGTAATAATTTATATAATTCACACAGTGCAATACATGCAGGCCGCTGCACGGAGCGACCTTGCGGGCTTATCAACGAGGCGATGCGTGACACACGTGTCTCAGCACACCTCAGACCAAGTTTGAAAACCAGCATCAACCGTGCATAAATTTGCATATTCGATCATTTTTGACAAAGTTATGGCACTTTGTTTATTCTAGAGTTCTCCTCAAGCCGCAACGCGCGCCCTCAGCCTCATCTCGCGAACGTGAAAAGCACGACACAGCGCGCTCTTTCAGGAGGGGCGGAGCCAAGCCGAGCAACATATATATACACATCGATCATTGATCTTGAAAAACAACGTATTTTCTCCTGCTTCTGCTGACCTGTCTGCGAGGTGTATAAATCGAAGTCCCGAGTGCGAATCACAGGTGAGCCCGTCCTGAGGTAATTAGTGATTGGGAACGATTCAGAACCTGTAGGTAAATAACCCTTGGTAATTTCCCCAACAGTTTTCCGGACTATAATTTGGAGTGCGGTTAGTCAAAGCTGTTAATATTCCTTGTGTACAATATGCTGTAATCGTGGACTGTTCTTTAAAATGCTTTCCTAGTGTTACATATTTATGTGAATGTATGTGGATTACCATTCAGGTCTTTGCTTATCCGTGTGTAGTATATTAAGGGTTGTTGTGATTGGAGGGTCAGGAGCCCTTCTGAACAAGTGGCCGGAAACGGAAGTGACCGGAAACGGAAGAGGAAAAGACACGAGGAAAAAAGGACGAGGATTCTTCTTCCTCGCCCCGGACCGACGAAAGGTGGGATTGATTGAGCCGTGTGGAAAAGCGGCGTTCCGAAGCCCGCCTGGCGAGAGGAATTACCGGGACGTGTACCGGCCCGGTGGAGACGTCAAGTTGACGTGGGGCCGTGCATCAACCCCGCGTCTGGCACCGTTCCCAACACCGTCTAAAAAGACGCGTACGGGTCGCCCGTTGGGGCCTAACACGCCTGACAAGCGGCGTGGGGCTTTTGGCTTGCTTTCCCGTCCCCGCGTCGCGTGGCCGCGAGGGGCTGTAGCCGGGGTGCCGGGTACGATACCTGCCCGGTGGAAACACGTCCACCCGGGGTTCGTTCAACCGCCCGAGTGCGGCGACGCCGACTATCATCTTGGTCAGGAGGGGCCCAGAGACATTGTGCGGGACCGAGACCAAAAGGGTGTCGTGAGTACTCACCGGGACACACGTATATAAGATGGCCATCTTAATCATAGGGAATTGATTGTGGGTTGGGAATTGTTGATGGTTGTGTATTGTTGATTGCTCGGGGAAAATCTCCGTGGTTGTGTCATTGAAATTGTATGGTATCATTACCATTGGAAATATATCCTTGAACATCAGTTGTCTCTTGGGTGAAATTCATATGGATTGCGTGGCGAAAGCGCCTATATAATACAGCTTTCTGGCGAAGTTCCTCTCACGGTCCGGGGGTCACCGAGACCAGGTATTCACCGAGGGGACCACGTAACACTAGAATAAGCATCAAGTCAAAAACGTTTTCACTGAATTTTGTTTCCATTGACACAATTCTTCATATCAGGCAAGAATACATTGAATTCACGTAGTTTACCAATAAATCAACAATACATCTGGGGAGGTTTGAGTGTCACTTTACCATATGCTTCTGTGCGTATAATCTGCGTGAATACTTCTTTAAATATGTATCTGATACTCTGCCCTCTTAGCAGTATACACAGTACGCGTCAGAAGTAACCTAGCTTCCACGGTCTGCGGATAACCCGGTCAGGATAACCCGGTCAGGATAACCCGGTCTCACATCATCCGCGCCCACATTCAACCGTGCATAAATTTGCATATTTAATGAGGTTCGTCTGTCACACTTTGGTTTCGTGCGATAACTCCACCAAACTGGCTGATTTCAACAACATTTTGTACACACGTGTCTCAGCATAACTCAGATCAAGTTTGAAAACCAGCATCCCCCGTGCATAAATTTGCATATTTAATTAGATCCGTCTGTTCGTCTGTCACAGTTGGGTTTCCGTACGGTAACTGTACCAAACATTGGCTGATTTCAACAACATTTTGTACACACGTGTCTCAGCATAACGCAGATCAAGTTTGAAAACCAGCATCAACCGTGCATAAATTTGCATATTCGATCATTTTTGACAGTTATGGCACTTTGAACTTTGGTAGGGGACATGTATTGCAGCGCAATACTCAGAATGCTTGTTGTGTTATGTGTCCATGCATGTTTTTGTGTTTAATGTGTTAGCTCTTCCACCAGCCTTGACTATATACAAAAAAAGCACAACAAGTCAGGAGATGACGAAGGTTCACGAGCGAGCGGTATTCTTCGGTTCGATTTCAACAATTCCGTTCGATTCCGACAACTTTGAAAATTTGACCTTTGTGACCTTGAAATGTCAAAACGAAGGTTACTGACCTTGAAATGAGATAGAAAATAATGTATAATCAGTTATGAGTTTAGTTAGCCACACAATACCGAAAATTCGGTTCGATTCCGCCAACTTTGAAACATTGACCTTTGTGACCTTCAAAGGTCAAAGGTCGAAGATTCTGAAATTTGTTGGAAAACTTGTATTTTATGATGTATGTGATAATATAAGATCATGTATGACATTTCACCCTATCAGGAAGGGAACAATGTAATAAAACCATCAAAAATCGACTTTTCTAAATTTCGTGACCTTGTGACCTTGACCTTGGGGCGAAAATGAAAAATCGAGCTCCGTGGGGCTAGACACATGACATTGGCCTAACCAAATACTGAAACCCCTGTCAGATTCCACCAAACCCCTCGGAGAAGATGTAGCTTGAACTCGATTACCCCCTAAAAAGACATCTTTTTTGGGCGCGGTTCCGCCCACAATGGGCGCAATACGCCCACTCTACGCAGGACACAACTCGATCATGATATCGACCTCCCACCCAAGTTTCATCAAGATCGGATGATATCATCGGGTAGTTATGCTGTGGACAGACAGACAGACACACAGACAGAAGCACACACATGACGAATATAGTAGTCACTTGATAACTCGTGAACCAATAACTCAACTGATCGGGAATCGACGTTCCTCTCTTTTTTTGTACTCTGATATGGCGGCGGCACACAGATTGCTGATGTCACTAAACAACCTCCATTACTGAATTTGGCATGAGCAAACTATTGTTTCAATGGAAACTAGAAAGCATCTGAAAATGTAAAGCCCGTCCGTGCCCGTTTGTATTCAGACGTCTTCTTCTATCGTATGCTCACAATAACGAAAACAGTTTTAAAAAATACAAAATGAAAATTGAAGATTTCATACATAATTGACCTTTGAGATTTAGATCTAAAAAAAATCAGCTTCGAGCTTTTGATGGGTGAACCAATTCTGTAACCCACTATGCAAAGTCTCAAAATTTCAGGTCAATTGGACAAAAATTGACGATTATACAACCTTGACCTTTGACTTTTTGATCTAAAACAAACAAACAATCGACTCCTAACTTTTGATTAGTGAACCAATTCAGTGACCCGATATGCAAGTTCTTTAAATGTGAGGTCAATGGGGTGAAAATTGACAATTTTATGCAACCTTTACCTTTGCTGTTTTGATCTAAAAAAACAAAAACAATCTGCTTGTAGCTTTTGTTTAGTTAACCAATTCAGTGACCCGATATGCAAATCTTACTATAATTCACCAAATGTCCATCTGTTTGTCTGTCCGTCCATTCCCAGGTACCGCAAAAACGGCTGAACCGATCGCAACGACATTTTGGGTGGGTAATCCTGGGACCCCCTGGAGTAAAATAGGCTATATTGTTTTTCCAAATTTTTTCCAATTTTTCCAATTTCCAATTTTTCCTATTTTCAAATTTTCCAGTTTTTCCAAACACGATGGAATAATATTTACCGATATGAACAGTGATGTTGCTTTTATTGAAATTCTACAAATACTGTTTAGATTTTGATGATTTGCGTGTGATATGATTTAAGGGATGTTTATATAAATAGTTTAAAATAAAAAAGCCTTCAATTTCTGATATTTTGCCTTTTCATTTGGGCCTCCCAATTGAAGCCCCGCCCGTAGGGAGTGTACCGTTGCTAGTTCTTTAAATTTCAAGCCAATCGGATGAAAATTGATGCGTTTATGTGATGCTGATCTTTAACCTTTTGAACTAATTATTAATTTGCCTTCGCCATATCATCATAATAATGCTTTGTTGAAAATTTGATGACAAAACACAAATGGTAAATTCAAATTTAAGATCAATTGGATAAAGAAAAAACAAACATTAATACTAAATAACTAAACAACTAAATAACTAAATAAATAAATAAACCAATATATATATATATATATATATATATATATATATATATATATACACATATATATACACATATATATATATATATATATATATATATATATATATATATATATATATATATATATATATATATATAATCGGGAGATTAAATCAGACGCGGACGTAGCTTCAGGACGGTCGATCTTTAATTCTCGACAAGCTTTCGACCAACAAAGGTCTTCTTCCTAGTCGTCCCCAAGTTCAGCGGAAGTTCACTTGTTCATGAAAGTTCACTTCCGCTGAACTTGGGGACGACTAAGAAGACCTTTTTTTGTTGGTCGAAAGCTTGTCGAGAATTAAAGATCGACCGTCCTGAAGCTACGTCCGCGTCTGATTTAATCTCCCGATTATTTATTTAATGCAAATGAGATGCCCTGCTCGTACTGTGGAGTATCTACTATTTCTTTTATATATATATATATATATATATATATATATATATATATATATATATATATATATATATATATATATATATATATATATAGTTGCGGGAACGCTGCCGGTCTTCTCCCCTTACCAAGGGGGGATTAGTCCCCTTGTCTTTGACTGGCCGACGGGATCCGGGACCTATGACGTCCTTCCCGGACAGCGCGAAATGGGGTTATCGGCCGAATTCACTATTACCTAATTACTCGCGCTGCCCTGAAACAAGGAAATAAGCCCCGCACGAATCACGTGTGTTGGTGGATGACTCCGAGCGGTTTTGCGTACACGTGACCCGCGCCGTTATAGATGGAACCCGATTCAAGCAACCTTAATTCGTACCACGCTTAGTCAATGGAAAAATCACAAAAGCGGTCGAATTGGAAAAAGGAAGAACAGATTAATTTACACAATGATTCAAGAGCAGATACACAGAGCAGCTTATACAGTCTTACTTAATACCCAGGACAAACGGGCCTGTCTCACACACAGACACACTCACACGGGGCTTGCAGCTGAAGGTCAGGTTGATGGTCCGCGTCCAAGGATGGCTCCCGTGCAGCTCTCTCTCCGGTCCCCAGCTCGTACCGCGAAGTAGGTGAAGGCAGCAGGCAGGAGCTCGTATTGTGCCGTCGGGACGCACTGGCTATTTACGGGGCGAACGGTAGGATGTGGGCTCTGGCGGTTAATCACTTGCAGGCTATTGCCATGTTTATTCACGTGGCTGGAATATTCGCTATCGGCTGGCTTGGCTGTACGTAATAAATTTACGCGTATGTAATAAACGAATATCGTTCCAAGCCTCGAAACGCCAACACAATCAAGGGCTTTCAATGCGCTCGCCGTAAAGGTCCTCTTGCCAAAGTGCGATTCCTTCAAGTCGTTGAAGTTCTCCTTCCTCTGCGAGTCCTTTGACCAGTCCTTCCCCTCTGCGAGTCCTCCAAAAAGTCCTCAGAAGTCCTTCGCTTCAGTCCTTGAACAAGCCCTCCGAAGTCCTTTTCCTCTGCGAGTCCTGGCAACGAGTCCTTCTAACGCGAGCCTTTTCCAACCAGTCCTCAGAAGTTCTTTCCCTCTGCGAGTCCTCCAACAAGTCCTCAGAAGTCCTCTGCGAGTCCTCGTGAGGGCTTTGTGCACGGACTTATATAGCCCTGCCCAGTAAACTCTCTGGAACTTACCAGACGTGCCTCACCACACCCTACCACGCCATGTCACCCGAGCCCCGATTGGTTGGTGGCTCTTATCGTTGTTGCCCCCGCCGCTCCACCCTTGACCCCGCGTCCCTCCTTTTCAGGCCTACCTCGTGTTACTAGACTAGGGGCAGCCAAATGGGGCGCGGGATGGATTGCGCCTGTTGGGGGAGGGTGGAAGGTGGCCGCAAAATGAACGGGACCTAATCTCATGTCTTTACACAACGCAGATATTACTAGGGGTAATGGCCTATACTTACACATACTATGAAATAACTAATAATACAGGTGGCCTACGTGTTGCTCGTGGACTAACTATGGGGGGCAACCCTTTAACCTTTAATGATCAATATGTACAAATCTCAAAACCGTAGCTATATATATATATATATATATATATATATATATATATATATATATATATATATATATATATATATATATATATATATGAATGTCACAATTGATCATTTGGTGTTTTACATCACAAATTTTTTTTTAGTGTTGTCAAGAAGTCAAAATATGGTTATGCTATGTCTCAAAAACAATTTTTAGTTGTGGTATGTTTGTTTTTATTTTAGCGAGCTCTTCTGAAACCTAACCTCTCAAATATGTGGTGTCTTACTGTATACGATAGCCTTATCCTGCCTGCAAAACACGAGGGGGACAGTTTATAGCAGGGCCAAGATACTAACCCAGGAAAGACAGCTTAGATGTGAGTGTGCACTGTGCATACCTAGTCAGGTAAACAGGCAGATGTGGACAGATTTAACAGTTATAAACGAGGCACACCATAGCTGTTATCATATGTATGCTCAAACCAAAATCAGGCAATGGAAAACACAAATCACTTTTTAATGCTATCCTCCTGCACACAAATCATAATAAAGCACCAAAGCGTCGGTTTTCTTATCCCTACCTCTATGACATCATATTCACAGAGGTATGAAGGTTCCAAGTCAAAATGCAGGAATTTTATTTGAACTCTGTAGCCATTCGGGACCTGGACATGCCATGTACGCTGCAGAAAGTTGGGGTAGACGTAGGGGTAGTTTGGTGAGCGCAATGCCCCAAACAACTCCTGCTTTGCTTTCGGAACCACTTCATCATTACTCGTTGAGAAACAGCCAAGACCAAGGAGCCATGACATCAGAAAGCAGTAAATGAAGCTGTGCACAGAAACAGTTTTTATACAATTATTATATTGAGTAAGATTGGATTTACATATATTTTGTCATATCCCAGTCAATCAGGGATATATACAGTCACGTGCAAAAGTAAGTACACCCAATGTAAAGTTTTGACTTTTTCAACATATATCAACACACAGCTATTTGTTCTATTTGTGCTATTTGTTCTTCATTTCAACAATATTGATAAATAAAGGTGATATAATATAACAAATATCATGAAACATTTACATTTTGTAGTCCATTGTATAATTTAAATAAACATAAATGCAAATTTCACATGTGGAAAAAGTAAGTACACCCCTACATTTATCACTACTTCAAATACCTAAAATTAGAATCAGGTGCACCAGCTCAGGTGCAAATGATTAGAACATCGTTAGAGAGGATCTTGGAGGAACCTGTCTTATTTAAACCTCAGACATTTAGTTTGGTTTGCTCTTTGTTGTTGAAGTGTGCGGCGTCACCATGCCTAGATCAAAAGAGCTCTGAGGCCTTCAGAAAGAAGGTTATAGATGCCTACGAGTCTGGGAAGGGATTTAAAAAGATCTCCAAACAATTTGAAAGCAATCATTCGACTGTCCGGAAGATCATCTACAAGTGGAGAAGATTCCAAACAACTGCCAACTTGTTCAGGCCAGGCCGCCCCAGCAAGTTCAGCCCGAGAGCAGACCACCAGATGCCAAAATAAGTCTCTAAGAACCCCAGAATGTCATCACGGGACCTACAGGTAGCTCTTGCCACTGTTGATGTCAAAGTGCACGAGTCTACTATTAGAAAGAGGCTGCACAAATTTGATCTACATGGGAGGTGTGCCAGGAAGAAATCTTTGCTGTCCAGAAAGAACATCAGGGCAAGACTAAAGTTTGCCAATGAACACCTCGGCAAAGACCAGCACTTGTTAATAAGCATGATAATAAGCATTGTTAATAATCATGATAAGAAGTATTAATAAGCATGATAATAAGCATTGTTAATAAGCATAAGAAGTATTATTAATAAGCATGATAATGAGCATTGTTAATAATCATGATAAGAAGTATTATTAATGAGCATGATAATAAGCATTGTTAATAAGCATGATAAGAAGTATTGTTAATAAGCATAAGTATTATTAATAAGCATGATAATAAGCATTATTAATAAGCGTAATAATAAGCATTATTAATAAGCATGATAAGTATTATTAATAAGCATGATAATAAGCATTGTTAATAAGCATGATAATAAGCATGATAAGCATTGTTAATAAGCATGATAAACATTGTTAATAAGCATGATAATAAGCATTATTAATAAGCATGATAAGCATTATTAATCATAATAAGCATTATTAATAAGCATGATAAGAAGCATTATTAATAAGCATGATAAGCATTGTTAATAAGCATCATAATAAGCATAATAAGCATTGTTAATAAGCATGATAAGCGTAGTTAATTAACATGATAATCATTGTAAATAAGCATTGTTAATAAGCATGATAATAAGCATTGTTAATAAGCACGATAATAAGCATTGTTAATAAGCATGATAAGCTTTGTTAATAAGCATAATAAACATTGTTAATAAGCATGATAATAAGCATGATAAGAAGCATGATAAACATTGTTAATAAGCATGATAATAAGCATTATTAATAAGCATGATAAGCATTATTAATAAGCATGATAAGCATTGTTAATAAGCATGATAATAAGCATTGTTAATAAGCATGATAATAAGCATTGTTAATCATGATAATAAGCATTGTTAATAAGCATGATAATAAGCATTGTTAATAAGCATGATAAGCATGATAAGCATTGTTAATAAGCATGATAAACATTGTTCATAAGCATTATTAATGAGCATGATAAGCATTATTCATAAGCATGATAAGCATTGTTAATAAGCATTGTTAATAAGCATTATAATCATGATAAGCATGTTAATAAGCATTGTTAATAAGCATGATAAATCATTGTTAATCATGATAATAAGCATGATAAGCATTGTTAATAAGCATGATAAACATTGTTAATAAGCATGATAAGCATTATTAATAAGCATGATCATAAGCATGATCTGTTAATAAGCATGATAATAAGCATCGCTAATAAGCATGATAAGCATTGTTAATAAGCATGATAAGCATTGTTAATAAACATGATCATTGTTAATAAGCATTGTTAATAAGCATTCTTAATAAGCATGATAAGCATTGTTAATAAGCATGATAAGCATTGTTAATAAGCATGATAAGCATTGTTAATAAGCATGATAATAATCATTGTTAATAAGCATGATAAGCATTGTTAATAAGCATGATAAACATTGTTAATAAGCATGATAAACATTGTTAATAAGCATTATTAATAAGCATGACAAGAAGCATTATTAATAAGCATGATAATAAGCATTGTTAATAAGCATTGTTAATAAGCATGATAAGCATTGTTAATAAGCATTAATACGCATGATGATAATCATTGTTAATAAGCATGATAATAAGCATGATCATAATCATTGTTAATAAGCATGGTAGTTAATAAGCATGATAATAATCATTGTTAATAAGCATGATAAGCATTGTTAATAAGCATGATAAGCATTGTTAATAAGCATGATAAACATTGCTAATAAGCATGATAAGCATTATTAATAAGCATGATAAGCATTGTTCATAAGCATGATAATCATTGTTAATAATCATTGTTAAGCATTGTTAATAAGCATTGTTAATAAGCATTGTTAATAAGCATGATAATAATCATTGTTAATAAGCATGATAAACATTGTTAATAAGCATAATAATAAGCATTATTAATAAGCATGATAAGCATTATTAATAAGCATGAAAATAAGCATTGTTAATAAGCATGATAATAAGCAGTTTATAAGCATAATAATAAGCATTGTTAATAAGCATTGTTAATAAGCATGATAAGCATTGTTAATAAAACATTGTTAATAAGCATGATAATAAGCATTGTTAATAAGCATGATAAGCATGATATGCATTGTTAATAAGCATAATAAACATTGTTAATAAGCATGATAATAAGCATTATTAATAAGCATGATAAGAATGATAAACATTGTTAATAAGCATTATAATCATAACAAGCATTATTAATAAGCATGATAATAAGCATTGTTAATAAGCATGATAATAAGCATTGTTAATAAGCATAAGCATTGTTAATAAGCATGATAAACATTGTTAATAAGCATGATAAACATTGTTAATAAGCATTATAATCATGATAACAAGCATTATTAATAAGCATGATAATAAGCATTGTTAATAAGCATAAGCATTGTTAATAAGCATGATAAACATTGTTAATAAGCATGATAAGCATTGTTAATAAGCATGATAAACATTGTTAATAAGCATAATAATAAGCATGATAAGAAGCATAATAATAAGCATGATAATCATTGTTAATAAGCATGATACTAATCATTGTTAATAAGCATGATAATAATCATTGTTAATAAGCATTGTTAATAAGCATGATAAGCATTGTTAATAAACATGATACGCATTGTTAATCATGATAAACATTGTTAATAAGCATGATAAACATTGTTAATCATGCTAATAAGCATGATAATAAGCATGATAAGCATTATTAATAAGCATGTTAATAAGCATGATAATAAGCATTGTTAATAAGTATGATAAGCATTGTTAATAAACATGATAATCATTGTTAATAAGCATTGTTAATAAGCATTGTTAATAAGCATGATAATAAGCATTGTTAATACGCATGATAATCATTGTTAATAAGCATGATAATAAGCATTGTTAATAAGCATTGTTAATAAGCATGATCATAATCATTGTTAATAAGCATGGTAATAAGCATTTTTTTTTTTTTTTTTTTGTATACAAGATCGAGGCTCGTGAAAGAGCGAACATTAATCACACAGAAAGACAAACCGACACATAAAACATATAACATCGGGAGCGGTAGACAAGATGGGGAGAGAGGGGGAAGGACACAAACACAACATTTGAGAGCAGGGACCGAGAGACATGGAGACATCGAGAGATCTGAGAGAGGGCGAGGGCTTTGGGTGGGGAGCATGGGAAGGGGGCGGTGGGAGAGGTATAAAACATATGGACACTGCCAGGACTTCCAGGAAAGAAGTTGGAATTTCAAACAAGGTGGATCTGGGGTGAATTAGCGGGGGTAGAAAAGATCAAGGTTTTGGATGGGGGAAGATAAGAGATGGTGGTGAACAGCTGTTTTAAAGACCTGGAGGGAGGAGTGGGATTGAAGGGAGTGAGGGAGTTTGTTCCAGAGACGGGAGAAAAGAGGAATGAAAGAGTGAAGGTGAGCAGAGTGCCGAGATTTCGGCAGTTTAACCATCAGAGGGTTGCTGGCAGATCTTGTGCGACCTGTAGGAATATTTGGGGGACAGAGCACAGAGAGAGCTGGGGGTGCAAGGCCGGAGAGGAGTCGGTAGATGACAGAAATACCACCTACCTGCCTGCGGTGAGTGAGTGAAAGGCCCTCAGAGATAGCTTCATCGCGGGAGATTCCAATAATTCTGAAAGCTTTGGTTTCAACAGCGTGAAGCCGAGCTAGGTGTGAGGCAGGAGCACCGGCCCATAGGGGAGAACAGTATTCCATTGAGCTGCGGATGAAAGCCTTGTATGTGGTGAGGAGCTCAGGTGTGCCGAGGAAGGACTTCGCACGACGGAGGATGCCCAGTCGGCGACTGGCTTTGGTGGCCAGCTTGGAAATGTGGTTTTCCCAAGAAAGATCATGGCAGATAGTGAGACCCAAAATCTTGAGCGACAGAACTTCTTGGAGAGGATTGTTGAGAAAGTAGATGGGAGGGTTGTCCAGTCGATCTTTTCGGAGAGACATAGTAAGAGTGTGAGATTTGTCAGGATTGAAAGACATGTTCCACTTGTTTGACCAGTCTGTGATTTTGTCCAGGTCTTCAGAGAGTGAGGAGGCAGCAGACTGCCGATCTGAGGGAAGAGGAATGGAGCGGCAGAGAGTGGAGTCATCAGCAAAGAGATAGAGAGGATTTTCGAGAGAGTCAGAGAGATCATTGATGAAGACCAGAAAAAGCACGGGGCCCAGAACACTGCCTTGGGGAACTCCAGCCTGAACAGGAAGAGGAGATGAGAGAAACCCATTCAGGGCCACACGTTGACGACGACTAGAGAGGAAGTCCGCCAGCCATGCGTGGAGATTTCCATGGATACCAAAGGAGGAGAGTTTGGTGAGCAGAGCGGGGTGCCAGACCGTGTCGAAGGCACGTGATATGTCGAGGGAGACAGCTCTAATTTCCTGTTTGGCATTGAGGACCTCCATCCATTGTTGAGACAGCAGAAGCAGCATGTCCAGAGTAGAGTGACCTGGTCTGAAACCAAATTGATGATCAGAGATCAAGCCATTGGAGAAGAGGAAAGATTTCATATCCGAAGCAATGATGGATTCCATGACTTTGCTGATAATTGGGAGAAGGCTGATTGGTCTGTAGTTGCTAGGATCTGTTTTTGCACCTTTTTTGTGCAAAGCGGTGATGTTGGCTGATTTCCAAGCAGATGGCAGTTGACCTTGAGCAAAAGAGAGGGTGAAGAGAACAGAGAGAGGGTGAGATAGAGCAGCAGAGCAGGATTTTAGGACCCGTGGGCTGATGCCGTCGGGTCCAGTTGCAGAATCAGAGTCGAGGGTTGACAGAAACTTTTCCACCTTGTCAGGAGGAAAGGACACGGAGTCCAGGATCAGCAGGGTACGACTGGGTATGGTGGGTACAGAGAGGGATGGGTTTGGGACACAAGATTTAGAGGCAAACACAGAGTTGAGGCATTCAGCTTTTTCACGTGCGGAGTCAGCTGTGTAGCCGTTTGAGGTAAGGGAGGGGATGGAGGGGGAACAAACACCAGAAACGGATTTGACCAGATGCCACCAGGATTTGGAAGAGGGAGACAGATAAGAGAGTTCGGTCTTGAGAACGGAGAGATATTGTTTCCTGGCTCTCCTGAGGGTGGACACACACTTGTTTCGGGCTTTGTGAAAGGAAATGAGATTTCCTTCCGTTGGATTTGCTTTCCAGGAGACGAAGGCAAGTTGTTTCTGGGCAACAGCCTCACCACAAGATTCCGTGTACCATGGACGGGAGGAAGGGTATGACAACTGAAGACGAGACGGGATAAATCTGTGCATGAGAGAGAGCAATTTACTTTGGAAGAATTCCCAGGATGAGTTGATGTCAGAGGTGGTAGAGATGGGAGACCAGTCCAGATGATTGATGGCTGCTTGAAGACCGTGCCAGTTGGCCTGAGTGAAATGCCAGACTCGTCGACGCTGAGCAGGCTCCCTGAGGATGGTCAGAGAGATGTCCACTTTAACAAGGACATGATCAGATGATCCGATCGGAGCAGAAGAAGAGCAGCAGACATTTTCAGGGAAGTTAGTCATAACCAAGTCCAGAAGAGAAGATGTTCCGTTGACTGAGATCCGGGTCGGGAAATTGACAGATTGTGTCAGTCCCAGTGAGTCGCAGAAGTCCTTTGCTGAGGAGCCATGGCTGGTGAGAGAGGTACCCACACCCAGCCAACTGGCATGATGACAGTTGAAATCACCACATATGAGGAAGAGAGAGTTGGGATGAGTAGATAGAAGTTGGTCCATATCATCAGACAGCGAGATGTAGATGGAGTCATCACTGTTTGGTGGACGGTACAACACACATATGAACAAGAGGTGGGAGCGAAGGGGAAGCCGTAGCCAGAGGTATTCCTGGGGGTGAGGTGGAGAGAGTGCAGTGCAGGGCGAGTGAGGAAGAGAGTTTTTGATAAAGATAGCAACCCCGCCTCCAGGACGAGGCTCAGGTCTATCATACCGGAGGAGGGAGTAGCCCGGGAGAGATACTATGGAATCAGAGACATCATAAAGGAGGAAAGTTTCTGTTAAGCAGATCACGTCTGGTTTGACAGAAGCAACCTGTATGGAGAGATCAGTTAAGTTTGAACGAAGGCCCCGGATGTTTGAGGTCCATACCGTTAATGAAGAGGAAGGGGGAGCATCAGATACAGAACAGGGGGGAGGAGGGGTAGGGTAAGATGTGGAAGAGGTGGAAGAGGTAGGGAGAGCTGTTGAAGGTGTGTCAGAGATTTCAGAATAGCTCGGAGAAAGGGAAGGATGGGGCGGACAAAAGGTTTGATGGTGATTGGGTGAGCCACAATGAGGTGTTATTTTAGGAGGGGGAAGAGCGAGGCAAAAGGTTGGGGGAGATGGAGGTGAGAGTTTGAAGGGGGAAGAAGCGGGGAGGACGCTTTGAGGAGGGGGAGTGAGAGGGGGGAAATTGAGAAGCAATGAGGGTGGGGAGATTTGAAGGGGAGGGGTGAGGGGGGAGTTTGGGAGGGAAGGGACAAGGGGAGGGATTTGAAAGGGATGGGATATGGGGGAGATTTGGAGGGGAGGGGTGAGGCAGGAGTCTAGGAGGGGAGGGGCGAGGGGGCGTCTTGGCGGGGAGGGGTGAGGGGGTAGTTTAGGAGGGAGGGGGCAAGGGGGGAGATTTGAAAGGGATGGGTGATGGGGAAGATTTGGAGGGGAGGGGTGATGGGGAAGATTTGGAGGGGAGGGGTTATGGGGAAGATTTGGAGGGGAGGGGTGAGATTGGATTTTTGAAAGTGTACGATTTATGGGAAACGAACATTTATTGCAAAATGAGTTTCTTGTGACCTTCGAGTTAAAAATACGTTTAAGGATGCTGGATGGAGGATGGAGTGCAGGAGAGTTTAGGGAATGTAGAAAAAAGGCACTATAGGAGATGGATATTTTTTTTGGGATGAATTGATTTGGTGAGCAAGTCGAAAGCAGCCTTTTAAAGAAGAAGAAGAAAAAGGTGTTATAAAATATGACGGAATACATAACTTGAGGGGAAAGTGTAAACATTGAAGGTTAGTGAGTGAAAACTATCTGGGGAAATGGGGGAGAAACACGTGGTCGAAGAACGAACGAACGAATAAGAATGAATAAACGAATGAGAACAGAGAAGGAAATGTTATTTATTTATTTTTTTTATTTTTTTTTTTTTTGAGTTGAGATTTACACAAGGAAGTAGGCTATGGGTGAAAAGACTGGGAATACAGAGAACGAAAGTTATTGGATCACAAACGACGGACCGCTAAGAGAAAAACAAAGCCTCAAGGTTGTACAGTGCACACTGTACAAGGCCTCAAGACACGACACGAATTAACACGATTTTCAATACAGGTATGAAAGATTTGCACCGAAAAATCTTCGTCGGGACACAATATACGTACAACACCATAAATAATTACAGTTTTAACGAAAATACAAATGGGAACAATCACTTAACTTCGATATCAAATCGTTCGCGACGCGGCAAAGGCCTTGCTCGCGACACGGCAAACAGACGATCAATTTATGAAAGATAAACACCGAGAAACGACCAAAGTTGCACACAATAACTTCACACACCGAAAGATAAATACAGTTTCGACAAAATACAATTGTGAACAGACTTAACTTCGAAAAACGTGGAGACCGTGTGGAGCTTCGAAAATCCCTCCCACCGTCTCCGAGATCTCGCGAGAGACATTGTTAACCGACCGAGAGACATAACAACATTGTTGTTAATAAGCATGATAATAATCATTAATAAACGATGAGCATTGTTAATAAGCATTGTTAACCCTTTGAGTACGGGATTTTTTTTATTTATAAAAATACCCCTGGTACGGGATTAATTTGGCATTTTGGTACGGGAATGCAACCACGTACTGACGATCTATTTATAGGTATAGTCGATGACGTGTAGTAACGTCATCCGTACACAAAACTTTTTCGCAGGTTGCGGCACTGGACGTCATCCGTACTCAAAGGGTTAATAAGCATGACAATATGCATTGTTAATAAGCATGATAAGCATTGTTAATAATCATTATAATAAGCATTGTTCATAAGCATGTTAATAAGCATGATGATAATCATTGTTAATAAGCATGATAATAAGCATTGTTAATAAGCATGATCATTGTTAATAAGCATGATAATAAGCATTGTTAATAAGCATGATAATCATTGTTAATAAGCATGATAAGCATTGTTGATAAGCATGATCATTGTTAATAAGCATGATAATAAGCATGATAATCATTAATAAGCATGATAAGCATTGTTAATAAGCATTGTTAATCCTTTGAGTACGGGATTTTTTTTATTTATAAAAATGCCCCCGGTATGGGATTAATTTGGCATTTTGGTACGGGAATGCAACCACGTACTGACGATCTATTTATAGGTATAGTCGATGACGTGTAGTAACGTCATCCGTACACAAAACTTTTTCGCGGGTTGCGGCACTGGACGTCATCCGTACTCAAAGGGTTAATAAGCATGACAATATGCATTGTTAATAAGCATTATAGACATAGTTAATAAGCATGATAATAAGCATTATTAATAAGCATGATAATAAGCATTGTTAATTAGCATAATAAGCATTGTTAATAAGCATGATAATAATCATTGTTAATAAGCATGATAATAAGCATTGTTAATAAGCATGATAAGCATTGTTAATAAGCATGATAAACATTGTTAATAAGCATTATTAATACGCATGACAAGAAGCATTATTAATAAGCATGATAATAAGCATTGTTAATAAGCATAAGCATTGATAATAAGCATTGTTAATAAGCATGATCATCATTGTTAATAAGCATGGTGATAATCAGTTGTTAATAAGCATGATAATAATCATTGTTAATAAGCATGATAAGCATTGTTAATAAGCATGATAATCATGATAAGCATTGTTAATAAGCATGATAAGCATTGTTAATAAGCATGATAAACATTGCTAATAAGCATTATGAGCATTATTAATAAGCATGATAAGAAGCATTGTTCATAAGCATAATAATCATTGTTAATAATCATTGTTAATAAGCATTGTTAACAAGCATTCTTAATAAGCATGATAATAAGCATGATAAGTATTATTAATAAGCATGAGAATAAGCATTGTTAATAAGCATGATAAGAAGTATTATTAATAAGCATAAGAAGTATTATTAATAAGCATGATAATAAGCATTGTTAATAAGCATGATAATAAGCATGATAAGCATTGTTAATAAGCATGATAATAATCATTAATAATAATAAGCATGATAATCATTGTTAATAAGCATGATAATAAGCATTGTTAATAAGCATGATAAGCATTGTTAATAAACATGATAAGCATTGTTACTAAGCATGATAATAAGCATTGTTAATAAGCATGATAATAAGCATAAGCATTGTTAACAAGCATGATAAACATTGTTAATAAGCATGATAATAAGCATTATTAATAAGCATTATTAATAAGCATGATAAGAAGTATTATTAATAAGCATGATAATACGCATTGTTAATATGCATTGTTAATAAGCATTGTTAATAAGCATGATAAGCATTGTTAATAAGCATGATAAACATTGTTAATAAGCATGATAATAAGCATGATAAGCATTGTTAATAAGCATGATAATAAGCATTGTTAATAAGCATGATAAGCATTGTTAATAAGCATGATAAACATTGTTAATAAGCATGATAATAAGCATGATAAGCATTGTTAATAAGCATGATAAACATTGTTAATAAGCATAATAATAAGCATGATAAGAAGCATTATTAATAATGATAATAAGCATGATAAGCATGATTAGCATTGTTAATAAGCATGATAAGCATTATTAATAAGCATTGTTAATAAGCATGATAATAAGCATTGTTAATAAGCATAATAATCATTGTTAATCATGATATGCATTGTTAATAAGCATGATAAACATTGTTAATAAGCATGATAAACATTGTTAATAAGCATGATAATAAGCATTGTTAATAAGCATGATAAGAAGCATTATTAATAAGCATGATCATTGTTAATAAGCATGATAATAAGCATTGTTAATAAGCATGATAATCATTGTTAATAAGCATGATAATAAGCATTGTTAATAAGCATGATCATTGTTAATAAGCATGATAATAAGTATGATAATCATTAATAAGCATGATAAGCATTGTTAACCCTTTGAGTACGGGATTTTTTTTATTTATAAAAATGCCCCCGGTATGGGATTAATTTGGCATTTTGGTACGGGAATGCAACCACGTACTGACGATCTATTTATAGGTATAGTCGATGACGTGTAGTAACGTCATCCGTACACAACTTTTTCGCGGGTTGCGGCACTGGACGTCATCCATACTCAAAGCGTTAATAAGCATGACAATATGCATTGTTAATAAGCATTATAGACATAGTTAATAAGCATGATAATAAGCATGATAATAAGCATTGTTAATTAGCATGATAAGCATTGTTAATTAGCATGATAAGCATTGTTAATAAGCATGATAATAAGCATTGTTAATAAGCATGATAATCATTGTTAATAAGCATGATAATCATGATAATCATTAATAAGCATGATAAGCATTGTTAATAAGCATGACAATAAGCATGATAATAAGCATTGTTAATAAGCATGATAATGAGCATTGTTAATAAGCATGATAAGCATTGTTAATAAGCATTGTTTATGAGCATTGTTAATAAGCATTGTTAATACGCAAAAGCATTGTTAATAAGCATGATAATCATTGTTAATAAGCATGACAAGCATTGTTAATAAGCATGATAAGCATTGTTAATAAGCATTGTTAATAAGCATGATAATAAGCATTGTTAATAAGCATGATAATAAGCATTGTTAATAAGCATGATAATACGCATTGTTAAAAAGCATGATAATACACATTGTTAATAAGCATGATAATACACATTGTTAATAAGCATGACAAGTTGTGATAGTGTTGAAAAACCACTTTTCGCACTTGTGTTAGTGTTGAAAAACCACTTTTCGCACTTGTGTTGGTGCAGGAAACCACTTTTGCACTTGTATTAGTGTGGAAAAAACACTTTTGGCACTTGTGATAGTGTTGAAAAACCACTTTTCGCACTTGTGTTAGTGTTGAAAAACCACTTTTCGCACTTGTGTTGGTGCAGGAAACCACTTTTGCACTTGTATTAGTGTGGAAAAACCACTTTTCGCACTTGTGTTAGTGTTGAAAAACCACTTTTCGCACTTGTGTTAGTGTTGAAAAACCACTTTTCGCACTTGTGTTAGTGTTGAAAAACCACTTTTCGCACTTGTGTTGGTGCAGGAAACCACTTTTGCACTTGTATTAGTGTGGAAAAAACACTTTTTGCACTTGTGATAGTGTTGAAAAAGCACTTTTCGCACTTGTGTTAGTGTTGAAAAACCACTTTTCACACTTGTGTTGGTGCAGGAAACCACTTTTGCACTTGTATTAGTGTGGAAAAACCACTTTTCGCACTTGTGTTAGTGTTGAAAAACGACTTTTCGCACTTGTGTTAGTGTTGAAAAACCACTTCTCGCACTTGTGTTAGTGTTGAAAAACCACTTTTCGCACTTGTGTTGGTGCAGGAAACCACTTTTGCACTTGTATTAGTGTGGAAAAAACACTTTTTGCACTTGTGATAGTGTTGAAAAACCACTTTTCGCACTTGTGTTAGTGTTGAAAAACCACTTTTCGCACTTGTGTTGGTGCAGGAAACCACTTTTGGACTTGTATTCGTGTGGAAAAACCACTTTTTGCACTTGTGTTAGTGTTGAAAAACCAGTTTTCGCACTTGTGTTAGTGTTGAAAAACCAGTTTTCGCACTTGTGTTGGTACAGGAAACCACTTTTGCACTTGTATTAGTGTGGAAAAAACACTTTTGGCACTTGTGATAGTGTTGAAAAACCACTTTTCGCACTTGTGTTAGTGTTGAAAAACCACTTTTCGCACTTGTGTTGGTGCAGGAAACCACTTTTGCACTTGTATTAGTGTGGAAAAACCACTTTTCGCACTTGTGTTAGTGTTGAAAAACCACTTTTCGCACTTGTGTTAGTGTTGAAAAACCACTTTTCTCACTTGTGTTAGTGTTGAAAAACCACTTTTCGCACTTGTGTTGGTGCAGGAAACCACTTTTGCACTTGTATTAGTGTGGAAAAAACACTTTTTGCACTTGTGATAGTGTTGAAAAACCACTTTTCGCACTTGTGTTAGTGTTGAAAAACCACTTTTCACACTTGTGTTGGTGCAGGAAACCACTTTTGCACTTGTATTAGTGTGGAAAAACCACTTTTCGCACTTGGGTTAGTGTTGAAAAACGACTTTTCGCACTTGTGTTAGTGTTGAAAAACCAGTTTTCGCACTTGTGTTAGTGTTGAAAAACCACTTTTCGCACTTGTGTTGGTGCAGGAAACCACTTTTGCACTTGTATTAGTGTTGAAAAAACACTTTTCGCACTTGTGTTGGTGCAGGAAACCACTTTTGCACTTGTATTAGTGTTGAAAAAACACTTTTCGCACTTGTGTTGGTGCAGGAAACCACTTTTGCACTTGTATTAGTGTGGAAAAACCACTTTTCGCACTTGTGTTAGTGTTGAAAAACCACTTTTCGCACTTGTGTTAGTGTTGAAAAACCACTTTTCGAACTTGTGTTGGTGCAGGAAACCACTTTTGCACTTGTATTAGTGTGGAAAAAACACTTTTTGCACTTGTGATAGTGTTGAAAAACCACTTTTCGCACTTGTGTTAGTGTTGAAAAAACACTTTTCGCACTTGTGTTGGTGCAGGAAACCACTTTTGCACTTGTATTAGTGTGGAAAAACCACTTTTCGCACTTGTGTTAGTGTTGAAAAACCACTTTTCGCACTTGTGTTGGTGCAGGAAACCACTTTTGCACTTGTATTAGTGTGGAAAAAACACTTTTGCACTTGTGGTTGTGTTGAAAAACCACTTTTCGCACTTGTGTTAGTGTTGAAAAACCACTTTTCGCACTTGTGTTGGTGCAGGAAACCACTTTTGCACTTGTATTAGTGTGGAAAAACACTTTTCGCACTTGTGATAGTGTTGAAAAACCACTTTTCGCACTTGTGTTAGTGTTGAAAAACCACTTTTCGAACTTGTATTAGTGTGGAAAAAACACTTTTTGCACTTGTGATAGTGTTGAAAAACCACTTTTCGCACTTGTGTTAGTGTTGAAAAAACACTTTTCGCACTTGTGTTGGTGCAGGAAACCACTTTTGGACTTGTATTTGTGTGGAAAAACCACTTTTTGCACTTGTGTTAGTGTTGAAAAACCAGTTTTCGCACTTGTGTTAGTGTTGAAAAACCAGTTTTCGCACTTGTGTTGGTGCAGGAAACCACTTTTGCACTTATATTAGTGTGGAAAAAACACTTTTGGCACTTGTGATAGTGTTGAAAAACCACTTTTCGCACTTGTGTTAGTGTTGAAATACCACTTTTCGCACTTGTGTTGGTGCAGGAAACCACTTTTGCACTTGTATTAGTGTGGAAAAACCACTTTTCGCACTTGTGTTAGTGTTGAAAAACCACTTTTCGCACTTGTGTTAGTGTTGAAAAACCACTTTTCGCACTTGTGTTAGTGTTGAAAAACCACTTTTCGCACTTGTGTTGGTGCAGGAAACCACTTTTGCACTTGTATTAGTGTGGAAAAAACACTTTTTGCACTTGTGATAGTGTTGAAAAACCACTTTTCGCACTTGTGTTAGTGTTGAAAAACCACTTTTCACACTTGTGTTGGTGCAGGAAACCACTTTTGCACTTGTATTAGTGTGGAAAAACCACTTTTCGCACTTGTGTTAGTGTTGAAAAACGACTTTTCGCACTTGTGTTAGTGTTGAAAAACCACTTCTCGCACTTGTGTTAGTGTTGAAAAACCACTTTTCGCACTTGTGTTGGTGCAGGAAACCACTTTTGCACTTGTATTAGTGTGGAAAAAACACTTTTTGCACTTGTGATAGTGTTGAAAAACCACTTTTCGCACTTGTGTTAGTGTTGAAAAACCACTTTTCGCACTTGTGTTGGTGCAGGAAACCACTTTTGGACTTGTATTTGTGTGGAAAAACCACTTTTTGCACTTGTGTTAGTGTTGAAAAACCAGTTTTCGCACTTGTGTTAGTGTTCAAAAACCAGTTTTCGCACTTGTGTTAGTGTTGAAAAACCACTTTTCGCACTTGTGTTGGTGCAGGAAACCACTTTTGCACTTGTATTAGTGTTGAAAAAACACTTTTCGCACTTGTGTTGGTGCAGGAAACCACTTTTGCACTTGTATTAGTGTTGAAAAAACACTTTTCGCACTTGTGTTGGTGCAGGAAACCACTTTTGCACTTGTATTAGTGTGGAAAAACCACTTTTCGCACTTGTGTTAGTGTTGAAAAACCACTTTTCGCACTTGTGTTAGTGTTGAAAAACCACTTTTCGAACTTGTGTTGGTGCAGGAAACCACTTTTGCACTTGTATTAGTGTGGAAAAAACACTTTTTGCACTTGTGATAGTGTTGAAAAACCACTTTTCGCACTTGTGTTAGTGTTGAAAAAACACTTTTCGCACTTGTGTTGGTGCAGGAAACCACTTTTGCACTTGTATTAGTGTGGAAAAAACACTTTTCGCACTTGTGTTGGTGCAGGAAACCACTTTTGCACTTGTATTAGTGTGGAAAAACCACTTTTCGCACTTGTGTTAGTGTTGAAAAACCACTTTTCGCACTTGTGTTAGTGTTGAAAAACCACTTTTCGAACTTGGGTTGGTGCAGGAAACCACTTTTGCACTTGTATTAGTGTGGAAAAAACACTTTTTGCACTTGTGATAGTGTTGAAAAACCACTTTTCGCACTTGTGTTAGTGTTGAAAAACCACTTTTCGCACTTGTGTTAGTGTTGAAAAACCACTTTTCGCACTTGTGTTGGTGCAGGAAACCACTTTTGCACTTGTATTAGTGTGGAAAAACCACTTTTCGCACTTGTGTTAGTGTTGAAAAACCACTTTTCGCACTTGTGTTAGTGTTGAAAAACCACTTTTCGCACTTGTGTTAGTGTTGAAAAACCACTTTTCGCACTTGTGTTGGTGCAGGAAACCACTTTTGCACTTGTATTAGTGTGGAAAAAACACTTTTTGCACTTGTGATAGTGTTGAAAAAGCACTTTTCGCACTTGTGTTAGTGTTGAAAAACCACTTTTCACACTTGTGTTGGTGCAGGAAACCACTTTTGCACTTGTATTAGTGTGGAAAAACCACTTTTCGCACTTGTGTTAGTGTTGAAAAACGACTTTTCGCACTTGTGTTAGTGTTGAAAAACCACTTCTCGCACTTGTGTTAGTGTTGAAAAACCACTTTTCGCACTTGTGTTGGTGCAGGAAACCACTTTTGCACTTGTATTAGTGTGGAAAAAACACTTTTTGCACTTGTGATAGTGTTGAAAAACCACTTTTCGCACTTGTGTTAGTGTTGAAAAACCACTTTTCGCACTTGTGTTGGTGCAGGAAACCACTTTTGGACTTGTATTCGTGTGGAAAAACCACTTTTTGCACTTGTGTTAGTGTTGAAAAACCAGTTTTCGCACTTGTGTTAGTGTTGAAAAACCAGTTTTCGCACTTGTGTTGGTACAGGAAACCACTTTTGCACTTGTATTAGTGTGGAAAAAACACTTTTGGCACTTGTGATAGTGTTGAAAAACCACTTTTCGCACTTGTGTTAGTGTTGAAAAACCACTTTTCGCACTTGTGTTGGTGCAGGAAACCACTTTTGCACTTGTATTAGTGTGGAAAAACCACTTTTCGCACTTGTGTTAGTGTTGAAAAACCACTTTTCGCACTTGTGTTAGTGTTGAAAAACCACTTTTCTCACTTGTGTTAGTGTTGAAAAACCACTTTTCGCACTTGTGTTGGTGCAGGAAACCACTTTTGCACTTGTATTAGTGTGGAAAAAACACTTTTTGCACTTGTGATAGTGTTGAAAAACCACTTTTCGCACTTGTGTTAGTGTTGAAAAACCACTTTTCACACTTGTGTTGGTGCAGGAAACCACTTTTGCACTTGTATTAGTGTGGAAAAACCACTTTTCGCACTTGGGTTAGTGTTGAAAAACGACTTTTCGCACTTGTGTTAGTGTTGAAAAACCAGTTTTCGCACTTGTGTTAGTGTTGAAAAACCACTTTTCGCACTTGTGTTGGTGCAGGAAACCACTTTTGCACTTGTATTAGTGTTGAAAAAACACTTTTCGCACTTGTGTTGGTGCAGGAAACCACTTTTGCACTTGTATTAGTGTTGAAAAAACACTTTTCGCACTTGTGTTGGTGCAGGAAACCACTTTTGCACTTGTATTAGTGTGGAAAAACCACTTTCCGCACTTGTGTTAGTGTTGAAAAACCACTTTTCGCACTTGTGTTAGTGTTGAAAAACCACTTTTCGAACTTGTGTTGGTGCAGGAAACCACTTTTGCACTTGTATTAGTGTGGAAAAAACACTTTTTGCACTTGTGATAGTGTTGAAAAACCACTTTTCGCACTTGTGTTAGTGTTGAAAAAACACTTTTCGCACTTGTGTTGGTGCAGGAAACCACTTTTGCACTTGTATTAGTGTGGAAAAACCACTTTTCGCACTTGTGTTAGTGTTGAAAAACCACTTTTCGCACTTGTGTTGGTGCAGGAAACCACTTTTGCACTTGTATTAGTGTGGAAAAAACACTTTTGCACTTGTGGTTGTGTTGAAAAACCACTTTTCGCACTTGTGTTAGTGTTGAAAAACCACTTTTCGCACTTGTGTTGGTGCAGGAAACCACTTTTGCACTTGTATTAGTGTGGAAAAACACTTTTCGCACTTGTGATAGTGTTGAAAAACCACTTTTCGCACTTGTGTTAGTGTTGAAAAACCACTTTTCGAACTTGTGTTGGTGCAGGAAACCACTTTTGCACTTGTATTAGTGTGGAAAAACCACTTTTCGCACTTGTGTTAGTGTTGAAAAACCACTTTTGCACTTGTATTAGTGTGGAAAAACCACTTTTCGCACTTGTGTTAGTGTTGAAAAACCACTTTTCGAACTTGTGTTGGTGCAGGAAACCACTTTTGCACTTGTATTAGTGTGGAAAAAACACTTTTTGCACTTGTGATAGTGTTGAAAAACCACTTTTCGCACTTGTGTTAGTGTTGAAAAAACACTTTTCGCACTTGTGTTGGTGCAGGAAACCACTTTTGGACTTGTATTTGTGTGGAAAAACCACTTTTCGCACTTGTGTTAGTGTTGAAAAACCAGTTTTCGCACTTGTGTTGGTGCAGGAAACCACTTTTGCACTTATATTAGTGTGGAAAAAACACTTTTGGCACTTGTGATAGTGTTGAAAAACCACTTTTCGCACTTGTGTTAGTGTTGAAATACCACTTTTCGCACTTGTGTTGGTGCAGGAAACCACTTTTGCACTTGTATTAGTGTGGAAAAACCACTTTTCGCACTTGTGTTAGTGTTGAAAAACCACTTTTCGCACTTGTGTTAGTGTTGAAAAACCACTTTTCGCACTTGTGTTAGTGTTGAAAAACCACTTTTCGCACTTGTGTTGGTGCAGGAAACCACTTTTGCACTTGTATTAGTGTGGAAAAAACACTTTTTGCACTTGTGATAGTGTTGAAAAACCACTTTTCGCACTTGTGTTAGTGTTGAAAAACCACTTTTCACACTTGTGTTGGTGCAGGAAACCACTTTTGCACTTGTATTAGTGTGGAAAAACCACTTTTCGCACTTGTGTTAGTGTTGAAAAACGACTTTTCGCACTTGTGTTAGTGTTGAAAAACCACTCCTCGCACTTGTGTTAGTGTTGAAAAACCACTTTTCGCACTTGTGTTGGTGCAGGAAACCACTTTTGCACTTGTATTAGTGTGGAAAAAACACTTTTTGCACTTGTGATAGTGTTGAAAAACCACTTTTCGCACTTGTGTTAGTGTTGAAAAACCACTTTTCGCACTTGTGTTGGTGCAGGAAACCACTTTTGGACTTGTATTTGTGTGGAAAAACCACTTTTTGCACTTGTTAGTGTTGAAAAACCAGTTTTCGCACTTGTGTTAGTGTTGAAAAACCAGTTTTCGCACTTGTGTTAGTGTTGAAAAACCACTTTTCGCACTTGTGTTGGTGCAGGAAACCACTTTTGCACTTGTATTAGTGTTGAAAAAACACTTTTCGCACTTGTGTTGGTGCAGGAAACCACTTTTGCACTTGTATTAGTGTTGAAAAAACACTTTTCGCACTTGTGTTGGTGCAGGAAACCACTTTTGCACTTGTATTAGTGTGGAAAAACCACTTTTCGCACTTGTGTTAGTGTTGAAAAACCACTTTTCGCACTTGTGTTAGTGTTGAAAAACCACTTTTCGAACTTGTGTTGGTGCAGGAAACCACTTTTGCACTTGTATTAGTGTGGAAAAAACACTTTTTGCACTTGTGATAGTGTTGAAAAACCACTTTTCGCACTTGTGTTAGTGTTGAAAAAACACTTTTCGCACTTGTGTTGGTGCAGGAAACCACTTTTGCACTTGTATTAGTGTGGAAAAAACACTTTTCGCACTTGTGTTGGTGCAGGAAACCACTTTTGCACTTGTATTAGTGTGGAAAAACCACTTTTCGCACTTGTGTTAGTGTTGAAAAACCACTTTTCGCACTTGTGTTAGTGTTGAAAAACCACTTTTCGAACTTGGGTTGGTGCAGGAAACCACTTTTGCACTTGTATTAGTGTGGAAAAAACACTTTTTGCACTTGTGATAGTGTTGAAAAACCACTTTTCGCACTTGTGTTGGTGCAGGAAACCACTTTTGCACTTCTATTAGTGTGGAAAAACCACTTTTCGCACTTGTGTTAGTGTTGAAAAACCACTTTTCGCACTTGTGTTGGTGCAGGAAACCACTTTTGCACTTCTATTAGTGTGGAAAAACCACTTTTCGCACTTGTGTTAGTGTTGAAAAACCACTTTTCGCACTTGTGTTGGTGCAGGAAACCACTTTTGCACTTGTATTAGTGTGGAAAAAACACTTTTGCACTTGTGGTTGTGTTGAAAAACCACTTTTCGCACTTGTGTTAGTGTTGAAAAACCACTTTTCGCACTTGTGTTGGTGCAGGAAACCACTTTTGCACTTGTGTTGGTGCAGGAAACCACTTTTGCACTTGTATTAGTGTGGAAAAAACACTTTTGCACTTGTGGTTGTGTTGAAAAACCACTTTTCGCACTTGTGTTAGTGTTGAAAAACCACTTTTCGCACTTGTGTTGGTGCAGGAAACCACTTTTGCACTTGTGTTGGTGCAGGAAACCACTTTTGCACTTGTATTAGTGTGGAAAAAACACTTTTGGCACTTGTGATAGTGTTGAAAAACCACTTTTCGCACTTGTGTTCGTGCAGGAAACCACTTTGGCACTTGTATTAGTGTGGAAAAAACACTTTTCGCACTTGTGATAGTGTTGAAAAACCACTTTTCGCACTTGTGTTAGTGTTGAAAAACCACTTTTCGAACTTGTGTTGGTGCAGGAAACCACTTTTGCACTTGTATTAGTGTGGAAAAAACACTTTTTGCACTTGTGATAGTGTTGAAAAACCACTTTTCGCACTTGTGTTAGTGTTGAAAAAACACTTTTCGCACTTGTGTTGGTGCAGGAAACCACTTTTGCACTTGTATTAGTGTGTAAAAACCACTTTTCGCACTTGTGTTAGTGTTGAAAAATCACTTTTTGCACTTGTGTTGGTGCAGGAAACCACTTTTGCACTTGTATTAGTGTGGAAAAAACACTTTTGCACTTGAGGTAGTGTTGAAAAACCACTTTTCGCACTTGTGTTAGTGTTGAAAAACCACTTTTCGAACTTGTGTTGGTGCAGGAAACCACTTTTGCACTTGTATTAGTGTGGAAAAAACACTTTTTGCACTTGTGATAGTGTTGAAAAACCACTTTTCGCACTTGTGTTAGTGTTGAAAAACCACTTTTCGCACTTGTGTTGGTGCAGGAAACCACTTTTGCACTTGTATTAGTGTGGAAAAAACACTTTTTGCACTTGTGTTAGTGTTGAAAAACCACTTTTCACACTTGTGTTTGTGCAGGAAACCACTTTTGCACTTGTATTAGTGTGGAAAAACCACTTTTCGCACTTGTGTTAGTGTTGAAAAACCACTTCTCGCACTTGTGTTAGTGTTGAAAAACCACTTTTCGCACTTGTGTTGGTGCAGGAAACCACTTTTGCACTTGTATTAGTGTGGAAAAAACACTTTTTGCACTTGTGATAGTGTTGAAAAACCACTTTTCGCACTTGTGTTAGTGTTGAAAAACCACTTTTCGCACTTGTGTTGGTGCAGGAAACCACTTTTGGACTTGTATTCGTGTGGAAAAACCACTTTTTGCACTTGTGTTAGTGTTGAAAAACCAGTTTTCGCACTTGTGTTAGTGTTGAAAAAGCAGTTTTCGCACTTGTGTTGGTGCAGGAAACCACTTTTGCACTTGTATTAGTGTGGAAAAAACACTTTTGGCACTTGTGATAGTGTTGAAAAACCACTTTTCGCACTTGTGTTAGTGTTGAAAAACCACTTTTCGCACTTGTGTTGGTGCAGGAAACCACTTTTGCACTTGTATTAGTGTGGAAAAACCACTTTTCGCACTTGTGTTAGTGTTGAAAAACCACTTTTCGCACTTGTGTTAGTGTTGAAAAACCACTTTTCGAACTTGTGTTAGTGTTGAAAAACCACTTTTCGCACTTGTGTTGGTGCAGGAAACCACTTTTGCACTTGTATTAGTGTGGAAAAAACACTTTTTGCACTTGTGATAGTGTTGAAAAACCACTTTTCGCACTTGTGTTAGTGTTGAAAAACCACTTTTCACACTTGTGTTGGTGCAGGAAACCACTTTTGCACTTGTATTAGTGTGGAAAAACCACTTTTCGCACTTGTGTTAGTGTTGAAAAACGACTTTTCGCACTTGTGTTAGTGTTGAAAAACCACTTCTCGCACTTGTGTTAGTGTTGAAAAACCACTTTTCGCACTTGTGTTGGTGCAGGAAACCACTTTTGCACTTGTATTAGTGTGGAAAAAACACTTTTTGCACTTGTGATAGTGTTGAAAAACCACTTTTCGCACTTGTGTTAGTGTTGAAAAACCACTTTTCGCACTTGTGTTGGTGCAGGAAACCACTTTTGGACTTGTATTCGTGTGGAAAAACCACTTTTTGCACTTGTGTTAGTGTTGAAAAACCAGTTTTCGCACTTGTGTTAGTGTTGAAAAACCAGTTTTCGCACTTGTGTTAGTGTTGAAAAACCACTTTTCGCACTTGTGTTGGTGCAGGAAACCACTTTTGCACTTGTATTAGTGTTGAAAAAACACTTTTCGCACTTGTGTTGGTGTAGGAAACCACTTTTGCACTTGTATTAGTGTTGAAAAAACACTTTTCGCACTTGTGTTGGTGCAGGAAACCACTTTTGCACTTGTATTAGTGTGGAAAAACCACTTTTCGCACTTGTGTTAGTGTTGAAAAACCACTTTTCGCACTTGTGTTAGTGTTGAAAAACCACTTTTCGAACTTGTGTTGGTGCAGGAAACCACTTTTGCACTTGTATTAGTGTGGAAAAACCACTTTTCGCACTTGTGTTAGTGTTGAAAAACCACTTTTGCACTTGTATTAGTGTGGAAAAACCACTTTTCGCACTTGTGTTAGTGTTGAAAAACCACTTTTCGAACTTG
This sequence comes from Myxine glutinosa, assembly GCF_964187855.1. Lineage (NCBI taxonomy): Eukaryota > Metazoa > Chordata > Myxini > Myxiniformes > Myxinidae > Myxine > Myxine glutinosa. Next base: position 126,710,349 of record NC_136269.1, read on the forward strand.
TGTTGGTGCAGGAAACCACTTTTGCACTTGTATTAGTGTGGCAAAAACACTTTTTGCACTTGTGATAGTGTTGAAAAACCAGTTTTCGCACTTGTGTTAGTGTTGAAAAACCACTTTTCGCACTTGTGTTGGTGCAGGAAACCACTTTTGCACTTGTAGTAGTGTGGAAAAAAAACCCCTTTCGCACTTGTGTTAGTGTTGAAAAACCACTTTTCGCACTTGTGTGTGTTTAAAAACCACTTTTCGCACTTGTGTTAGTGTTGAAAAACCACTTTTCGCACTTGTGTTAGTGTTGAAAAACCACTTTTCGCACTTGTGTTGGTGCAGGAAACCACTTTTGCACTTGTATTAGTGTGGAAAAAACACTTTTTGCACTTGTGATAGTGTTGAAAAACCACTTTTCGCACTTGTGTTAGTGTTGAAAAACCACTTTTCGCACTTGTGTTGGTGCAGGAAACCACTTTTGCACTTGTATTAGTGTGGAAAAACCACTTTTCGCACTTGTGTTAGTGTTGAAAAACCACTTTTCGCACTTGTGTTAGTGTTGAAAAACCACTTTTCCCACTTGTGTTGGTGCAGGAAACCACTTTTGCACTTGTATTAGTGTGGAAAAAACACTTTTTGCACTTGTGATAGTGTTGAAAAACCACTTTTCGCACTTGTGTTAGTGTTGAAAAACCACTTTTCCCACTTGTGTTGGTGCAGGAAACCACTTTTGCACTTGTATTAGTGTGGAAAAAACACTTTTCGCACTTGTGTTAGTGTTGAAAACCACTTTTCGCACTTGTGTTAGTGTTCAAAAACCACTTTTCGCACTTGTGTTGGTGCAGGAAACCACTTTTGCACTTGTAGTAGTGTGGAAAAAACCCCCTTTCGCACTTGTGTTAGTGTTGAAAAACCACTTTTCGCACTTGTGTTAGTGTTTAAAAACCACTTTTCGCACTTGTGTTAGTGTTGAAAAACCACTTTTCGCACTTGTGTTAGTGTTGAAAAACCACTTTTCGCACTTGTGTTGGTGCAGGAAACCACTTTTGCACTTGTATTAGTGTGGAAAACCACTTTTCGCACTTGTGTTAGTGTTGAAAAACCACTTTTCGCACTTGTGTTAGTGTTGAAAAACCACTTTTCCCACTTGTGTTGGTGCAGGAAACCACTTTTGCACTTGTATTAGTGTGGAAAAAACACTTTTTGCACTTGTGATAGTGTTGAAAAACCACTTTTTGCACTTGTGTTAGTGTTGAAAAACCACTTTTCGCACTTGTGTTGGTGCAGGAAACCACTTTTGCACTTGTATTAGTGTGGAAAAAACACTTTTCGCACTTGTGTTAGTGTTGAAAAACCACTTTTCGCACTTGTGTTGGTGTTGAAAAACCACTTTTCGCACTTGTGTTGGTGCAGGAAACCACTTTTGCACTTGTATTAGTGTGGAAAAAACACTTTTTGCACTTGTGATAGTGTTGAAAAACCACTTTTCGCACTTGTGTTATTGTTGAAAAACCACTTTTCGCACTTGTGTTGGTGCAGGAAACCACTTTTGCACTTGTATTAGTGTGGAAAAACCACTTTTCGCACTTGTGTTAGTGTTGAAAAACCACTTTTCGCACTTGTGTTGGTGCAGGAAACCAGTTTTGCACTTGTATTAGTGTTGAAAAACCACTTTTCGCACTTCGTGTTAGTGTTGAAAAACCACTTTTCGCACTTGTGTTGGTGCAGGAAACCACTTTTGCACTTGTATTAGTGTGGAAAAAACACTTTTCGCACTTGTGTTAGTGTTGAAAAACCACTTTTCGCACTTGTGTTAGTGTTTAAAAACCACTTTTCGCACTTGTATTAGTGTGGAAAAACCACTTTTCGCACTTGTGTTAGTGTTGAAAAACCACTTTCGCACTTGTGTTGGTGCAGGAAACCACTTTTGCACTTGTATTAGTGTGGAAAAAACACTTTTCGCACTTGTGTTAGTGTTGCAAAATCACTTTTCGCCCTCATGTTAGTGTTGAAAAACACTTTTTGCACTTGCGCTCGTGTTGAAAAACACTTCCCACACTTGTGTAAGTGTTGCAGAACCATTTTTCTGCACTTGTGCTGGCATTGAAAACCACTTTTCGCACTTCTGCTGGTGTTGAAAACCACTTTTTGCACTTGTGCTGGCATTGAAAACCACTTTCCGCATCAGGGGGTAAGTGCCAGGGAGGGCCTTCCCCAATTAGGTAGTCGTGAGGAGCAGGTAAGGTCGGGTGGCAGCTTCAGTGGCGGAGGTGCGCAGGTAGGTGGACCTGCTGCTAGAGCCACACGACCCAACCACGAAATTGTGCGAGGGCACAGTGAGAAAATTTGTGGGCGTGAGACCCAAATCCGGGAGGCACCACAGTGTGGGAAATGGGAATTCGGGTTCTTAGAACCACATAGTTTAAAGAGGCCGATTGGCAGAGTACGACCCCGGGTAGTGTGAAAGAGTAAATGTTAGTAGTGTAGTTAGGATATGAGAAATCCCTTCGCACCATACACAGCCATTCACCAAGGAGGACGAACTCCACACCGAGGCTCTGTAAGCTGATTGAGCAGTAAGACGCATCACGGCGTAAGTGAGACATTGTGCTTTGTTCCATCCCTTCCTTCTTGGGAGGGATTCGGGGACGAATTTGGTATAGAGGGGATATGGGAGACAAGACGTAGAGACGGATTGTGAATACAATGGGGGCTAGGGTAGTGTAGCCAACGGTGGGGGGTACGGACGGTTAGGGACGAGTTTGCTCTGCTCGCTCTACCGCGTCCCTCGCACCACACCAGGCATGGTGGTGCCTGGTCACCTTGTTTTTTGTGTGCCACTGTGTCATTTCCGCTTGCTTGTTGTGCCTTGTCTTCCCTCCCCGCCACAGGACCGTTTTGGAGGCCGACCTGTGCAGCCGACTTGTACAGCACTTTGCTGCCAAACCATATTTTGCTGCACCCATTCTGCACCTGTGCAGCCGACTTGTGCAGCACTTTGCTGCCAAACCATCTTTTGCTGCACCCATTCTGCACCTGTGCAGCCGACTTGTGCAGCGCCTTGCTGCCAAACCATCTTGCTGCCATATCTCTTGCTGCACCCTTGTCACTTATGGACCACAAGCCTTGTGGCCTTGCACCTCTGCTGTGCAGCATATTGCTGCAAAATCATCTTGCACTTCCGACCACTTGTTTGAGTGGCACTGATGCCACGCAGTTGGACCACGTGGGAGTGCCCTGCTGAAGAAAAAAAAAGCATTATTTACTATCGTGTGCTAGGGGTAAAGAAGATGTGTACGTTTAGATGGCCCTGATGCTTCAAATGGCCTGTATTGGGTTTCATGTGTATTGGGTCAAATGTATTGGGTCAAATGGCCTGTACCAGGGCCAGCCGGTTTTGATAGACGCACACAGAAGAAACAAGATGCAAGATACAAGCAGCAAGTGCCATATAAGTGTTTTTCTCTCCTCCAATGTCTTCCAAAAGTACAGGTCCTGGGTCATAGAATTGTAAATACAGGGTGTTTCAAAAAGATGGACCCAATTTCAAAGCAGTATATTTCACGATGGCAACATGTTACAATTACACAAAAAGTTACAAACGGTTTAATGAGTTATCAAGTTTTACTAACCATTTTATAAATGCTCTCTGTGCCCTCCACCTGCTGCAGGGACAACATCGAGACGATAGTTGAATTCGTCCCAAACGTCTCTTAGAGTGTCTTCTTTCACTGAAGTCACCGCTGCCGTGATTCTGTTTTTGAGGTCATCCAGATTAGTCGCTAATGGTGGCACAAAAACACGGTCTTTGACGTATCCCCACAAGAAAAAGTTGCAGGGTGTAATGTCTGGGGATCTTGGGGGCCAAGAGTGTAGCGCCAAGTGTTGGGGTCTCATGCGACCTATCCAACGTTGAGGCAGTGTGTCATTTAGAAAACGTCGAACCTGCAGGTGCCAATGTGGCGGTGCTCCGTCTTGCTGAAAAATTAAGTCATCGGAATGTTCATTAAGTTGTGGAAAGAGCCAGTTCTGCAGCATTTTGAGATAGGTTTGCCCCGTAACTGTTTTTCCCTCGAAAAAGAAAGGGCCACAAACCTTTATTTGAGAAACAGCACAAAATACTGTTGCGGATCTCACCGTCGGTCCCTTTTTCCCTTACCAAGGGGGGATTAATCCCCTTGTGTGCGACTGACCGACGTGAGTCCTGAAGCTGCCCAGCTCCCTCCAGAGAGGCAGGTGAGCAACCTCGTTCGAGACCGCGGACAAGATGTTATTTGCCGAGCGGATTAGCAGCCGCGGCTCGAACCATTAACAAAAACTAGACCCGATTCTTATTCGTTGGCCAAATCGTGCCACAGGTATTCAATGATAGAAAAGACAAGGACGAACGGATGTGAAGGAAAGAAGGCAGAGTAAGGAAGAACAGGATTTATTAATTATTTACACACAACCAAAGCAGAAAAGAAATGAAATGCAATTTACAGGGAAATGGAAGGATCAGAAGGACACAGAGCAATTTCTAGCTTACCTATACAGTCTTACTTATTCCCAGGGACAACACAAAGGACAGACGACAATCAGACTTACACGGGGAATGAAGCAGAAATGAATGGCAGTTGGTGGATGGCTGGACGGGCGAGAAGGTGGGATCACAGGGCGGGAAGGATGCGGGCCCGGTTGGGGTGATGGCACGGCTTGAGGTGAGCAGCCGCCGACCCTCCTCAATCGGTTTCGCACGGCGGCGTTCCTTCGTAGCCGTGGCCGAAACCGCTGTCAAAGCTCAAAGCTGTGGTGGTCAAAGCTGCGGTGGATTCAAAGCTCATCGGAGGTCCCTCGCTCATGCGTGGTTCATCTGCCGCATCTGACTCCGTAGTCCTTCCCCACCCCCTTTTATGAGGCGCGTCGCGATCAAGCCGCCAGCCTGTTGGAAACGCCCATCGGTGAGCTCGCCTCGGCCTTGATTGGTCGCGAGGGCTCACCGATCCCGCCCCTTAAGGAGGCATTGGCAAAGCCACGCCTTGTTCCTGGCGCTTTGCTGACTACTCCCACCTTATGCTCCGAGATGACCTCGTGTTCAATGGAGTCTTGGGGTGAAGAAAACCACCCAAAGCCGTAGTGGCGAGCGCCGCAGAAAACCGCCCAATGTTACTGGCACTTTGAAGAGGCCATGGGGGTGTCGGAGGGATCCTATCTTATTTCAATTCGGTGCAATGCAGTGTCAATTAATGGAAGACAGAGCCTTGTACTGACATAGAATAAAGAAATAACGAGGTTCTATGGTGGCCTACGTGCCTGTACATGGACTAACTAAGGGGGCGACCTTTGACCTTTACACAAATGGAGGTATTTACAAGAATCATTACATTTACACAGGGTGATATTTACAACAATTACAGGATTCTCAAATCCGCAACAATACGTTCACTTTCGGGGAATCACGCTCATGCTCTACAGTTTCGTGTGGATGCTCGAGTCCCCATATGCGCACATTGTGACGGTTAACTTTACCGCTTAGATGAAACGTTGCTTCATCACTAAAAATCAAACACGGTAAGAAGCTGTCGTCTTCCATGTTCTGTAACATCGCATCACTAAATTTTACATGCTTTTCTTTGTCACCTGTACGAAGAGCCTGTATCAGTTGCAACCGGTATGGCCTCAGGATTAAATGTCACCTTAACACATGCCAGACAGTCGTATGAGGGATCGCAATTTCTCGGCTGGCACGACAAGTGGTCTTGCGCAGGCTACGCAGAAAACTCTCTTGAATTCTTCTCACGTTTTCCTCTGAAGTGCGTGGTCGCCCTGGGCTCTTCCCCTTACATAAACAGCCTATTTCCTCAAATTGTCGGTACCAACGACGAATGCTCTTTGGCATTGGCAGATCAATGCCAAAACGCCGTTGAAACGAACGCTGCACCGCAATTACGGATTCAGTCTTGCTGAAATGCAGAACGCAAAACGCCTTGTGTTGCGGGGTCACCATCTTGCGAACGACTGAGGCTAGAGGCTGTTGTTGCGTTGGGAGAGCCATCTAGCAGTGGTCATTTGAAACTCTATTCTATGCCCGCCCTTTCAAGTGGTAAGAGGTTCATTTATGGGCGGTTCGTGGTTGCAGAGATATAGCGATTTCAAATTGGGTCCATCTTTTTGAAACACCCTTATACGTGCATGTAAATATAAGAATGTGCTATGTGTTTAGGCGGCTATGTGTTTAGTTTGAAATTCCGAAAATACTTGGGTAGTTGTTTGTTCGTGAATCTGTTAGATAGCTGCTCAACGCAATAGGAGGGACATATTTAGTGCTAAAAATGTCGCACACATGGGTCAGAGTATATGTTAGGGGAATTACACCTATGTGTCACATTTAAAAGTAACGATAACTTGCATGCCAGGCTCTCCCGGTTTTTCCATTGTTGGGGTCGACTCGGGACGAGTCTGGTGAGAGAGGGGTGTAGTGTTACGGTTTTGAGAAGAAAGGATGATCCCCCTCATAGGTAGATGCGCCACAACATGTAGCCTCGTTGTAGTTCAGTTATTTCATAGTAAATGTAAGCGTAGTCCTTTCCTGTGTTAGTTTTGCGTTGAGCAGGCCAATCAGAACTCGAGGGAAGTGGCTCACAATGACAGCGAGAGGCGGGGCTTGGAACATTCGGGTAAGGTCGGGGAGGGGCTATATACAACAACAACAACAACAACAGGCATTTTAAGGCCATTTTCCATGCCAGAGTGGGTGTTAGCCTCGCGGTCCCCATGACAATCTTCTCCATTTTGCCATATTTTCTGCATCTCCCCTTGTTAACCCCCTTGCCCGCATTTCTTCTTCGACCATCTTTCGCCAAGTCTTTCTCGGTCTTCCCCGTCCTCTACTTCCTCCTACATTCATTTCCATCACTCTTCTCAACCAGTCACTTTCATCCTTCCTCACCACATAACCAAACCATCTCAAACTGTTTCTCTTCACAGCATCCATCACAGGCTCTATTCCCATCATCTTTCGCAATTCATCATTTGGCTTCCTCTCTCTCAACGATACTCCACACATCCACCGAAGCATTCGCATTTCCACCCTTTCCAGCCTTCGTTGCTGCTCTACGTTCATTACCCATGTCTCACTCCCATAAATTATAACACTTCTCACACATGCAGTATACACCTTTCCCTTCAGCTTCAACGACACTCCCCTCCTCGTCAGCACGCCACTCAGTTCCCGAAACTTCTTCCATGCACATCTCACTCTTGCAACCGTTGCTGAGTCTGATCCACCTTCTCCATTCAGCATGTCTCCTAGGTAACAAAATGTTTTCACAAAAACAAACATCACAGAGAGTGCATTTTATTTTGATATGCAAACAAATCGCCCCCCGCCGCCCCTCACTCCAATTGTGGAAACAACTATCAAAATACAAATCCACATGAAAGAACTAACATGACGTCACAATAACATGAGGACATAAAATGAAAATACATAAAACTTCCGAATCGGTTAAGTTAAGTTACGTGTCTTGCATCCAGTGTAAGACTGACGTTCCATTCCGAGGATATTTGCACCGTGACTACGAACGAGGTGGTATTTAAATGTCGATTCGTACATAGCACGAACGTTGAGCCTATATTTACACCAATTTGAAGCGACAATTAGATAAAACCTACAATACAGCAGGGAACCAGAATACAGTAACGACGAACGGTGTTTACAATTCACAAGTAAAGGCGGGATGAAAATGACGAATAAAATGACAGCAAGTATAAATAGTTGAATCTGGACTGACATTGTTGGTAAGGATTGTCCGAGTACTAGCATGCCTCCAACGTGGTGCTCGAAGCAGCATGGTGTGGGTTGTGGGTTTAACCTCCGATCGAAAAATGAAAATGCCATTGCTTTTCTGTCCTTACAAACTCGATGCACGCGGATGTCTGAACTACCGAGACATCCACATTTGTCTATTTCTCAGCATGATCTTGTGATCTACATGACGACTCGTTCGGACTGCTCCGTCTGGAATACTGCCGTGATCCTGATGGCTCCCTTAGACCTTGCGGCTGGGTAGCAGCAGTTGGAAGGCCAAGAGGCCTCTCAGAGGGAGAAGGTATCCTCTCGCCTACGACTACGTGCCCCCAGAACGGCTGTGCTCGGCGGTCATTTCGACTTTCCAATGGGGCGTTGTAAGGTCTGAATGGGGGAGGCTCATTGGGCAGGCAGGGTCCTCTGAATGATGGAACGATCTGCTGCATGGAGTGGTTGTGAATCCCTCTGAGCCACGTGGCTTCGCCAAGGTATGGTGCTCTATGCACGCCACCTTCCCTTGGTTTATTCCTCAATCGCAGGTCATCTCCAGCGGATCGATTCTGAAAATGAAAACAAAAAAAAGATTTGCGTTTCAATGAGGTACACCGAAAGAATAATGGAAAAGCATGTCATTACTGATGGATGGAAACCAGGAAACTCCAAACATCACATTGAAATACAAGATGGGTGACATCAGCTAATGCCCAAGTCTGTAGTCATCAACATATGATCCAACTCTTTCATTCGCTAAATCACATGAAAAGTAGAATTGCATATACCAGGCGACACCTTCCCACGTTGGAATTTTTCTTTTGTATACAGAATCAAGGCTCGTGGAAGAGCTAAAAACACAGAACGGACCAGGACACAACATAACAAAAGTAACAGCAGAAATAGAAGGAGGGAATGTGATCAGCAGAGTGGGGGACAAAATAAACAGAGACGGACAAACGAGGGATGCGGGTGGGGGAAAATGCAAGGGGTTGACAAGATGGATACAGATGCAGTTTTTTGGAGTGGGTTGGGGGTGGTTTAACAGGTGTAGAAAGGATATTGGTATTGGATGATCTGAGCTGGAGTCTTGAAGACCAGAATGAATAGTGTGGAAGTTAGTTCCACAAGTGGGGTGGGGAAAAAAAGAGGAACAAAGGAGTGGAGGTAAGCAGTGATTCTGGATTTTGGGAGTTTCCTTTGGAGAAGGGGGTTGATGGTGGACCGTGTATGCCCTGCATTTAAACATATGATCCTGGGGGGAAGAGGGACAAACCACGGAGACGGCAGAGGGTACAAAACTAAAAATGAGGCGGTAGAAGAAAGAGATAACCGACCTGTCGACGGTGGCAAAGTGATAGGCTCATAGACTCGGCTTTGTCACAGGAGATTCCGATGATCGATTACCTTGCTGTAGGGCAGACGTCCACTCATGGAGATGATCAGCTACGTCCTCCCAAGATCACCTTTCAACATTTGCTGGAATCTCAATTTAGGACACCTTCCTCGACAAGGAGCATCAAAAGCTCCCCAGAGAAAATGTCATATAAAATGCACCCATATTCAGCAGAATCGGAAACGGTAAAGACCAGATAGCAGAAACTATTGATAACTTAGCTCGGTGCCATCAATGGTAATGCGAGGCGCCACCCTGTTGCCATGTGCCTCAATGAGCGTCCCATTAAAAATACCAAAACAGCAATTTCCACCAAAACCTGCTTCTCAAATCGAGTTTTCCAACTTCAAAACCACCACTGCTGCAAAATTGTCAATACGATCATTCAATCGATGATCTCAAACAGCTTTTTCTTTAAAGCAACAGTTATGGCACGATATATATTATATATATATATATATATATATATATATATATATATTGTTACGGCCCGCGGATAAGGATGTTGGTTTGCCGAGCGGATGGCCCCGCGGTCGTACAGTTACCCCGACTAACCCGATTCCCGAACGTTGGCCAGATCGCGCCACAGATATTCAATAGGGAAAAGACTAAGGCGACACGGATGTGAAGAAGAAGACAAAAAGGTTGGAAATATGAATATAATTTATTTCTATTTACACCCAAAAATAACCAAGGAGAAGGAAAGATAATAAAATAATATACAGAAGATTTTATAGACACAGTGCAACCTAGCTTATACAAACTTAATTAAATACCCAGGACAGAACAAACAAAACAAACTCACGTACACAAGAAGATGGAAAGGCAGGAGGTGGATGGCTGGAGGGAGAGGAAAGTCCAAGGGGTCCTGCAGCACGATCGGCGCGTTTAGCAGCCGCCGTTCCTTCGCGGCCCTGCTCAAAACCGCCGTCCAGGCCCCAAGCGGCTGTTGAGTGTTGTTGCTGCTCTGGCCGCCGCTGCTGCTGCTGCTGTGGACGTCGCGTGCTTTGCCAGGACTACAACAGGCTTTGTGCTTCCCTGGATGATGATCTCCTTAATGTTCTCTATGTTCTTTTGCTCACATGCCAGCCTCGGACTCTGTTCGGAAAAGCACCAGCTCAGGAACAAACATCGGTCCACTTGATCAGCCGTTGCTGTGTACAAAGCTTCCTTGGGTGATCTCAATGTACTCTCGCAGTTGGTTCTCTTACAGTTGGTTCTCTCTGGATGATCTTTTTACACAACTCAGCAACTACTCCACACCATCGAGACAACCCAACGCCACCACTTTGCTTCTTTCGCGCGCGCTTTATAGCGCCTCCGGCGATCAAGCCGCCGGCCTTCAGGACACGCCCATCGGTGTGCTCACCTCGGCCCTGGTTGGTCGCGCGACCCTCTGGCTCCGCCCTTGATGACGACGGGCGGGCACGCCCGTCTTCCCCGACCCGAGCACATGTTCAATGGTGGTTTTGGAGGGGATGTAATTTGCAATCGAGGCTTGGCAATGATGAAAGGGGAAATGGAGGTTTTGGGAATGGGAATGAAGAATGAAGGGAATCTATCTATTTCACTTGGTGCAATGGAGTGTCATCTTAATGGAAGACAAGGCCTTACCCTAATACACATAATAAAGATATAACTATCAACCAGGGGGAAATCTATGATTGGCTGCCGTGTATGCTTTATGGAATTAACTACGGGAACGCCCTTTGACCTTTATACAACACTGGAGGCAGGAGGGTCCAGAATAAAGCATATTTCACAACAATTTACGACAATACAACACAATAAAAAAATACAATCCTCATATCCGCAACAATATATATATATATATATATATATATATATATATATATATATATATATATATTGTTGCAGATCTCTCGAAGCCCGTATACGTACAGAGGGGGGGTTAAACCCCTTCTCCCCCTCGGGTCTTCGAGTCCACAAGGCCGAGTCGCCACCCCCGTAGCGAGCGTGCGGAAGGGTATCGGGTCAACTCCACACGTGTAAAGAGGGCTATAACAAGCAAGGGACTTCACTCGTGCTGTGACAATGTCTCTTTCGCACTGCACTCACAACGCTCTCAAACCACGAACTCGGGCACGAACCAACTCTCAAGCTCTGTCTGTCAGACTCTGACCGATCCTGACGCTCTATCTGTCGCGGGGGGCTCGGGGCGGGGTTTTTATACCGCCCCCCCCCCCAGCCTTAACCGAATGTTCCAAGCCCCTCCTCTCGCTGCCGTTGTGAGCCACTCCCCCTGAGCGCCGATTGGCTGCTCCCTGCCTAAAGGCCACTCCCCTGCAGCTCCTCCCTTCGGCCTTTCCAGACTTGTTCTAGGCCTAGCACGTGGCATTCCAGCCCAAAGAACACCTAACTCACTGGCATTCTCAACGCAAACTAACATAGGAAAGGAGACTACACTTACATTTACTAAGAAATAACTGAACGGGGACTGGACCTCGCACAAGCCACGCTAATCGGATACGCCCGAGCGGTGTGCGTATCACGTGACTTGTGCCGTTACTTTTATTGAACCCGATTTGAGCGGTTTTATTCGTGCGATGCCAGACCAATGGTGAAATGACGGGCACGATCAAATGGAAGGAAGAACAGGTTTATTTATAACTATACAAGGATAAGAGACACAGGGCAAGCTTAACCAGTCTTAACTTATCCTCGGACAAGGGCCCACTCACTCACGCGGGGGAAAAGAAGGAAGAACAAGTCCGCGCTCCAAACGTGCCTTGGCGCCGTTCACTCCCGGACAGCTCGCCGGGCGTGGCCTCAGATGTTCACGGCACGTATGCTGGGAGCGCAGGCAGGGAGATCGGGCGTCTGTGGCTCCGGAATGGATCGTCTCCACAAGCATGATTAACACAGCCACAGAGCGCAGGGCACAGGGATAGTTCGTGTAAAGAGAGCTATAACAAGCAAGGGACTTCACTCGTGCTGTGACAATGTCTCTTTCTCACTGCACTCACAACGCTCTCAAACCACGAACTCGGGCACGAACCAACTCTCAAGCTCTGTCTGTCAGACTCTGACCGATCCTGACGCTCTATCTGTCGCGGGGGGCTCGGGGCGGGGTTTTTATACAGCCCCTCCCCAGCCTTAACCGAATGTTCCAAGCCCCTCCTCTCGCTGCTGTTGTGAGCCACTCCCCTGAGCGCCGATTGGCTGCTCCCTGCCGAAAGGCCACTCCCCTGCAGCTCCTCCCTTCGGCCTTTCCAGACTTGCTCTCGGCCTAGCACGTGGCATTCCAGCCCAAAGAACACCTAACTCACTGGCATGCTCAACGCAAACTAACATAGGAAAGGAGACTACACTTACATTTACTAAGAAATAACTGAACTACAGCGAGGCTACATGTTGTGGTGCATCCACCTACGAGGGGGGTTATCCTTTATTCGCAAAACCGCAACAATATATATATATATATATATATATTGTTACAGACGCGGTTTTAGATGTTATTTTACCGAGCGGTTGGTATTACCGCGTCCGAACAGTTACTCCCCGATTAGAACCCGATTCCACCCGACGTTGACCAGATCGCACCGCAGATATTCAATCGGGAAACCTCTAAAGCGACCGAAAGAGAATGAAAAGAGAAGAAGACAGAGTACGGAGGAAGAACAGATTTATTATACACACACAAGCAATGGATGGAAGAAGCAGTCACACAGCGAATCGTTAACTTACACTATTCATTTTACTTAACCCCAAGACAATGAGTAGGACAGATGACGTTCACACTTACACGGGGGATATTGCAGGCAGGTAGGGCTTGAGGTGGATTGCTGGAGAGGGAGGCAGGGTCGGAGGCAGCAGCTCTCAATTCCTCGTGGTTTTTGGCGGGAAAACCCTTCGTCACGTATCCGCTGCCGATGCTTTAGACGTCACGCGCTGGCTCGGGCACACCTGCTCCTCTCCTTCTGGTGGAGCCGTCTCCCTCCTTTCAGCGCGTCTCTCCAAAGCTGGTTTCCTTTCCGAGTACCTCTCCTCTTTGGCTTGGAGCGTTTCGCATCTCACCGCTCCTCTTGGTGTCGCCTCTTCGCTCATCTCCCAGGTCATCTATTGAAGCAGTCCCTTCCCGTCGCTTTTATTACCCCGGGCGGAATCAAGCCGCCGGCTGCGAGGGCACGCCTACCGGGTCGCTCACCGCGGGGCTGATTGGCCAAGTGGGGTTGGCTCACTCCTCCCCTCTATGACGAGGTGGAGACACGCCTTTCTTCTCCGAGATTAGCACATGGGCAATGGCGGCTTGCGGGATTGAACACCACTCGCCCCCCTTTTGAAAGGAACTTTGGAGAGCGGAGATGTTTGGGGAAATTGAAAGGGCCTACGCTTATTTTGTTTGATACAATGCAAAGTCAATCTAGTGGGAAACACATATTTAGCCTACATAGAATAAGGAAATACACTATTTAAAAAGATATATCGTGGCCTGCGTGTAAGTTTCATGGAATTAACTAGGAGGACGGCTGCGACCATTATTTACATTACGAGGGTGTTACACATAACAAAACCATACTTTTCACATTCGTTACACTTCCTCCAAAATTGTTACACTCTTCCAAAACTGTTACACTTCTCCAACACTGTTACACTTCTCAAAACCGTTACAATATATATATGATTACACGCCTAATCCGAGCGAATACCCTTCCGAGCGTCAGTCCGAGCGAATACCCTTCCGTCATTGCCAAGCCTCGATTGCCCATATTACCTCCCCTCCAATAACCGCCATTGACCACGAGGCAGGGTCGGAGAAGAAAGGCGTGTCTCCACCTCGTCATAGAGGGGAAGAGGGGCGTGCCCGCCCGTCGTCATCAAGGGCGGAGCCAGAGGGTCGCATGACCAACCAGGGCCGAGGTGAGCACCCCGATGGGCGTGTCCTGAAGGCCGGCGGCTTAATCGCCGGAGGCGTTATAAAGGCGCGCACGCAGGAAGCAAGTGGGTCGGTTGCAAGAGAGAGAGTCGTGAGGAGTCAGTCAGTGGAGTCGGTGGTCAGTTGGTTGCGTTGGTTGCGGTGAGGAGTCGGTGGTGGTGGTCAGTTGGTTGCGTTGGTTGCGGTGAGGAGTCGGTGGTAAAGAGTGAACGAACGCACAAGAAAGAGTTGAGGGTTTGGACCAGACGCGTCAGACGAGGCCTGGCAAGGCACGCGACGTCCACAGCAGCCACAACAGCAGCGTGGGGCCTGAACGGCGGCTGCTAAACGCGCCGGTTGTGCTGCAGGACCCCCCTTGGACCTTCCTCTCCCTCCAGCCATCCACCTCCTGCCATTCCATTCTTCTTGTGTACGTGAGTTTGTTTTGTTTGTTCTGTCCCTGGGTATTTAATTAAGTCTGTAGGTAAGCTAATATTTGCACTGTGTCACCTGCGTCTTATGTGTTGTAAATAAACCTTGATTGCTCCTTTTTGCTTGTGTAAATAATAAATCCCATTACTCGTCTGTACGTCTTCTCGTTTTATTCCTTTTCCTCTTTGCATTTCATCGTTTTAGTCTTTTCCCAGATTGGGCAGCTGCGGTGCGATACGGCCAAAGTTCTGGGTGAATCGGGTGAGTCGGGGATCCTGTAACGGTCGCGGTTGGACCATCCGCTCGGCCCATCATACCATCTAAACCGCGATCAGTAACAATTGGTGTCAGGAGTGGGATTCGGTGCCCGAACCAAATTTTTAAAACATCTAAAAAAAAATTTGGTCAAAATTTGGAGCGGCCGAAATTTGTTTTGTTTTACAAAACCTGAACTTTGAAATCGCGCCATGGCTGGTCAAGGCGATCGAATGCCGGTGGGTGAGCTAGAGGAGGGGTTAGGAGTAACCCAGGATCAAATGGAGGGGAGCAATGAGGAGGCGGTTGAGGGAGTATCAGACGCACAAAATGGCGGCTTCGCGCACATGATTATTGTGGCGCCAAATTTAGCCGCGCCCGTGACCGTAGCAGCGCCGCCGATGGATTGGGGCCTATTTATGGAACAAATAAAGGCGCTCATGGTCCAGACAAGTGAAGACCTGAGGAATGACTTGGGAAACCAAATGGGGGTAATGGGAAACCAAATGGGGGTAATGGGGAACCGGATGGATGCTCAGAGTGAGCAATTGGGAGTAATGAGGGACGAAGCGAGGGGTACCGGTGAGGGATTAAAACATGGGTTAACGGGGGTGGAAAATAGAATGGCTGCCCAGGAGAATCAGTTAGAGGGGGTGAAAAATGGGTTAATGGGGTTAGAAAATAGGATGGAGGACAAATTGCGGGAGATAGGGGAGCAATCCGCCCGAGAAATTAAACAAATGGGAGAGCAGATAGAGGAGGTAAAAATCGGGGTAGAAACCAAATTGGATGCTCAGAGGGATGAATTGGGACAGATGAGGGTGGCATCTACAAAGGAGATGGAGGAGATGAAAGAGGAGATACGACGAGGTGTGAGTGAGGAGGTTTCGGGGCTACGCGAGGAGGTAAAGCGAGGTGAGAAGCTTATGGAGAAAAAGAGGTGAGAAATAATACGGCGAAGTTACAAGGGGGAATAGAAGATCTGACGGAGGAGGTGGAACAGCTGACAGAGGGACAGACGGAGTTAGTGGAGCAGGTTCAAAAGAACACTGCGGTACTAGGAGGGTTAAAGGCGACACAAAAAGAAATTAAAAACGAATTAATAGCGACACAGAGGCAATGTCAGATGGTACGTGAGGAACTGACAATGAGGGTGGACGAGGTGACAGAGATAATGGAGACAAAGGACCGGCAGGTGAGGATGCACATAGAGATGGTCACGGTAGCCTTAGAGGACGAACTTGAGGAGACGCACCGAGAAATAAAAGAGGTTAAACAAAAATTAGAGGAAGTGGAAGAAGAGGTGAGTGAAATTAAGAAGAGATGGACAGAAACTAAAAGAGAAATCCAGGAGGAGGTGATGGAATATGTGCAAGGTCGGTGCTCAACTCATAATGTGATGCTCACTAACCAAATAAAGAGTTTGCAGGTGGCAAAGGAGGTGCGACGACGAGGTACGGAGGTGAGTGGCAATGTACATGATGTGAGGAAAGCTTCAGTCGGCTTGGGGATTGGTTTGGATCCGGGTGTTCGTGAAAGGCCGTTGGTGAAGTGTGCGACAGGTCAGGTGTGCGAAAAAAGAGGTGTGCGAGAATGTCCGACCATGGGGTGTGTGAGGAAAAAGTGCACGCCAAGGAGTGAGTGTGCCGTCAAGAGCGAGTTGGTCGAAGCGCGTGTGCAAGGGGGTACATGGAAGCGCGGTGTGGTGAGTGTTACAGAGGATGTAACAAGAAAGTGTACGCCTGTGGTGAGTGTTACAGAGGGTGTAACGGGAGAGTGTGCGCAAGAGTGTGCGCGAGAAAGGTGTGTAACGGACAGGTGCATGAGGAAAGAGTGTGCTGTCGAGAGTAAGGGTGAGTGCGCGGGTGAGAGTGGAGGTGAGAGTAGTGAGAGCGACACGGAGCGTGAGTTGGTTATGACAGGTGAGCGAGGATGTACACCTGGAATGGAAGGATGCACACCTGGAATGGTAGAGCGTGTGTGGGAATGCACACTTGAGTTGGTCGTGAGGCAAGTGGTTGGGTGTGCGGGTGAGAGCACACCTGTGATTGTCACAAAGGAGGTGACCGAGAAAGGGGCGCGAAGAGGTGTGTTGGTGAGGTGTGCGAGCGACGAATGTGTGCCAAGGTGTTCGGTGGTCAGGTGTGTGACCAAGTCGGTGAGTGGAATGAGTGTACCGAGGTGTGTGAGGAAAGGTACGAGGAGCATGGGAACAGCTGCAGATATGAGCAAGAAAGGGGTAGCGTATGCATGTAAGCATGCAGGTGAAGCATCGACGGTAACCGGGTTAGAGGTTAGAACGACTTATAGCCGAATCGGGCCCTCGGTGCGCGTCGGGCAGCTTCGCGTGCCGCGAGGACCAGCGGGGATCCGAACCACGGCGGTTTCGAAAGAACCGCCGTACGCGATCCACGCTGTGCCTCGCTTGGAACGGCCGCGTCCGGGCTCCACTAGGCGGAGCGGGCAGCCCGATAGGAAGGGTCGTCATGGCGACCACTTGCTATTGAGACGTGCCGGCAGGTCGAGATCGGGACATTGGATGGCTCCGCGCCGAGGTGGTGCGTGGGATCTCGGCCCGGGTAAGCCCCCGTCCCTGCACCGAATGCGGGACGTATCCAGCCGCTGGCACAAAAGAACCCGCGTTCATGGCTCGGCTGTACGAAGCCGGGCTGTAGACGTGAATTGGTGCACCGAGAGGATGTAATAAGTAGACGGGTGATGAGGATAGTGTTTTGGCCCCGAAATTAGAAAAAAAAGCAAAATTTGATGTTGGTACGGTGATTGGCAGTAAATGGAAATTTTTTGAATTGGTTGGAATTTGGACGAGCGAAATTGATAGGACGTCCCCGATGTGGTGGGATGGCAACTCCACCATCCCTCACAACGTGTGGGGCAAATGCGCTATAGTTTATGGGGTGTATGGCAGTGAAAACTAGCCCGGGTGGGTTAGGTTATATTGTTAGGGATCTAGCGAAGATGACATTAGGTGACGTTAAGGTTAGTTAGTGACTGATACCTGTAGTGGGGACGCAGGTAGATTAGTATGGATGATAATGACGTGGGAGCGCAATAGTTTAAAGGGACGACTGGGAAGCGCAAGTTTCAGAGGGGAGTAGTTAGCTGAGATGATGCCGTGTGTGTGAGGATTGAACAGGTGTGATTGAACAGGTGTGAGGGCACAGGTGTGCAACAACAGGTATGGAGAATGGTAGTATGGAATAAATGGTATGGAGTATTGGAATGGATGGTCGTGGAGTGAGTATGGTGGAAATTGTGGAGTGGAGTGGATGGTGCGAAGGTGTGAATGGGGGAAGAGTGGACCCCCATCACGAATACCCGGGGCGGGTAGTGTAAGTGTTAGGTAGAGGGTATAGGTAAATTGTGGTTGGATATTGGCATCTGTGGTGCGGGTGAAAGAATGGTCTTTGGATGGGTGCATTAGTGTTGTGGAAATGGCTGGGCGTGTAGCCTGTTAGTGTGTGTAGTTGGTTTGGGCACGCCACCACTGTGAGGATGTCGGCCAGGTGAGGCCGCAGGTGGGCTCTGGGAGCCGGTAGTTGTGGATGGGGCCCGAGGATCCGGAGGACGGACCCGGGTAGCCCAGTGCCAGAGGGCACCAAGGGGTGACAGAGCCAGGAGAGGGCCTTCCCCAGTTGGTTAGGTTAGGGTGAGGAGCTAGGTAAGCTCGGGTGGCAACTGCAGTGGTGGAGGTGTGCAGGTGGGTAGACCTGCTGGGAGAGCTACACGTCACAGCCCAGAAATTGTGCAAGGGCACCGGGAGATGAATCGGGGGAGTGAGACCACAAATTGAGAAGCACCACAGTTTGGTCAATGGGAATTGGTTGTTAGAACCCATAGTGTAAGTGGCCAATGGATTGGCAGGGAAAGACCCCGGGTAGTGTAAAGTGTGTTTAAATCATTTAGAGGATAGTTAGGATGAAGGATCTCCTCGCACCATCTGCATCCACTCACCTGAGGTGACAGGTACTCCACACCATGCCATGTTTTATTATTTTTATTGTGCAGATGTTTGGAATGTGAGACGCATCATGACATGGGTGTGACATTGTGCGTAATTCCATCTCTTCCTCCTTATGAGGATTGATGATGAATTTGGTGATGGCAAATTTTGAAGTAGAGGGATTGTGGAGACGAATTTGGTATAGGGGAAATATGGGGAAGACGTGACAGTAGTGACGAATTTGTAAATGTGTAGATTTTTGTACATATGGGGTAAGGGCAAGGGTAGGGTAGGTGACAGGGGGGTGACGTACGGTAGGGACGAGCTTTCTCACTTCGCCCTCCGTACGCATTTCGCCTTGCATTGCCTTATTGATGTGTACCCTTGTGACCTTACCCCTCGCTCAATTGTCTTTCCCCTTTTGTCTCCCACATGACCTGTGCGCCATTGGGTGCCGAGGGGAGCGTGCGTGGGTCGGCCATTGTGCGCCCGAAATTCCCAGAACCAGCTGTCTGCATCGATGCACCACATTATGGACCACGTCTGTGGCCGAGCACCACTTATGGACCCCATGGGTTGGGGCATGGCCCCTCTGCTGGAACCGGCCATGAGGGCCCGAAATCTTGCTGGCGGACCTTGGCCACAGGGCACCGATGCCCCACAGGTGAACCACACGTAGTCGGCCCTGTGGGCCATAAATAAAATAAAATAAAAGGACACATTGGGTGCAAGTTTTAATACAAATAGGCCGCCAGTAAGCAAAGCAAAAGAATGACAACATCTAGAAGACAAATAATAATAACCAGCAGAGGGAGCCGAAGAGCAAGAGATCACCTGCAGGGTTAGGGGTTGTTGGTTTTATTTTCTTGAACTATGGTGACTGCACCGATTGGTGCTTGGGTGTGTATTGGTGCGTTTTTGGGTGCTTTAATGGTGCGTCGATGCAGAGCAGACTGTCTCCCCCCCCCAGAAAGAACAATCACAGGTCCTGGGTTAGTTTTGTAAATAAAAGTAGCGTCAAGTGTAAATAATGCTTCCCACCGTCAGTGTGTAGTTTGAAGACCATTCCGCAATTCGGTTAACTGTGGGCGTAAGTCTGTTAGGCAGGGTGCAATGGAGCAGCGGGACACATTTATTTATGTTTTAAAAACTGTCGCACTCAGGGTCAGGTTAAAAGTAGAGGGAACTACACCTACGTGTCACACTAAATAAAAGTTGTAGGCCCGGGCCGTGCCTAAGAGGAGGAGGGTGCAGTGTTGCGGAGATGAGAACTGTATTTTTTTATTGTGTGCTGTATTATTATTATTATTGTTTATTCTGTGCCCCCCTACCTCCGGAGCTGTGTAAAGGTGAAAGGGCATCCCATAATTAGTCCACAAGCATACACGTCAGCCAAGTAATAGAATACCCCTGTTGATAGTTATCTCTTATTCTGTGTTTTAGGGTAAGGCTGTGTCTCCCATTAATTGAAGTACTCCATTGCACCAGTGAAAGAGAATAGATCCCCTTTCATTCCCATCCCCAAAATCTCCGTTTCCTTTTACATCCCCTTCCGTCATTGCCAAGCCTCGATTGCCCATATTACCTCCCCTCCAATAACCGCCATTGACCACGAGGCAGGGTCGGAGAAGAAAGGCGTGTCTCCACCTCGTCATAGAGGGGAAGAGGGGCGTGCCCGCCCGTCGTCATCAAGGGCGGAGCCAGAGGGTCGCATGACCAACCAGGGCCTAGGTGAGCACCCCGATGGGCGTGTCCTGAAGGCCGGCGGCTTAATCGCCGGAGGCGTTATAAAGGCGCGCACGCAGGAAGCAAGTGGGTCGGTTGCAAGAGAGAGAGTCGTGAGGAGTCAGTCAGTGGAGTCAGTGGTCAGTTGGTTGCGTTGGTTGCGGTGAGGAGTCGGTGGTGGTGGTCAGTTGGTTGCGTTGGTTGCGGTGAGGAGTCGGTGGTAAAGAGTGAACGAACGCACAAGAAAGAGTTGAGGGTTTGGACCAGACGCGTCAGACGAGGCCTGGCAAGGCACGCGACGTCCACAGCAGCCACAACAGCAGCGTGGGGCCTGAACGGCGGCTGCTAAACGCGCCGGTTGTGCTGCAGGACCCCCCCTTGGACCTTCCTCTCCCTCCAGCCATCCACCTCCTGCCATTCCATTCTTCTTGTGTACGTGAGTTTGTTTTGTTTGTTCTGTCCCTGGGTATTTAATTAAGTCTGTAGGTAAGCTAATATTTGCACTGTGTCACCTGCGTCTTATGTGTTGTAAATAAACCTTGATTGCTCCTTTTTGCTTGTGTAAATAATAAATCCCATTACTCGTCTGTACGTCTTCTCGTTTTATTCCTTTTCCTCTTTGCATTTCGTCGTTTTAGTCTTTTCCCAGATTGGGCAGCTGCGGTGCGATACGGCCAAAGTTCTGGGTGAATCGGGGATCCTGTAACGGTCGCGGTTGGACCATCCGCTCGGCCCATCATACCATCTAAACCGCGATCAGTAACAATATATATATATATATATATATATATATATATTGTTGCCGTTTTGAGAATAAAGGATGACTCCCCCCCCCCCCCCCCTCGTATATATATATATATATATATTGTTGCGGATATGGGACTTGGCCTCAATATCCGCTTGTAAATACTCCCCTATTTCCCCAATACTCCCCAACTATCCCCAATCCCCCATTCCCTAGTCCCATTGCCTGTAAATAACACTCTGTAGAACCGACCTTCCCCTTTTTCCCCCATTAAATGTCGTGCCCAGGTCCACCGCATCTCATGTAGACAACTATAGGACATCTTGCTAGTTATTCTTAGTCTATGTCAGTTAAGGACTCGTTTCCATTAATTCTGACTCTTCGTTGCACCAGAATGTGATCGTATGGCACCAGTAGTGAGTTTAGGACCTTCCCATACCTCCTCCCATCTTCTTCCCCAAACAACAACTACAACAACAACTACAACAACTACAACAACGGCGCGGCGCGGGGGGAGTGTGCGTCCTCACACCGGCTCGGTTAGCCGCCATTGACCATGCGCTCCGACGGGGTTACCACGAAGGGGCTCCCTGTCAGCCCCTCGTCAAGGGCGGAGCCGGTAACCCCCCCGCACGCACCCAAGAGAAGCAACGGACCGATTCCATCTGGGGCGGAGCTAACTAGCCGAGGGCGTGTCACTCCCCGCCGGATATACGCGGCCACTTACCGGACGTGACGTGAGATGCGCCCCCGACTGAAGAAGACAAGTCGCGACCTCCAAGCGCTGAGCGAGCTCCACGCATCGACCCGGTATTGCAGTACCTCCGAGAACGGTGCACCCCCTCCGAGAACGGTGCACCCCCTCCGAGAACGGTGCACCTTGAGCCATCGACGGCCCGCTTTCCTTGCCATCAATCCCCGTGTGAGTCAGTTTTTGTCCTGTTTATCTGTCGTCTGTCAGGGCTAATATAAGAGTGTGTCTAAGTGCCTGCCTTTCTATGCTGTCCCTCTTGTAGTTGTAATCTGACCTTCCGCCCTAATATAACCTCCTCCGGAGGTCTTGAGAACTGAACCCTTGGTGTCGTGTCATTTTACCCAGCCGTTGTGTCCTTTTCCTCAATTGATTTAGCGTAGCGCGACTCGGCAACGTTCGAGTATAATCGGGTAACTTGTGCGGACACGGCGGCCATTCCGCTCGGCCCACCATAACATCAAAGTCGTGTCTGTAACAATTGGTGTCAGGAGTGTCGGATTGGGACCTGGGACTAAATTTATTAGGCCCAAATTTTGGAACACCAATTGTACCACTAGGGTAACAATTGGTGTTGGGGGAGGTAGAATTCGATCCGGAGCGCGTTTCCCGCTCGAAATTATAACGGCGAAATTTGAATTTGTTTTACGAAAATAAAAACCCGAATTTTGAAAGTCGCGCTATGGCGGATCAAGACAGCTGGGTTCCGGTAGAGGAGAGTGAGGCAGGGTCGGTCCAGGACCAAATTGAGGGACGTGAGGAGAGCGAAGCAGCGAGGGTAGCAGACGCGCGAAATAGCGCCTCGCACATGGCCACGGCGCCCACGCCCGCGACCGTAGTAGCGCCGCTGGTAAATTTGGACCTTTTTTTCATACAAATGAAGGCCCTTATGGCCCAGAATAGCGAGCAAATGAGGGAGGAAATGAGGGCTCAGAGTGAGCGATTGGGAAACCAAATGGGGGTAATGAGGGACGAAGCGAGGGGTACCGGTGAGGGGTTAGACAATAATTTTAAGGGTTTAGACAAGAAATTTGGGAAGTTAGACGACAAATTTGAGGGGTTAGACAACGGGATAAAAGAGGTGAGAAATGGGTTAATGGGGGTAGAAAACAGAATGGCCGCTCAAGAGAATCAAATGGAAGGGATGCAAAAGGGGTTAGAGGGGGTAGAAAATAGAATGGCTGCCCAGGAGAATCAGATAGAGGGAGTGAAAAATGGGTTAGAGGGGTTAGAAAACAGGATGGAAGGCAAATTGAGGGACATGAGGGACCAAGCGGAAAGGGAAGTTAACCAAATGGGGCAGCAGATAGAGGGGGTCAGAATGGGGGTAGAAACCAAACTGGATGCTCACAGGGAGGAAATGGAGCAGATGAGGGTGGCATCTGGGCAGGAGATGCAAGTGATGGGAGAGGAGATCAGAAGAGGAGTGAGTGAGGAGGTCGGAGGAGTGCGCGAGGAGGTGAGGCACTGTAAGGAGCGCATGGAGAAGGAGGTGAGAAAGGGGACTGTAAAACTGCAAGGGGGTATAGAGGAGTTGACGCTGGGAATAGAGCAACTGACAGTGGGACAAAAGGAGTTGGGGGACCAGGTAAAGAAGAACACAGCGGTAATAGAGGGTTTAAAATCGACACAGAAGGAGATGAAAAAGGACGTAGGGGTAATTAAAAAAGAGTGTCAGACGGTACATGAGGACCTGACGAGGAAAATGGACAAGGTGGTAGAGGTGATGGAGGTTAAAGAACGGGAGGTGCGGGAGCACATAGAAAAAAATAAAGTGGAGTTAGAGGAAGAACTTAAAGGGGCGCACGAAGAGATGAAGGAGGTGAAGCAGAAATTAGAAGAAGTGGAAGAAGGGATGAGCGAAATTAAGAAGCGACGGAGAGAGGATAAGAAAGAGATAAAGGAGGAAGTAAAAGAATTGGTCCAAAGTCTGTGTTCGGATCGTGATGATGTGCTCATTAACCGGATGAGGGATTCGCAGGTGATGGAGGAGAAGCGAAGAGAAAGAGGACCCGGTGTAAGTGGTGACCAATATGGTCGTGCGTATGATGCGCCAGGTGATTTAATAAGCTTGGGGGTCGAGATGGACCCGGGTGTTCGTGAGAGGCCGTTGGTGAAGTGTGCGACAGGTCTGGTGTGCGAAAAAGGAGGTGTGCGAGAAAGTCCGACTCTGGGGTGTGTGAGGAAAAAGTGCGTGCCAAGGAGTGAGGGTGCTGGCGAGAGTGAGTCGGTCGTAGCGCGTGTGCGAGGGAGCACAGGGAAGCGTGGTGTGGTAAGTGTTACAGAGGGTGTGACGGGAGAGTGTGCGCGAGAAAGGTGTGTGACGGACAGGTGCATGGGGAAAGAGTGCGCTGTCAAAGGCAAGGAAGAATGCACACCTGTGGTGAGTGTTACAGAGGGTGTAACGGGAGAGTGTGCACGAGAAAGGTGTGTGACGGACAGGTGCATGAGGAAAGAGTGCGCTGTCAAGAGTAAGGGTGAGTGCGCTGTCAAGAATGGAGGTGAGAGTAGTGAGAGTGACAAGGAGCGTGAGTTGGTTGTGACAGGTGAGCGAGGATGTACACCTGGGATGGAAGGATGCACACCTGGAATGGTAGAGCGTGAGTGGGAATGCACGCTGGAGTTGGTAGTGAGGCACGTGGTTGGGTGTGCGAATGAGAGCACACCTGTGATTGTCACAGAGGAGGTGACAGCGGAGGGGGCGCGAAGAGGTGTGTTGGTGAGGTGTGCGACCAACGAATGTGTGCCAAAGTGTTCGGTGGTCAGGTGTGTGACCAAGGCTGTGAGTGGAATGGGTGTACCGAGGTGTGTAAGGAAAGGTACGAGGAGCATGGAAACGGCTGGATGTGTGAGCAAGGAACGGGCTGCGGGGTGTAAGCATGCAGGTGAAGCATCGACGTTAACCGGGTTAGAGGTTAGGTCGACTTTTAGCCGAATCGGGCCCTCGGTGCGTGCTGGGCCTCGCCTTGAACGGCCGCGTCCGTGCTCCACTAGGCGGAGCAGGCGGCTGGATAGGAAGGGTCGTCATGGCGACCACCTTTTGTTGAGGCATTCCGGCAGGTCGAGATCGAGCCATTGGATGGCTCCACGCCGGGGTGGTGCGTGGGATCTCGGCCCGGGTAAGCCCCCGTCCCTGCACCGAGTGCCGGACGTATCCAGCCGCTGGCACCAAACAACCCGCATTCATGGCTTGGCTTTACGAAGCCGGGCTTTGGACAGGAATTGGCGCACCGAGAGGTATTAGTGAGTAGACGGGTGATGAGGATAGTGTTTTGGCCCCAAAATTAGAGAAAAACAAAATTTTATGATTGGCAAAGGATTGGCAGTAGTGATTGGCAGATGATGAGTAGGATTGGCAAATTTTTGATTTGTTGAAATTTGATGTGCAAAATTGGTAGTGAGCGATGGGCCCGGTGGGTAAGGGTGGCATCCCTGCCACCCTTCCCAAGTGGGGCAAATGCGCAATAGATTATGGGGTGTATGGCAGTGAAAACTAGCCCGGGTGGGTTAGGTTATATTGATAGGGCTCTAGAAGATGACATTAGGTGACGTTAAGTTTAGTTAGTGACTGATACCTGTAGTGGGGACGCAGGTAGATTAGTGTGGATGATAATGACGTGGGAGCGCAATAGTTTAAAGGGACGACTGGGAAGCGCAAGTTTCAGAAGGGAGTAGTTAGCTGAGATGATGCCGTGTGTGTGAGAATTGAACAGGTGTGATTGCACAGGTGTGCAACTGGACAGGTGTGTGGAACAGTGTGTGAGTAGTGAGTGTGTGGATCAGCGCGAATGCGCTTGGGGAGAGAAGGGTGCAGGCGGCACCAAGAATGAGAGCACAGGTATGCAAGTACAGGTGTGTGGAGAGAGTTGGAGTAAGTGGTACGGAGTGGTGTGCATGGTGCGAAGGTGTGGATGGGGGAAGAGTGGACCCCTTTCACGAGTACCCGGGGCGGGTAGTGTAAGTGTTAGGTAGAGGGTATAGGTAAATTGTGGTTGGATATTGGCATTTGTGGTGCGGTTGCAGAATGGTATTGTGGATGGGTGCATTAGTGTTGTGGAAATGGCTGGGCGTGTAGCCTGTTAGTGTGTGTAGTTGGTTGGGCACTCCACCACTGTGAGGATGTCGGCCAGGTGAGGCCGCAGGTGGGCTCTGGGAGCCGGTAGTTGTGAGTGGGTGCCTGAGGATCCCGGGTGTGGATCGGGCAGCCCAGTGCCAGAGAGGGCACCGAGTGGGGAGAGCGCCAGAGGGCCTTCCCCAGGTAGTTAGGTTAGGGTAAGGAGCAGGTAAGCTCGGAGGCAACTGCAGTGGTGGAGGTGTGCAGGTGGGTAGACCCGCTGGGAGAGGTACACGCCACAGCCCAGAAATTGTGCGAGGGCACCGGGAGATGAATCGGGGGAGTGAGACCCCAAATTGAAAAGCACCACAGTTTGGCCAATGGGAATTGGTTTTTAGAACCCATAGTGTAAGAGGGCCAATGGTTTGGCCGGAGAAAGACCCCGGGTAGTGTAAAGTTGTTAAAGTCATTTAGGAAATAGTTAGGATTGATGAACCTGTCGCACCATACGCAGCCACTTACCTGAGGTGATGATGATGACTCCACACCTGTGTTTTCTTTGTTCTGTGTGCAGGAAATGAGAATTGCTGTGTGGATTGGTGAGACGCATCACGACGTGGATGAGACATTGGGGTGATTCCATCTCTCCCTCCTTAGGAGGGACTGATGATGAGTTGGTGATGGCAAATTATGATGTTGAGTTGGAGATGGCAAATTTTGATGAAAGTTGAAAATGGCAAATTTGGTTGGTTAGGAGGGAGAGAAGACTAATTTGGTTTATGGGAGGAACGGGGAAGACAGTAGGGACGGTTGTTGATTTGCAAAATAGATGTTTATGGGTAGTGTTGTGTTTTGTGGATACAGTAAGGGGTAAGGGAGGGGCCATGTAGGTTACCTGGTGGGGGGGGGGAGCGTACGGTAGGAACGTACCTGTCTCACCTGGTTCCCATGTGCCCCCAGTGTGCATTACCTTACATTGCGTGCACTTTTGCGCCCTTACCACCTTACTCACTTGTCTGCTTCTTTTGTCTCCCACCTCCGAGGATCTGGTTTTGGGGCAGAGAGAGAGGAGAGAGAGGTGCTGGCTACGCAGTTGTGGGCCTGCACTTTCGCTGCTTGCTGCCTGGATTGATACACCATATGGACCGCAATTTTGGTGGCCACCCACAATGGACCGCAGTTCTTTTGCGGCCAAGCACCACCCGTGGATGGACCTATGGGTCAACGTGGCACCTATGCCATACAGGTGAACCACTTTTAGTTGACACCACTGAAGGCCACAATACAGAAATGGACGCGGTTGGCGCCTTTCTTTATTTTTGGAAAGAGGCAAGAACACCAAGTGCACCACACGAAGAGCAAGAGACACCTGCAGGGTTAGGGGTTGTTGAATTTATTTTTTATTCATTGAACAATGGTGACTGCACCGATTGGTGCTGGGGTGGTGCTTTTGGTGCTTGGATGGGGTGCTCTGCACATAATTAAAGGCCGTAAGGCCACAGAGCACTCGTGGGTTGGTGTATCGATGCTGGCATGCGTGCTCTCTCTATGCATAACATCTGCATGTGTTCCTCCAAAAACAGGTCCTGGATCGTAGTGTAAATATCAGCGTAGTCTTGTAAATAATGCTCCCTACCGGCTGTATGTTTAGTTTGCGAATTCTTTCCGCAATTCGGTTATCCTGTGGGTGTGTTTCTGTGAGGAGAAGGGTGCAACGTCACAGGGGGACATATTTACTCATTTGTGAACATCTGTAAAACTGTCGCACTCAGGGTAGAGTTAATAGTAGAGGGAACTACATCTGAGTGCCACACTAAAGTAGGTAAAAATTTATCGGGTCGGGACGCCCCGAGGGTAGAGAAGGGTGCAATGTTGCGGATATGGGACTTGGCCTCAATATCCGCTTGTAAATACTCCCCTATTTCCCCAATACTCCCCAACTATCCCCAATCCCCCATTCCCTAGTCCCATTGCCTGTAAATAACACTCTGTAGAACCGACCTTCCCCTTTTTCCCCCATTAAATGTCGTGCCCAGGTCCACCGCATCTCACGTAGACAACTATAGGACATCTTGCTAGTTATTCTTAGTCTATGTCAGTTAAGGACTCGTTTCCATTAATTCTGACTCTTCGTTGCACCAGAATGTGATCGTATGGCACCAGTAGTGAGTTTAGGACCTTCCCATACCTCCTCCCATCTTCTTCCCCAAACAACAACTACAACAACAACTACAACAACTACAACAACGGCGCGGCACGGGGGGAGTGTGCGTCCTCACACCGGCTCGGTTAGCCGCCATTGACCATGCGCTCCGACGGGGTTACCACGAAGGGGCTCCCTGTCAGCCCCTCGTCAAGGGCGGAGCCGGTAACCCCCCCGCACGCACCCAATGAGAAGCAACGGACCGATTCCATCTGGGGCGGAGCTAACTAGCCGAGGGCGTGTCACTCCCCGCCGGATATACGCGGCCACTTACCGGACGTGACGTGAGATGCGCCCCCGACTGAAGAAGACAAGTCGCGACCTCCAAGCGCTGAGCGAGCTCCACGCATCGACCCGGTATTGCAGTACCTCCGAGAACGGTGCACCCCCTCCGAGAACGGTGCACCCCCTCCGAGAACGGTGCACCTTGAGCCATCGACGGCCCGCTTTCCTTGCCATCAATCCCCGTGTGAGTCAGTTTTTGTCCTGTTTATCTGTCGTCTGTCGGGGCTAATATAAGAGTGTGTCTAAGTGCCTGCCTTTCTATGCTGTCCCTCTTGTAGTTGTAATCTGACCTTCCGCCCTAATATAACCTCCTCCGGAGGTCTTGAGAACTGAACCCTTGGTGTCGTGTCATTTCACCCAGCCGTTGTGTCCTTTTCCTCAATTGATTTAGCGTAGCGCGACTCGGCAACGTTCGAGTATAATCGGGTAACTTGTGCGGACACGGCGGCCATTCCGCTCGGCCCACCATAACATCAAAGTCGTGTCTGTAACAATATATATATATATTGTTATAGTGGACCCCTTTGTTATAGTGAATTGTTATAGTGAATATATATATTGTTACAGACACGACTTTGATGTTATGGTGGGCCGAGCGGAATGGCCGCCGTGTCCGCACAAGTTACCCGATTATACTCGAACGTTGCCGAGTCGCGCTACGCTAAATCAATTGAGGAAAAGGACACAACGGCTGGGTTAAAATGACACGACACCAAGGGTTCAGTTCTCAAGACCTCCGGAGGAGGTTATATTAGGGCGGAAGGTCAGATTACAACTACAAGAGGGACAGCATAGAAAGGCAGGCACTTAGACACACTTATCTTATTCCCGACAGACCACAGATAAACAGGACAAAAACTGACTCACACGGGGATTGATGGCAAGGAAAGCGGGTATTCGATAGCCAGCACAAGGTGCACCTTGTGCTCAGGGACAGGATAGCGTGGCCCAAAAGATGCAGGAGGTCTCTCAGCGCTCGGAGGTAGTGACTTCTCTTTCTCCAAGCTGGGGGCGCATCTCTCGTCACATCCGGTTAGTCGCTGCGTATATCCGGCGGGGAGTGACACGCCCTCGGCTCGTTAGCTCCGCCCCAGATGGAATCGGTCCGCCCTTCTTATTGGGTGCGGGGGGGTTACCAGGCTCCGCCCTTGACGAGGAGCTGACAGCCAGCCCCTTCGTGGTAACCCCGTGGAGCGCATGGGTAATGGCGGCTAACCGAGCCGGAGTGAGGACGCACACTCCCCGCGCGCGCCGTTGTTGTAGTTGTTGTAGTTGTTGTTGTTGTTGTAGTTGTTGTTGTAGTTGTTGTTTGGGGAAGAAGATGGGAGGAGGTATGGGAAGGTCCTAAACTCACTACTGGTGCCATATAATCACATTCTGGTGCAACGAAGAGTCAGAATTAATGGAAACGAGTCCTTAACTGACATAGACTAAGAATAACTAGCAAGATGTCCGAAAGTTGTCTACGTGAGATGCGGTGGACCTGGGCACGACATTTAATGGGGGAAAAAGGGGAAGGTCGGTTCTACAGAGTGTTATTTACAGGCAATGGGACTAGGGAATGGGGGATTGGGGATAGTTGGGGAGTATTGGGGAAATAGGGGAGTATTTACAAGCGGATATTGAGGCCAAGTCCCATATCCGCAACAATATATATATATATATTATGGTGGTCCTCAAATGTAAACATTAACTTTTCTAAAGTGCTTTTCCATTTTTTTATTACACCTGTAGAGAGAACAAATTGGGTAAAATTTCATTTCATTTTGAAAACTTTTACCACTGTCACATGGCCCCTGCTAATCTGCTAATCAGCACTATACAGAAATTATTTCGGTTTGTTTCAGTTATGATGGCGAGTGCAAGTACTTCAAGAAGAGCAACCAGAAAAAAGAACCATGTGTGGCTGATAGGCTGCCATATTGAAAAACTACCAGAAACTCGGCTCCCATCTTGGCAAGAGATTCTGCAGCGATACTTTAAGCTACATCATGCTGAGAAATTGGACATAAGCAGTGCCGCAACAACTGTTGTTCGTGAGACATTATGCATCTGGGAGAAAGCACGGATCCCCACTGCAGATGAGCAGAATATCATTGCAAAACTAGAGAGAAAAGTAGAACAATACAGATCCATCCTGAAAGGAAAGAGCCGGCGATCTGTCCTTCAGATAAGAAAGAAGAGCAGTTTCAAACCGGTCTACGTGACTTATTTGACATTGCTCATGTTGATGTCCTTGGTCTGATCAAAATACCAGAGGACCGTGAATTCCTTAAGGCACAACGGGAGCCAGGTCGACGGGGCTTTATGGTTGGTGTTGACAAGGTGCTAGCAGGAAAAGTGGAGCGGACACATCAACGCGACAAGGTGTTGACTGAAAGAGAGCAGCATGAAAAAGAGAAGCAAGCAGCCCGAGAGGAGACTCTTGAGCTAGCATCATCAACAGACAGCAGTGCTGAAGCCAGTGATCATGACGACTCTGCTGTTCTATCTGCTTCAAAGAGGCAGAGCCGAAAGCGTGCAAGTAGCATTGTTACACCGGACCTAACAGCAGCTCTCGAACGCACCAAGGTTAGCGATCGATCAGCTGTTCACATCTTGTCAGCAGCAGCCTCTGCTCTGGGACACGACCCTTCAGTTGGCCATCAACCGCACATCGATCAGGAAATCCAGGTGGATCCAACGGAAGACAATTGCAGGTGACATCCAGACATCCTATGCTCCAAACACAAGTCTGGTGGTTCATTGGGATGGCAAGCTCCTTCCAGACGATGGGACTAAAAAAGTTGATCGCCTTCCTGTCATTGTCAGTGACCCACAAGAAACTGGAAAGCTTCTTGGTGTGCCAAAGCTGCCAGCAGGAACTGGACTAGCAACAGCTGCTGCTGTTATGCAATGCCTCGAAGAATGGCATTTGCAAGACATGGTGGCAGGTATGAGCTTTGACATGACAGCCAGCAACACTGGTTCAGCACTTGGTGCGTGCATTTTTTTGCAGCAAAAGCTTGGACGACCATTATTACATTTTGCATGCCGGCATCACATTCTGGAACTAGTGGTAGAGGCAGCAATGGCAGCATTCAAATCATTTATTGGTCCATCAAAAGGACCTGAGATGGCTGTCTTCAAGCGTTTCCAGTCAAACTGAAATTCCATTGACCAAAGCAAGTTTAAGCCAATGATGCCTGATAACCTGGACTCTGTAGTTTCAGGTGTATTTTTGAGTTGCAAAGAAGATGTCGTTTCATTCTGCATCCAGAAACTGGAATCGGGCCAACTACGAGATGACTACCGTGAACTTCTTGAGTTGACTATTATTCTGTTTGGTGAGCGTCCTCTGAGAGGATTCAGGTTCATGCAGCCAGGTAGTTCATGTTCATGTTCATGCAGTTCAGCCAGTTCATACCAGTTCAGCCAGTTCATGCAGTTCATACCTACGCTACCATGCATCGGGCAAGATGGATGGCCCGTGTGATTTATGGAATCAAGATCTACTTGTTCCGTGATCAGTTTTGACTGACCCCAAAGGAACTCACTGGCATAAAGCGTTTTACAGCATTTGTTGGAGCAGTGTATACCAATGCCTGGTTCACCGCTCCATCTGCCATTGGTGCTCCCGCTGGAGACCTAGCTCTCTTAAAAGCACTCATTTTCTATCCTGATTCAGTGATTGCCGAAGCCACCAGCAAAAAGCTTTCCAATCACTTGTGGTACCTCAGCGAAGAACTGGCAGGACTTGCTCTGTTTGACGATAGTGTTGAGCTTGATGTCAAGCGAATGATAGTAGCTGCTCTTAAAGAAGAATGCCAAGAGAATCCTCAACCACGGGTACATGTGGATCTTACAGTAAGAGAAGCCATCGCTGCCATGACTGTTGCAGATTTTGTTACTTCTGCCTCACTGCGAATTTTTACTGCATTCAAAGTCAATACTGACTTCCTAGAAAAGGACCCTGGTGAGTGGGCCGATGACCCATCATTTCAGTCATCACAGCAAGTCTTATGCGGTATTGCCACTGTCAATGACTTTGCAGAACGTGGTGTAGCATTAATACAGGACTACAATCAAGTCTTGATAAAGGATGAACAGCAGCGCCAGTACCTGTTGCAAGTTGTTGAGTGGCATCGCCATCAGTTCCCCGACGCAAAGAAGATAAGGAGGAAATAATTTACCACAGAACTTATTAATGAGGAATCAATGGTCTGGAGGACTCTTCCTCTGTGTGTTTATGATGATTGTCATAAATTCTTACTGATTTTGGATGACATCTGAGTGTTAGTTTATTAAAAACAATTTTGTGTGTCGATACTGAAACATTGTAATTTTCAACCCATGTGTGACTAGTAAATAAAGTCGTATAGAAACCATCTTTGGCACATTTCATTATTTCACAATAAGGAACAATTTTAGCAACAAGCAGCTGAAAAAAGTCCAATTGAATTTTTTGGTGTACATTTGAGGACCACCCTAATATATATATATATATATATATATATATATATATATATATATATATATATATATATATATATATATATATATATATATATATATATATATATATATATATATATATATATATATATATATATATATATATATATATATATATATTATATATATATATATATATATATCTACGGTTTTGAGATTGGCACATTGAAGTCATTTAAGGTTAAAGGTTTGCCCCCCATAGTTAGTCACACGAGCAACATAAAGGCCCATTTGTCGTATAGTTATGTCTTAATATGTGTATGAATAGGCCATTTCCCCTCTTAGTACCTGCGTTGTGTAAAGACCGGAGAATAGGCCATTCCATTCATTTTGCGTCCAACTTCCAATTCTACCTCTATGGGCGTGATCCAGCCCGCGCCCCATTCGGCTGACCACTAGTCGAGTAACACGAGGTAGACCTAAAAAGGTGGGGGCAGCGTTGAGGTCGGGGAGCGGCAGAGGCGATGACGGTAAGAGCCACCAGCCAATCCGAGCTCTCGCGGCATGGCGTGAGAGGGCGTGGTAAGGCGCGTCTGGTGAGTTCCAGAAGGTTCGCGGGGCGTGCCTATATAACGCGCTGCGCAAAAGCCCTCGAGAGGACTTGAAGGACTTATCAGCAGGACTTGAAGGACTTGAAGGCCTTGAACAGCGGTGGCGAAAGGATTAGGACTCGCAAGTGGAGAGCGTTGCAAAGGACTTGTTGGGGATACGCGCGTTGTTTGAGGACTTGCGCAGAGAGAGAGAAGAAGAGGCGTTGAACTGTACAAAGTACGCGGGCGCAGCCAGACGCGCCGGTAACGCATATTGCGCTTTTCAACCAGGCGAGTAAGCGCGGCCATAGCCGCAAGTGAATAACCACCAGCCACGCCAAAGTCTGCTCCCTACCATTCGCCCCGTGATAACCTGCTCCGTTCAGACGACACGCGGCGAGCTGGTGAACATCATCCTGCTCATCAGCAATCCCCGTGTGAGTGTGTGTGTGAGACGGGCCCGTGTCCTTGGGATTAAGTATAAGACTGTTTTAAGGATTGCTCTGTGTCTCTGTTTCTTCTACCATTGTACATTGTAAATAATAATAATTAAACCTGTTATTCCTTTGCTTTCCAATTCGATCGCCTTTGTGATTTCTCCATTGACCAAGCGTGGTACGAATAAGAACCGCTTGAATCGGGGTCTAGTAATTAATGATAGCGTGAATCATGTGTACGCAAACCGCTCGGCATATCACCAACACACGTGGTTCGTGCGGGGCTTATTTCCTCGCTTCCAGGGCAGCGTTAGTACTTAGGTAACAGCGAATTTGGTCCTGAAACCCTATTTAACCCTGTCCGGAGGGGACGTAATAGGTCCCGGGTCGCGCCAGGTCAGTCAAAGACAAGGGGACTAATCCCCCCTTGGTAAGGGGAGAAGGCCGGCGGCGGATCCGCAACAATTGGTGTCAGGAGTTTGGATTAGGACCCGAAGTGCGCTTAACGCACTTGAAAATTACGAGCGGCCGAAATTTATTTATTAACATCTAAATTAAATTCGTACCATGGCTAGCCAAAGCGGTCGAATGCCGGTGGGGTAAATGATGAGGTAGAGGGAGAAGAATTAATAACCCAGGACCGAGAAGGACAGTTGGTAATGGAGGAAGCCGAAGAGGGTGCGGCAGCAGAGGTAACAGGGGAAGAAAATGGCGGCGCGTCGCACGTGGCGGCGAGAGCCGAGCCTGCGGCGCCAGTGGACTGGGGCCTATTTGTGACCCACATGATGGCCTTTGTGGCCAAAACGGAGGATAGCCTGAAAGGAATGAGTGGGCAAATGGCTAATCAATCGAAAGAAATGGGGGGCAATTGAAAGAAATGGGGGACAAATCAACCAGGGATATTAAAAAATGGGTGAACAATTGGAAGAGGTGAAAAACGGGCTGGAAAGCAAAATGGACACCCGAAAGAACGAATTGAAGAAAAATGAGGGTGGCATCGAAAAAGGAAATAAAAGAGGCAGGGAAGGACATGACGCAAGTTGAGCGAAGAGGTCGCAAAGGGACGCGACGGGGTAACGCGATGTGAGGAACGCGTGGAGAGCGGGGTAGAGCAGAGCGCAGTCAAGTTGACCGAGGGGATAGAGATCGCGATTCGGGGTGTGGAAAAGCCGACGGCCGCCGAGTTGGAAAATAAAATTTTTGTGCACCAGCGGTCGTTGAGCTAGAAATAATTGAAATAAAAGAAATTATTCCACTTAACAAGTGGACCATGTCTTTCAATCCTGACAAATCTCACACTCTTACAATGTCTCTCCGAAAGGACCGACTGGAGAACCCTCCCATCTACTTTCTCAACAATCCTCTCCAAGAAGTTCTGTCGCTGAAGCTTTTGGGTCTCACTATCTGCCATGATCTTTCTTGGGAAAACCACATTTCCAAGCTGGCCTCCAAAGCCAGTCGCGGACTGGGCATCCTCTGCCGTGCGAAGTCCTTCCTTGGCACACCTGAGCTCCTCACCACATACAAGGCTTTCATCTGCAGCTCAATGGAATACTGTTCCCCCCTCTGGGCTGGTGCTCCTGCCTCACACCTAGCTCGGCTTCACGCTGTTGAGGCCAAAGCTTTCAGAATCATTGGAATATCCTGCGATGAAGTTAACTCCGAGGGCCTTTCACTCACTCATCGCAGGCAGGTTGGTGGTCTTTCTGTCTTCTACCGACTCCTCTCCAGCCTTGCTCCCCCAGCTCTCTCTGTGCTCTGTCCCCCCAATATTCCTTCAGGTCGCACAATATCTGCCTGCAACCCTCTTATGGTTAAACTGCCAAAATCTAGGCTCTCTGCTCACCTTCACTCTTTCATTCCCCTTTTCTCCCGCCTCTGGAACAAACTCCCCCACTCCCTTCAATCCCACTCCCTTCAATCCCACTCCTCCCTCCAGGTCTTTAAAACAGCTGTTCACCACAATCTCTTATCTTCCCCAATCCAAAACCTTGATCTTTTCTACCCCCGCTAATTCACCCCAGAGTCCTTGCAGTGTTCATATGTTTTATACCTCTCCCACCTCCCCCCAAGTCCTCCCGATGTCCCTGCTCTCAAATGTTGTGTTTGTGTCCTTCCCCCTCTCTCCCCATCTTGTCTGCCACTCCCCTTGTTTTTTGTGTTTTGGGTGTCTCGGTTTGACTTTTTGTGTAATTAATGTTAGCTCTTTCATGAGCCTCGATTTTGTATACAAAAAATAAAAATAAATAAATAGTGTAAATTGGGGACGAAAAGACGGCAGAGACAGAAATTAAATCGGAGATTGAGATGGAATGCACTCAAAGTCTGGATTTGCATCGTGATGTCGTGCTACCTAACCCCAATGAGAGTTTACAGGTGTTGGCAGGAAAGCCGGAGAAGAAG
Organism: Myxine glutinosa; assembly: GCF_964187855.1. Classification (NCBI taxonomy): domain Eukaryota; kingdom Metazoa; phylum Chordata; class Myxini; order Myxiniformes; family Myxinidae; genus Myxine; species Myxine glutinosa. Next base: position 126,746,661 of record NC_136269.1, read on the forward strand.
GTCCTTAAGGTGAGTAGGAGCGTGTATGGCGCGAAAATATTTTGGCGCGCTTGGGATCGCTACGTATCCCGGGCGCTCGTGGAAGGTCCGTGGTGCGATGTGTGAAAGCGAATGGCGCGCATGTGAGGAAAAAGTGTGCACCGGAGCGAGAGTGTGAAACCGAGTGTGAAACGGAGTGTGAAACAGAGTGTGTGATGGCCGAAGAGAGTGTGCGAGAATGCACACAGGAGTGTGTTGTAGAGAGTGTGCGGTAGTGCACACCAGAGCGCGTGATTGGGTGTGTACCCAGAGAATGCACACCCATGGTTGTTACTGAGGGTGTAACAAGAGAGTGTACGCGAGGGTGTGCGATGGCGGAGTGTGGAACAGAGGAGTGTGTGATAATGGAGTGTGCGAGCGGCATGAGTGCACCGAAGTGTGCAGGTGCGAGTGCGGTGTGCGAGAAAGAATGCACACCAGAGGGCGCGAGAGGAAGCATGCTGTAATAGAATGCAGGGAGTGTATGGGAGGCGCTGGAGCGCCTCGGTATGCGAGAGTGGAGCGGGTCGCGAGTGTTGAGAACGAGGCTTGAGCATCGACGCAGACCGGGGCAGCTTTTAGGGCAACGGATAGCCGGCGCAAGCCCTTGGCGCGTGGTGTGCTTTGTGTGCAGCGGGGATCGGCGGGGATCGTTGCCGCGGTGGTGTGCACGATTCGTGCTGGGCCCTGCCCTGTATGGTCGGTGCCGCGCCTTGGCGGGAAAGGCAATCGGCACGGTTCGAGGGGGGGTAGAAGAGGTCGGAGCCTCGCCCCCTGGCGGCCGCGGTGCTCCGACCGTGGGTGGCTGGGCCATCGTGCCGGGGACCTAAAGGCTCTGCGCAGGGATGGCGCCTGGAACCTTGGCCCAACAAAGCCTCCTCCCCTGAATCGAAAATGCGGAGCGGACCCAACCTACAGGAGACCAACCACCCGTATGCATTGCTCGGCTTTTCGAAGCCGTGCGGTGAAAATGTATTTCCGCACCGAGAGGATCGCGTATAGTGGACGAATGGCGATAGTGTTGGGGAATGGTACCCTGCGTGGGGGAATGGTCGTTTTACCATTCCTCACACTAGTGGGGGCACATGAGCATTAGAATATGGGGTGGCAGTGTAAACTAGCCGAGGGCGGGCTAGGATATTGTTAGGGATTTAGAGATGACAATAGGGACAAGATTTAAGTAGAGACATTGGTACAGGTAGAGGGGACGTATTGAGATTCGTTGGATGATAATGACGAGGGAAGTGCTTCGTGTAAGGGAAGACGGGAAAGCACAGTATGAGAGGGAAGTAGTCAGTTAGATGATGCTGTGTGTGTGTAGTAGTGTGGAGAAATTGTGTGTGAGGATGAGCTTGAGATTGAGGCGCAAATGAGGAATTGAATGGGAATCACTGTGAGGATGAGCTTGAGTTTGAGGTGCAAATGAGGAATTGGTTGGGGATAACCGGAGGTGGTGTATGAGTGGTGTATTGAGGACAAGTGGAATTGTGTTGAGTGAATTGACTTGCATGGTGTGCAAGTGGAAAAAAGGAATGTGAGCACAAGAGGTGTGCAAGAAAGCTTGGTGTGTGGAATAAATGGTGAGAATATTTGGTGTGGAATGATTGGTGTGTGGAATAAAAGGTGTGGAATGCATGGTGCGAAGGAGTGAATGGGGGGAGATGGACCCCTTCACGAATACCCGGGGAGGGTAGTTTAAAGTTAGGGAGAGGGTTTAGGTAAATTGTTGGATATTGACACCTGTGGTGCAGGAAGGAGCAGGAAGTGCTTGGATGGGTGCATGAGTCTGTGGAATGGCTGGGCGTGTGGGCTTTGTTGGTGCGTATGGTTATTGGGGCACTCCGCCACTGGTAGTTTGTCGGCCAGGTGAGGCCGCAGGTGGGCTCTGGGAGCCAGTCAGAGTAGTGTTCAGTGTGGCCCGAGGATCCAGGAGAAGGACCCGGGTAGCCCAATGCCAGAGAGGGCATCAGAGGGGTGAGAGAGCCAGGAGGGGCCTTCCCCGATTTAGGGTAGTCGCAAGGAGCAAGGTAAGCTCGGGTGGCGACATCAGTGGCGGAGGTGCGCAGGTAGTTGGACCTGCTAGTGGAGCCACATGACCCAGCCCCAAAATTGTGCAAAGGCACAGTATGAAAAATTGGGGAGTGAGACCCAAATTCATAGGGCACCACAGGGTGGGTCAATGGGAATTGGTTTTTAGAACCACCTAGTGTTACGATGGCCAACTGAATTGGCAGGGCAAGACCCCGGGTAGTGTAACTGAATTAATGTTATTAGAGGATAGGTAGGATGAGGAATCTCTTCGCACCATCCACATCCACTCACCAAGGGAGACGGAACTCCACACCAGGTTTTGTGAACGATTTGAGTGGGTGAGACGCATCTCGACGTGATTTGACAATGTGTTGGTTCCATCTCTTCCTTCTAGGGAGGGATTGGAAGACGAATTTGGTTTAGAGGGGGATATGGGAGACAAGACGTAGAGACGAATTTGTAAAGTGTAAATACAGGGAGGGGTAAAGGTAGTGCAGTGTAGCTGACATAAAGGTAGTGTAGTGTAGTTAGGGACTAGCTTGCTCTGCTCGCTCTCCCGCGCCCCTCATGTTGCATTGCCTCGTATTGATGTGTACCTTTGCGTCCTTTCCTTTGCTAACTGTGCTTTGTCTTTCCTCCACACCCATGGACCCATTTTGGAGGGGAAGTGTGCAGGAACACTGAACTGTGCAGCTGCAACTGGCTACACCTGTGCAGCACCCCTGCTGCATCACAATACACATTATGGACCACACGTTCTGTGGCCTTGCCTTTTTGCTGAGCAGTCATTTGCTGCAAACTTACCTTGTACCTGCGTACCACTGGTTTTAAGTGGCGTCGATGTCACGCAGTCGGACCACATGATTGGCCCTGCTGGCAATAAAAACGGACACGGTTTGTACATTGTATTCTGGTTTGCCAGGAAAGAAGACCTTTAAGTTTTTTATTATTGCACACCGAAGATGAAGCAGGAAGCAAGAAGATGCAGCCAAGCAGCAAATATGACATTTGAAATGTGAACTTTTTGTGAAATGTGTATTGGTGCATTGCTGTGTTTTCTCCCCTCCAAACTTCTTTCCAAAAAGAACAGGTCCTGGGTTATAGAGATGCAAATAATTAGGTTTAGTGTTGTAAATAAGATGCTACCCACCGGCTTTATGTTTAGTTTCAAAACAATTCCGCAATTCGGTTAGCTGCGGGTGTGAGTCGGTTAGAGTTAGTTACACAACGCAGTAGGTGGGACATATCTAGTGTTTAAAACTGTCACATACAGGGAGTTAGATTAAATGTTAGAGGGGAACCACATCTAAGTGTCACACGTAATTTAAGAACTAGTCCCAAACCTTTCTGAAAACCGGTCGTTCTCACTTGTGTGGGTTCGTGCAGTGCTACGGTTTTGAGATTGGCACATTGAAGTCATTAAAGGTTAAAGTGTTGCCCCCCATAGTTAGTCACACGAGCAACATAAAAGGCCCATTTGTAGTATAGTTATGTCTTAGTATGTGTAAGAATAGCCCATTTCCCCTCTTAGTACCTGCGTTGTGTAAAGACCGGAGAATAGGCCATTCCATTCATTTTGCGTCAAACCTCGGAGATCTCGCGAGATCACGGCGAGGTCACGTCTTTTCGAAGCTGATCCATGCGCTCACGCTTTCGAAGCTAAGTGATATTTCTCAATTGTGTTTTTGTCGAGACTGTATCTATCTTTCGGTGTCTGTACCTATAGCGTATCTTTTTTGAAAATTTTCGGTGCTAATTTTTCATACATGTATACACAATCGTCGGTTAAAGCGTATCGAGTATTCTGCGGCCTAGTACTCGTAGGCTTCGGTTACCGTACCGTCTCCGACCTTGTGGTTTGTTTTTCTCTCAGCGATTCGTCGAATGCGCTGAAATTATTTTCGTTCTCTGTTTCGTCCCAGTCGTTCACCCCATACCTCCTTGTTTAATATCTCTACTCACAAATAAATAAAAAAACCCAATTTTTTTTTTTCCTTCCCAGGTCTTATTCGTTTATTTGTTGTTCTTTTTGTTCGTTCGTTCTTCGTTCGCGATCACGCGATCACGTGGTTTAAATGTATAATCTCTCCCCTGAACAACTATTTTCTCTCATATATTATAACACCCTTTTCTTCTTTTCCTACAAAAGGATGCTTTCATCTTGCTCACCAAATCTATTCATTCCAAAAAATATATATAATACCATCTCTTACAGTTCCTCCTTTCTACATTCCCTAAACTATCCAGAACTCCACCCCTCCTTCAGTGTCCTCAAACGTATTTTTGACTCGAAGGTCTCAAACTCATTTTGCAAAAAATGTTCGTTACCCATGAATCGTACACTTTTCAAAATCCAATCTCACCCCTCCCCTCCAAATCCTCCCCATCACCCATCCCTTTCAAATCTCCCCCCTTGCCCCTTCCCTCCCCTCCCTCCTAAACTCCCCCCACACCCCTCCCCTCCGAGACTCTCCCTCGCTCCTCCCCTCCTAGACTCCCCTCTCACCCCTCCTCCTCAAAGCATCCTCCCTGCTTCTTCCCCCTTCCAACTTTCACCTTCATCTCCCCCAACCTTCTGCCTCGCTCTTCCCCCTCCTCAAATAACACCTCACTGTGCCTCACCCAATCTCCATCAAACCTTTTGTCCGCCCCATTCTTCCCTTTCTCCAAGCTATTCTGAAATCTCTGAAATCTCTGACACACCTTCAACAGCTCTCCCTACCTCTTCCTCCTCTTCCACATCTTACCCTACCCCTCCCCCCCCCCCCCCTGTTCTGGACCCCATGCTCCCCCTTCCTCTTCATTAACGGTATGGACCTCAAACATCCGGGGCCTTCGCTCAAACTTCACTGACCTCTCCATACAGGTTGCTTCTGACAAACCAGATTTGATCTGCTTAACAGAAACTTTCCTCCTTCATGATGTCTCTGATGCCTTGGTATCTCTCCCAGGTTACTCCCTCCTCTGGTATGATAGACCTGCGCCTCGTCCTGGAGGTGGGGTTGCTATCTTTATAAAAAACTCTCTTCCTCACTCGCCCTCCACTGCCCTCTCTCCACCTCACCCCCAGGAATACCTTTGGCTACGGCTTCCCCTTCGCTCCCACCTTTTGTTCATATGTGTGTTGTACCGTCCACCAAACAGCGATGACTCCATCTACATCTCACTGTCTGATAATATGGACCAACTTCTATCTACCCATCCCAACTCTCTCTTCCTCATATGTGGTGATTTCAATTGTCACCATGCCAGTTGGCTGGGTGTGGGTACCTCTCTCACCAGCCATGGCTCTTCAGCAAAGGACTTCTGCGACTCACTGGGACTGACACAATCTGTCAATTTCCCGACCCGGATCTCAGTCAACGGAGCATCTTCTCTTCTGGATTTGGTTATGACAAACTTCCCTGAAAATGTCTGCTGCTCTTCTTCTGCTCCAATCGGCTTATCTGATCATGTGCTTGTCAAAGTGGACATCTCTCTGACCATTCTCAGAGAGCCTCCTCAGCGTTGACGAGTCTGGCATTTCACTCAGGCCAACTGGCACGGTCTTCAAGCAGCCATCAATCATCTGGACTGGTCTCCCATCTCTACCGCCTCTGACATCAACTCATCCTGGGAATTCTTTCAAAGTAAATTGCTCTCTCTCATGCACAGATTTATCCCATCTCGTCTTCAGTTGTCATACCCTTCCTCCCGTCCATGGTACACGGAATCTTGTGGTGAGGCTGTTGCCCTGAAACAACTTGCTTTCGTCTCCTGGAAAGCAAATCCAACGGCAGGAAATCTCATTTCCTTTCACAAAGCCCGAAACAAGTGTGTGTCCACCCTCAGGAGAGCCAGGAAACAATATCTCACCGTTCTCAAGACCGAACTCTCTTATCTGTCTCCATCTTACAAATCCCGGTGGCGTCTGGTCAAATCTGTTTCTGGTGTTTGTTTCCCCTCCATCCCCTCCCTCACCTCAAACGGCTTAACGGCTGACTCCGCACATAAAAAAGCTGAATGCCTCAACTCTGTGTTTGCCTCTAAATCTTGTGTCCCAAACCCATCCCTCTCTGTACCCACCGTACCCAGTCGTACCCAGCTGCTCCTGGACTCTGTGTCCTTTCCTCCTGACAAGGTGGAAAAGTTTCTGTCAACCCTCGACTCTGATTCTGCAACTGGTCCTGACGGCATCAGCCCACGGGTCCTAAAATCATGTTCTTCTGCTCTTTCACTCCCTCTTTCTGTTCTCTTCACCCTCTCTTTTGCTCAAGGTCATCTGCCATCTGCTTGGAAATCAGCCAACATCACCGCTTTGCACAAAAAAGGTGCAAAAACAGATCCCAGCAACTGCAGACCAATCAGCCTTCTCCCAATTATCAGCAAAGTCATGGAATCCATCATTGCTTCAGATATGAAATCTTTCCTCTTCTCCAATGGCTTGATCTCTGATCATCAATTTGGTTTCAGACCTGGTCACTCTACTCTGGACATGCTGCTTCTGCTTTCTCAACAATGGATGGAGGTCCTCAACGCCAAACAGGAAATTAGAGCTGTCTCCCTTGACATTTCACGTGCCTTCGATACGGTCTGGCACCCTGCTCTGCTCACCAAACTCTCCTCCTTTGGTATCCATGGAAATCTCCACGCATGGCTGGCGGACTTCCTCTCTGGTCGTAGTCAACGTGTGGCCCTGAATGGGTGTCTCTCATCTCCTCTTCCTGTTCAGGCTGGAGTTCCCCAAGGTAGTGTTCTGGGCCCTGTGCTTTTTCTGGTCTTCATCAATGATCTCTCTGACTCTCTTGAAAATCCTCTCTATCTCTTTGCTGACGACTCTACTCTCTGTCGCTCCATTCCTCATCCCTCAGATCGGCAGTCTGCAGCCTCCTCACTCTCTGCAGACCTGGACAAAATCACAGACTGGGCAAACAAATGGAACATGTCTTTCAATCCTGATAAATCTCACACTCTTACGATGTCTCTCCGAAAAGACCGACTGGAAAACCCTCCCATCCACTTTCTGAATAATCCTCTCCAAGAAGTTCTGTCACTCAAGCTTTTGGGTCTCACTATTTGCCATGATCTTTCCTGGGAAAACCACATTTCAAATCTGGCCTCCAAAGCCAGTCGCCGACTGGGCATCCTCCGTCGTGCGAAGTCCTTCCTTGGCACACCTGAGCTCCTCACCACATACAAGGCTTTCATCCGCAGCTCTATGGAATACTGCTCTCCCCTCTGGTCTGGTGCTCCTGCCTCACACCTAGCCCGTCTTCACGCTGTTGAAACCAAAGCGTTCAGAATCATTGGAATCTCCCGCGATGAAGCTAACTCCAAGGGCCTTTCACTCACTCACCGCAGGCAGGTTGAACTTCCGTCACTTCCGTTGAACTTGGGGCCGACTCAGAAGACCTTTGTTGGTCGAAAGCTTGTCGACAATTAAAGATCGACGTCCTGAAGCTACGTCCGCGTCTTATTTAATCTAACGATTATTTATTCAATACAAATGAGACGCCCTGCTCGTACTTTGGAGTTTCTACTATTTCTTACAGTTATATATATATATATATATATACATATATATATATATACATATATATATATATATATATATATATATATGTATATATATATATATATATATATATATATATATATATATATATATATATATATATATATATATATATATATATATATATATATATATATCGTTATGGTTCTCTCGCAGGCCTTCTCCCCTTATCAAGGGGGGATTAATCCCCTTGTCTTTACTGGCCTGGCGCGAACCGAGACCTATTACGTCCCTTCCGGACAGCGCAAAATAGGGTTTCGGGACCAAATTCGCTGTTACCTAAGTACTAACGCTACCTTTGAAGCGAGGAAATAATCCCCAGACGAACCACGTGTGTTGGTGATACGCCGAGCGGTTTGCGTACACGTGATCTGCGCAGTCTTAATTAATGGAAACCGATTGGAGCGATCTTATTCGTGCCACACTTAGTCAATTGGAGAAATCACGGGAACGATCGAATTCAGAAGAAAGGAAGAACAGAGTGGTTTAATGATTATCACACGTATATACAGTTCAGGACGAAGAGACGCAGAGAAATCCTTATCCCGTCTTAATTATCCCAGAGACAACGGGCCCGTCTCACACACTCACACGGGGTATTGCAGATGGGCAGGTGTTCCCCAGCGCGTCCAAGGATGGTTCTCGTCCAGCTCTCCACGGTCCCCGGCACGTCCGCGAAGATGGTGATCGTCGAAGGCAGGGCCACGTAGCACGTCTCTCGAGCAAAGGCGATATATCGGGGCGATCGGCAGGGAGGGCTTTTATGACAAAGTCAGGACGGCTTTTACGGCAAAGGGGCGATTACTCAACCTCGTTCACTCGCTTGGCTGAAACGTGCAAGTTCGTTATAAACACGCCTGGCTGCGCCCGCGTATCTCTAGCGACCAACTCTTCTTCCTCAATGCCTTGGTGTTGGTTAGCGCACGCGTTCTCGTACAATGGTCAAGTTCATCAGGCAGCAATCCTCTTATCTCTCCCTCTCCTCTGTGAGTCCTTTTATCTCTCTCTCTCTCTCTCTCTCGCAGCAAGCCAGGTCCTGTCGAGGGCTTTTGCGCAGCGATTTATAGCTACGCCCCCCGAACCTTCTGGAACTCACCCGACTCTTCTCACCACGCCCTCTGACGCCACCACCCTCAAGCTCTGATTGGCGGCTCGTGCTTACCGTCATCGCTTCTGCCGCCCCGCCTCGACTCCGCCCCGATACTTCCTAGGCCTACCTCGTGTTAACTCGGCCAATGATCACCCAATGCTTAACAAACTGCATCGAGGCTAGTGTGGCTGGGAAATCGGTGACAAGTAGGGCCTATCTCCCTGGCTCCTACTCAACGCAGAATTAACACTGGAAGGGAACTAAGCTCACAAATACTAAGACATAACTATACTATTCGAGGCTACGTGTTGCTTGTGTGACTAACTATGGGGGACAGACTTTAACCTTTATTACTCTCACTTGACAGACTCAAAACCGCAACAATATATACAGTCATACCCCGTTTTACGCCATTTCGACCTACGTCAAATCCGACTTTACGCCACTCTTCTAAAGTAAATTTCAGTTCAGCGAACGTCATTATGTGCGACTTTACGTCACTCCTACATCATCATCTCCCTTATCTCGAAGGAGGAGAAGACCATGCCAGGCTACAAAGTCGTGAAGGAGCGGCTAACGCTAATGCTTGGGGGTAATTGCACCGGCGACTTCAAACTGAAGCCGCTCTTGGTGTATCGTGTGTGAGTATGAGGATGAGCTTTAGGCGCAAATGAGGAATTGAATGAGGATCTTTGGAATGAACTTGGTGAAATGAGGCATTGGTCGAGAATGGTTGTGTGTGTGAGAATCTGGTTATCGCTGAACCTGGTGAAATGAGGCATTGGTCTGGGGTGACCGGAGAAAGTGTATGAGTGGTGTATTGAGGACATGTGTAATGGTGTTGAGTGATTGACTTGTATGGGGTGCAAGTGGATAAATGGAGAGAATACTTGGTGTGTAGGAATAAATGGTGTGTGGAGTGAGTCGTGTGGATTGAGTGGTGTGGAGTGCATGGTGCGAAGGAGTGAATGGGGGGAGATAGACCCCTTCACGAATACCCGGGGAGGGTAGTTTAAAGTTAGGTAGAGGGCTTAGGTAAATTGTTGGATATTGACACCTGTGGTGCAGGTAGTAGCAAAGAAGTGCTTGGATGGGTGCATGAGTCTGTGGAAATGGCTGGGCGTGTGGGCTTTGTTGGTGCGTATGGTTATTCGGGCACTCCGCCACTGGCAGTCTGTCGGCCAGGTGAGGCCGCAGGTAGGCTCTGGAAGCCAGTCAGAGTAGTGTTCAGTGGGGCCCGAGGATCCTAGGAGAGGACCCGGGTCGCCCAATGCCAGAGAGGGCATCAGAGGGGTGAGAGAGCCAGGAGGGGCCTTCCCCAATTTAGGGTAGTCGCAAGGAGCAAGGTAAGCTCGGGTGGCGACTTCAGTGGCGGAGGTGCGCAGGTAGTTGGACCTGCTAGTGGAGCCACACGACCCAGCCCCGAAATTGTGCAAGGGCACAGATTGAAAAATTGGGGAGTGAGACCCAAATTCGTAGGGCACCACAGGGTGGGTCAATGGGAATTGGTTTTTAGAACCACATAGTTTAAAGATGCCAATTGGCAGGGCATGACCCCGGGTAGTGTAACTGAGTTAATGTTATTAGAGTATAGTTAGGATGAGAAATTTCTTGGCACCATCCACCGCCACTCACCAAGGGAGACGGAACTCCACACCAGGTTTTGTAAACGATTTGAGTGGGTGAGACGCATCACGACGGAAAGTGACTGTGTAATTCCATCTCTTCCTTCTTGGGAGGGATTGGAAGACGAATTTGGTTTAGAGGGGGATATGGGAGACAAGATGTAGTGACGAATTTGTAAATTGTAAATACAGGGAAGGGCAAGGGTAGTGTCGGCTGACATGGGGGGGGGGGGGGGGTACGAACGGTTAGGGACGAGCTTTCTCTGCTCGCTCTCCTGCGCCCCTCATGTTGCATTGCCTTCTATTGTGTGTACACTTGCGCCCTTTCCTCCGCTAACTGTGCGTTGTCTTCCTCCCCACCCATGGACCCATTATTTTTTTTGGAGGGGAGTGTGCAGGAACCCTGAACTGTGCTGCGGCACGTGGCTACACTTGTGCGGTACATGCCTGCTACCTTTTGCTGCACCAATACACCCTATGGACCACACTTTCTGTGGCCTGGCATCTTTGCTGAGCAGACATTTGCTGCAAACGTTACCTTGCACCTGCGGACCACTGGTTCTAAGTGGCGTCGATGTCACGCAGTCGGACCACCTAAGATTGGCCTTGCTGGTAGATAAAAACGGACACCGTTTGTGCATTTTATTCTGGTGTGTCAGGAAAGAAGACCTGTAAGTTTTTATTATGGCACACCGAAGACGAAGCAGGAAGCAAGAAGATGCAGCCAAGCAGGAGATGTGACATTGATTATGACATGTGATTGTGCATTTTTGTGCATTGGTGTATTGGTGCATTGCTTTGTTGTTTCTCTCCTCAAAATTTCTTCCCACAAAAGAACAGGTCCTGGGTTATAGAAATGTAAATAATTAGTTTAGTGTTGTAAATAACATGCTCCCCACCGGCTTTATGTTTAGTTTGAGAATTCATTCCGCAATTCGGTTAGCTGTGGGTGTGAGTCTGTTAGTTTGTACACAACGCAGTAGGTGGGCAATATCTAGTGTTGGAAAACTGTTGCATACAGGGTGTTAGATTAAATGTAGAGGGAAACCACATCTAAGTGTCACACGTAATTTAAAGAGTAGTCCTGCACCTTTCTCAAAACCGGTCGTTCTCACCTGTGTGGGTTTGACTCGGGGACGAGTCTGGCAAGGGAGGGGGGGCAGTGCTACGGTTTTGAGATTGGCACATATTGATCATTAAAGGTTAAAGGGTTGCCCCCCCATAGTTAATCCATGAGCAACACGTAGGCCACCTGTAGTATTAGTTATGTCATAGTGTGCGTAAGAATAGGCCATTTCCACTATTGATACCTGCGTTGTGTAAAGACATGAGTTTAGGTCACTTCATTTTGCGTCCACCCTCCAAGTTCCACCTCCATGGGCATAATTGATCCTGCGCCCCATTTGGCTGATCCACTCAGTTTGTTACGCTTTGGCTGCCCACAGCATTCTGTTACGCTTTGGCTGCCAGCAGCATTCGCTGCCCTTTGTTCGCTCACTAGTCGAGTAACACGAGGTAGGCCTAAGAGGGAGGAGCGCGGGGTCGGGGTGGGGCAGCGTCAAGGCAGCGCGTCAGAGGCGATGACGGTAAGGGCCACCAGCCAACCAAGGCTCTAACGGCATGGCGTGACAGGGCGTGGTAAGGCGCGTCTCGTAAGTGCTAGAAGGTTCGCGGGGCGTGCCTATAAAAGTCACTGCACAAAGGACTTGCACGAGAGGAAGGACTCGGTCAGGACTAGCGCTGGAGGGACTTGTTACAAGGAGCATGAGAGAGAGCACGAGTGAGTGGTGAACAGGACTCGACTGAAGCAGCGCTCGCTTTGGGTACCAGTCAAAGACAAGGGGACTAATCCCCCCTTGGTAAGGGGAGAAGGCCGGCGCTGAGATCCACAACAATATATATATATATATATATATATGAATATATATATATATATATAAATATATATATATATTGTTACAGTTTTTAGAACCTTCACTTTGTAAATTTTGGTAAATCTTCCCTTATAAATAATCCCCTGTAAATATCCCCATTATTTGGCTGGTATTAAAGATTGCACCCTTGTTAGTCCATGTACAACACGTAGAACCCCATAGGACCTCTCTGTAGTTATCTCATTATTATGTGTTTTAGTCAAGGATCTGTTCCCAATAGTTGAATCTACGTTGCATTAATCAAATAAGATAGGCCCCTTCAATTTCCCCAATCATCTCCCGCTCTTCAAAGTGCAGTAGCGGTACGGCAGCGTTCGCTGCCATTTGTCTTGGTTTGTTTTTGATGGCCCCAAGCCGCCATTGAACATGCGGTCTCAGGCCGAGGAAAAAGGGGGCAGGACACAAGAACAGGGTGTGGCACGTCAACTCACCATCAGAGGTGGAGCCAGTGAGCCCTCGCCGGCCAACCAGGGCCGAGGTGAGCCGACCGGTAGGCGTGTCATGGGAGCCGGCAGCTTGATCTAAAAACGCCCCATAAAAGCGGCTGCGAGGGACTGCTTCGAGAGAAGAAGAGGAGAGATGAGTGCGTCGGCAGATGAGTGCGAAGGTCCGAAGTGCAAGTTACCAGAGGGGAACACGCTGAATCGTAAGGCAGGGGAGTGGGTCCGTTGACAACGACAATATCGCCAAATATTCACATTGTCCGACCGCGTGAAACCATACGTGCCGCTGCCACCGAGTTTCGCCTCAAGCGCTCGCTTTGGGGGCAAAGTTGCATTTTTGGAGCGTGGACCGGAGCGTGGACTGGAGCGGACCTCGACGCTGTGCATCTACCCGGACCTTCCTGCCCTGCCATCGGCTTGGACCTTCTCCTCCTTCCAGCCATTCCTTCCTGCCAGTCCCTATTCGTGTGAGTCTGTTTGTTCTGTTTGGGGTGTATGATAATATAAGACTGTTTTAAGGCTGCCTTGTGTACCTGCTTCTTCCTCTCCTTGTAAATGCCCTTCTTTCGTTTCCTCTTCATTTCGTGTACATAATTAATAAATATCTGTTATTCCTTTACTTTGGTTTCTTCTTCCCCCGATCGCTTTAGTCCCTTCCCAATTGAGTACCTGTGGCGCAATTTGGCCAACCGCTATAGTCGGGTTTATTCCTTTTGTTAACGGCCTGAGTCGTGGCTCGCTTCGCTCGGCGTGTCCATTACAGCCGCGGCTCGGGCGGGGCTCATTTCCTCGCTTACCGGAAGGCGCTGGTAATTAGGTAGTAGGACGCATTGGGCTTACAACCCTACTCACCGCTGACCGGAAGTGACGTCATAGCTCCAGGACTCAGGCGGCCAGTGTGATAGACGAGGGGATTAAAGCCACCTCGGTAAGGGGAGTGCCGAAACCGAGATCCATAACAATTGGTGTCAGGAGTGTGGGATTGAACCCGAACCAAATTTTTAACTTCTAAAAAAAAAGTTTTGGTCAAAATTTTGATTGGCCGAAATTTATTATTTAATATCCAAATTATAATCGTGCCATGGATGATCAAGGCGATCGGGTGCCGGTAGGGGAGAATGAGGAGTTAGAGGCAACCCAGGACCCCAGGGAGGAATTGGGAGAGAGGGAAGAGGAGAGCAGTGAGGATGCGGTGGAGGGGGTTGCAGGCGCACAAGATGGCGGCGCCTCGCACGAGGTTAGAGGAGCACAAAATGGCACCCCGCACATGGTCGCGGCAGCCGAGCCCGCAGCACCGGTGGATATGAACCTCTTCATGATGCAAATAAGGGCCCTTATGGTCAAGACGAGTGAAGACATGAGAATAGAGGGGGACAAATCAAGGGCAGAAATGAGGGCCGATAATAAACAAATGGAAAATAGACTGGGAAGCTAAATTGGTGGATTACAAACTGAGATGGGGAGCCAAATTGTGGAATTAAGAAATGATATGGGAAGTCAAATTGGGGGCCTAGAAGTCAAATTGGGTGGATTAGACAACAAAATTGGGGGGGGATTAGACAACAAAATTGGGGGGGAATTGGGCAAATTAGGGGGGAATTGGAGGACGTGAATGGCCAAGCCAAAGCAATTAATGAGGGGTTGGGCGAGGGACAAAGCCACGTATGAGTCAAAAGAATTGGAAAGGGAGGTTAACCGCAGGTCGGGCGGGAGGAGCGCATTTGTACATGACGGGGTAGCGTGACTCGAGGAGCGCAGGAGAAGCGAGTTGGAGCAAGGCGCAGGTAACTGGACGGGTATAGAGATCGCGACCCGGGGTATGGGAAAGCCGGCGACCGCCGAAGTAGAGAATTTTATTTTATTAGAACAGGCGGCCGTCGAGGAAAAATAAATTGGCAAAGAAACCGAACAAATAGTAGTGGAAATTGAAATTGGAGAGACCGGGGACTTTGTGAGTGGTGTGAGTGGAAATGGCGCGCTTGTGAGGAAAAAGTGTGCGTCGGAGAGTGAGTGTGTGACAGAGTATGGGAGTGATACTGGGTGCGAGGGCGAATGCACGTCGGAGGGTATGTGCGAAACCGAGTGTATGGAGTGCGACACGGAGAGTGAGCTGGTTGTGGCGCGTGTGCGGGAGGGCACATCTGAGCACGTGATGGGGAGTGTTACAGAGGATGTAACCGGAGTGTGCGCGCAAGAGTTGGCGCGAGAGGGTGCGGTGATGATTGGGTGTGCAGAAGAGTGCACCCCCGTGGTGAGTGTTACAGAGGATGCAACCGGAGAGTGTGCGCAAGAGTTGGCGCGAGAGTGTGCGGTGATGATTGGGTGTGCAGAAGAGTGCACACCCATGGTGAGTGTTACGGAGGACGTAACGGGGGGAGAAAGGTGTGGAACGGAGTGTGTGATGATAGAGTGTGCGAGGAGAATGGGTGCGCAAGAATGTGCGCGAGAGTGTGTGGTGAGCGTTATGAGTAGACCTGAGTATGGAGCGAAAGAGAAAGCACGAGCAAGTGCAATAACAAAGTGTATGGGATGTATGAGCAAAGAACGGAACGAGTGGTGTGAGCATGTACGGGGAGCATCGACGTTAAACGGGACAGCAGTTAGGCCGACGTATAGCCGACGCGAGCTCCCGGTCCGTGCCGGGCTTTGTGTACTGCGGGAACCGGCGGGGATCGGTGTCGCGTCGCTCCTGTTCGGAGCGTCGTGCACGATTCACGCCGGGCCCCGCCCCGCACAGTCGAGTCCGCGCTTTGCTGGGCAAAGCGGGCAGCCCGGTTCGAGGGAAGGTAGGAGGGGTCGGAACGGTGCCCCCTTGTGGTGGCGGCGTTCCACCCGGGCAAGGCTGGCCCACCGCGCATGAGAGCGAAAGGCCCTGTGTAGGGATGGTGCTTTGAACCTTGGCCCAACCAAACCTCCTCCCCTGAACCGAATGCCGGATGGACCCAACCCGCAGTAGATCAAACCACCCGAATTCATTGCTCGGCTTTGCGAAGCCGAGCTTTGAAAATGTAATGACGCACCGAGGCTCAAGTTTAATGGACATTTGGTAGGGATAGTGAATATGATTGGCAAATTGGATTGGCAAATTGGATTGG
The DNA here is from genome assembly GCF_964187855.1 of Myxine glutinosa. Lineage (NCBI taxonomy): Eukaryota > Metazoa > Chordata > Myxini > Myxiniformes > Myxinidae > Myxine > Myxine glutinosa. The sequence continues at coordinate 126,762,451 of NC_136269.1, forward strand.
CAAATTTGATGGAAATTGATGGAATTGATTGGCAAAATTGGAAATTGATACCCAGTGTCGGGGGGGGGGAGGGGGGGGTGGTATCTCTACCATCCCTCACATGAACAGGGCACATGAGCATTACTTTATGGGGTGGCTGTGCAAACCTAGCCTGGGAGGGTTAGGATAAATTGATAGGAATTTAGAGAAAAATGACAGTAGGTAACTGTAGACTTAAGTAGCGACATGATACCTGTAGAGGGGACGTAGAATAGGTTAGATGGTTGTTAATGACGTGGTATGTGCTTAGTTTAAAGGGAAGACGGGGAGCACCAAGTCAGAGGGAAACCAGGTAGCCAGATGATGCAGTTGTGTTTGTAGTGAGAGTGATGAAATGAGGAATTGGTATGAAAGTGCACGGTAGTGCTGGTTATGAAATGAGGCAATGCTCGTGAATGATGTGTGTGTGTGAAAGTGAATGAGCAGAGCATTGTGGACATGCGAGTAATTGTGATTGTGCCTTGTATTAAGCGAATGGTCCTGGAGGGAAGGAGGGTGCAAGTGCCACCAGGTGTGCAGGTGACACTAGGTGTGTGAGCACAGGTGTGCAGGTGAAGCACAGGTGTATGGAGAATGGTTAGATGAAATGAATGGCATGGAATACATGGAGTATGGAATAGATGGTCTGGAGTGAATGGAGCATGGAATAAATGGAGTATGGAATAGATGGAATGGAGTATGGAATGGATGGTGTGGAGTGAGTAGTGTGGAATACGTGGAGTTGAGTGGTTGGTGCGAAAGGAGTGGATGGGAAAGATGGACCCCTTCATGAATACCCGGGGAGGGTAGTTCAAGAGTCGGTAGAGGGAGTAGGTAAATTGTGGTTGGATATTGGCATCTGTGGTGCGGGTAGTTGCACGGGAGTGTTGATTGGTGCATGAGTAAAGTGGAATGGCTGGGCATGTGGCCTGTTAGTGAGTGTAATTGAATGGGCACTCCGCCACTGTTAGTCTGCCTGCCAGGTGAGGCCGCAGGTAGGCTCTGGGAGCCAGTAGAGTTGTTCAATGGGGCCCGAGGATCTGGAGGATGGACCCGGGTAGCCCGACGCCAGAGAGGGCGGTAGGGGGTGAGAGCGCCAGAGGGCTTTCCCCAGGTAGGTTAGGGTAGGAGCAGGTAAGCTCGGGAGGCAACTACAGTGGCGGAGGTGTGCAGGTGAGCGGACCTGCTGGGAGCGCCACACGACCCAGCCCGGAAATTGTGCGAGGGCACAGGGAGTGGAATCGGGGGAGTGAGACCCCAAATTGGTGGGCACCACAGTTTGGTCAATGGGAGTTCGGTTTTTAGAACCACATAGTGTAAAGTGGCCAATGGTTTGGCAGGGAAAGACAGGCAGGTTTGGTAGAGTAAAAGTGTAAAAGTCATTTAGAGTATAGTTAGGATTGGAATGTCTTTGCACCATCTACATCCACTCACCAAGGTGACAGGACTCCACACCACCGGTTTTTGCAAATGTTTGGAATGGTGAGACGCATCATGACGTGGGGGTGACTGTGTATTGTTCCATCTCTTCCTCCTTATGAGGGATTGGGGGCAAAATTGGATTAGAGGGATTGGTAACCAATTTGGATTAGGGGAGATATGGGGAAGACGAGACGGTAGTGACGAATTTGTAAATGTGTAGAATTTTGTAAATACGGGGTAAGGGCAAGGGTAGGGTAGGTGACAGGGGGGGTGACGTACAGTAGGGACGAACTTTCTCCGCTCGCTCCCATGCGCATCTCACCTTGCATTACCTTGTTTTGATGTGTACCCTTGCGATCCAGCCCCGATGCTTGCTTTGTCCTTCCTTCCCCACTCACGGCTTGTTCTTTTGAGTCCGGGGGGAGTGCGCAGGTAGCCGCAGTTGTGTGCCCGAAACGCCGCTGCAGCCTGCCTGGACCGGTACACACCACCTTATGGACCACACGAATTGCAGCCTAGCACCACCATATGGACCACGGTTCTGTGGCTAAGCAACACACTTATGGACCCCACATGTTGGGGCCTGGCCCCTCTGCTGGGACCGGCCATGGTGGCCAGAGACAAGCTTGCTTGCGGACCACGGTGAGGTGGCCCCAATGCCATGCAGGTGGACCACCCTTAGTTAACCCCTGTTGGCCATAAATTTAAAAAATGGACGTGTTGTGTGCCTTTTTATTATTACAAATAGGCAGCAAGCCACAAGAACGACAACATCAAGAAACATCGGGCCAGCAGAGCGGGAGAAACAAGAACGAGGTCATCAGTTTGTTTTCATTGTGATGACTGTGGTGCTTTATTGTATTTATTGGTGCTTTGGTGCTTTGGTGAATTGTAATACTCTTGTGCTCGGGGGTGCACTGCAATATCAATTGTGCATCCCCGGGCATGTGGGTATGGTGTACCGGTACAGTGCAGTGCATGCTCCTTCCTCTTTCGAAACATATTTTTGTCTCCCAAAAGGCAGGTCCTGGGTTTGCAGTGTACATAATTAGTGTCTTGTAAATAATGCTCCCCACCGGCTTTATGTGTAGTTTTGAAAACAATTCCGCGATTCGGTTATCCTGTGGGTGTGAATCTGTTAGGTAGGATGCAACGTAGCAGGGGGACATACTTAATTGTTTTAAAACTGTCACACTCAGGGTAAGGTTAATAGTAGAGGGTTACTACACCTGAGTGTCACATTAAGTTAAAGTTCTTTCGGGCCGGGACGGCCCTGGAGGAGAGACGGGTGCTGTGTTACGGTTTTTAGAACCTTCACTTTGTTAATTTTGGTAAATGTTCCCTTATAAATAATCCCCTGTAAATATCCCCATTATTTGGCTGGTATTAAAGATCGCACCCTAGTTAGTCCATGTACAACACGTATAACCCCATAGGACCTCTCTGTAGTTATCTCATTATTATGTGTTTTAGTTAAGGACCTGTTCCCAATAGTTGAATCTACGTTGCATTAATCAAGATAGACCCCTTCAATTTCCCCAATCATCTCCCACTCTTCAAAGTGCAGTAGCGGTATGGCAGCGTTCGCTGCCGTTTGTCTTGGTTTGTTTGATGGCCCCAAGCCGCATGATGGTCCCATTGAACATGCGGTCTCAGGCTGAGGAAAAAGGGGGCGGGACACAAGAACAAGGTGTGGCACGTCAACTCACCATCAGAGATGGAGCCAGCGAGCCCTCGCCGGCCAACCAGGGCCGAGGTGAACCGACCGGTAGGCGTGTCATGGGAGCCAGCGGCTTGATCTAAAAACGTCCCATAAAAGCGGCTGCGAGGGACTGCTTCGAGAGAAGAAGAGGAGAGATGAGTGCGTCGGCAGATGAGTGCGAAGGTCCGAAGTGCAAGGTACCAGAGGGGAACACGCTGAATCGTAAGGCAGGAGAGTGGGTCTGTTGACAACGACAATATCGCCATATATTCACATTGTCCGACTGCGTGAAACCATACGTGCCGCTGCCGCCGGGTTTCGCCTCAAGCCCGGAGCGTGAACCGCAGCGTGGACTGGAGCAGACCTCGACGCTGTGCATCTACCCGGACCTTCCTGCCCTGCCATCGGCTTGGACCTTCTCCTCCTTCCAGCCAGTCCCTATTCGTGTGAGTCTGTTTGTTCTGTTTGGGGCGTATGATAATATAAGACTGTTTTAAGGCTGCCCTGTGTACCTGCTTCTTCCTCTCCTTGTAAATGCCCTTCTTTCGTTTCCTCTTCATTTCGTGTACATAATTAATAAATATCCGTTATTCCTTTATTTTGGTTTCTTCTTCCCCCGATCGCTTTAGTCCCTTCCCAATTGAGTACCTGTGGCGCGATTTGACCAACCGCTATAGTCGGGTTTAGTCCTTTTCTTAACGGCCTGAGTCGTGGCTTGCTTCGCTCGGCGTGTCCATTACAGCCGCGGCTCGGGCGGGGCTCATTTCCTCGCTTACCGGAAGGCGCTGGTAATTAGGTAGTAGGACGGATTGGGCTTACAACCCTACTCACCGCTGACCGGAAGTGACGTCATAGCTCCAGGACTCGGACGGCCAGTGTGATAGCCGAGGGGATTAAACCCCCCTCGGTAAGGGGAGTGCCGAGACCGAGATCCGTAACAATACATATATATATATATATACATACATATATATATATACATACATATATACATATATATACATATATACACATATATACATATATACACATATATACATATATATACATATATACATATATACACATATATACATATATATACATATATACACATATATACATATATACACATATATATATATATATATATATATATATATATATATATATATATATATATATATATATATATATATATATATATATATATATATATATATACAGTGGTACCTCGGCTTACGAGTTTAATCCGTTCCGTGACGGAGCTCGTAAGCCAAATCGCTCGTAAGTCAAAGCAAATTTTCCCATTCAAATGCATTGAAATGCTATTAATCCGTTCCAGCCTCAAAAAAAAAACACCAATTTTTTTTGTTAGGTGCTTTTAAATAACAAAAATGTACTTTATAAATAACAAATAATGTATAAACAAGCACGACCTCGTATATACTGTACATAATACAAGAGAATGTAAAGAAATAAACTGGTTTTATTAAGCAGAGGAGAAGAGCATGCCAGGTGAGGTGTGCGTGTTGTCGACTTGGCGAGGCAGTACGATCGTACTCCTTCTACGATATGTACGATTTTGAAGCAGAAGGAGTCCATAAAGGCTATAACGCCAGCCAAGGGCGTTACGATTATTTCAAAGCTCCGGACCTCTATCCATGAAGATATGGAGAAGTTGTTGTTTGTGTGGTTGAAGGAGAAGCAGCTCGCAGGAGATACCGTGACCGAGAGCATCATGTGTTTGAAAAGATTGAAACTCGGATATCGAGCACGGACCACGAGGTGTTTTTTCTTTTTTCTTAATCTCGGTTTCAGTGAACTTTTGCTCTGTGCTCACGTGTACTGTACCTGTACCTGTAATGGTACGTCAGAGGATGGCACCTGTTGTCATCATATTAAGTGCAAGATGTTCTGCATCGTAAGTTGGTACACCGTGGTCTTTCGGCGGTGTTTAAGCCGGCCGTCTTGGCTTCTGTCACCATTGGCATTGAGTCTTTCGATGTAGGTAGGTCGTTGTGTGCCGGTGCCTTGGCCGAATTCCTTCATTGCTGCATTGTTAGCTCACCTGGTTTTTTATACCACATCTTTGGTTATCGGACCAGCGAATGACGTCATCTCCAAAGTATGGCTTATTCTCACTTGTCTTGGACGATCTTCTACTTCTAGCCTTCCACCGTGCATTTGGTGTCCACTGTACTTACTGTACAGTGCCTGGTAAAATTGATGTAATGGGTTTTTGACCGTCACCGCCATGAACCGTCATGAACCGTCATGAACCGTCAACCGCCATGAACCGCCATGAACCGTCAACGCCATGAACCGCTAACACTCAAAAGCCCATTTATCGCGCCTTATAAAGCATCACAGCTATATATATATATATATTGTTGCGGAGATGAGGACTGTATTTTTTTGATTGTGTGCTGTATTATTATTATTATTGTTTATTCTGCGCCCCCCTACCTCCGGAGCTGTGTAAAGGTGAAAGGGCATCCCATAATTAGTCCACAAGCATACACGTCAGCCAAATAATAGAATACCCCTGTTTGATAGTTATCTCTTATTCTGTGTTTTAGGGTAAGGCTGTGTCTCCCATTAATTAAAGTACTCCATTGCACCAGTGAAAAAGAATAGATCCCCTTTCATTCCCATCCCCAAAATCTCCATTCCCTTTTACATCCCCTCTGGTGATTGCCAACCCTCGATTGCCAATTACCTCCCCTCCAATAACCGCCATTGACCACGAGGCAGGGTCGGAGAAGAAAGGCGTGTCTCCACCTCGTCATAGAGGGGAAGAGGGGCGTGCCCGCCCGTCGTCATCAAGGGCGGAGCGAGAGGGTCGCGTGACCAACCAGGGCCGAGGTGAGCACACCGATGGGCGTGTCAGGAAGGCCGGCGGCTTGATCGCTGGAGGCGCTATAAAAGGCGCGCACTCAAGAAGCAAGTGAGAGAGTCGTGAGGAGTCAGTCAGTGGAGTCGGTGGTCAGTTGGTTGCGTTGGTTGCGGTGAGGAGTCGGTGGTGGTGGTCAGTTGGTGGCGTTGGTTGCGGTGAGGAGTCGGTGGTAAAAAGTGAGTGGACCAAGAAAGAGTTGAGGGTTTGGACCAGACGAGTCGGACAAGGCCTGGCAAAGCACGCAACGTCCACAGCAGCCACAACAGCAGCTTGGGGGCCTGAACGGCGGTTTGGAGCAGGGCCGTGAAGGAACGGCGGCTGCTAAACGCGCCGGTTGTGCTGCAGGACCCCCTTGGGCCTTCCTCTCCCTCCAGCCATCCACCTCCTGCCATTCCATCCTTCTTGTGTACGTGAGTTTGTTCTGTTTGTTCTGTCCTGGGTTAACTAAGTCTGTATAAGCTAGTATTTTCACTGTGTCACCTGCGTCTTATGTGCTTGTAAATAAACGTGACTGCTTTCTTTTTGCTTATGTGTGTAAATAGTCAATAAATTCAGTAGTATTTCCAAACCTTTCTTTGCCTTCGTTTTCCTCTTTGCATTCGTCGTTTTAGTCTTTTCCCTCATTGAGCAGCCGCGGTGCGATCTGGTCAACGTCGGGTGGAATCGGGTTCTAATCGGGGAGTAACTGTTCGGTCGCGGTTGGACCATCCGCTCGGCCCATCATACCATCTAAACCGCGATCAGTAACAATATATTGTTGCGGATCTCGTACGCCGGCTCTCCCCTTATCAAGGGGGCGGGGGTTAATCCCCTTGTCCTTTTATCTTGCCGACGCGAGTCCTGGAAGTTATAACGTCCTTCACGGCGCGGCGTTAGGTAGAGTCTGTTAGGCCTAGGGGGTCACTACTACCTAATTACCAACGCCGACCGGAAACGAGGGAATAACTCCCGCTCGAACCACGGATATGATGGGATATGCCGAGGGGATAGCAATCCGCGATCCGAGCTGTTAACAGGTGACTAGACCCGATTATAGCGGTTCCGAATCATGCCACGCTTACCCAATGAGAGAAAATATGGATGCAATCGGAATAGAGGAAACCAGAAACAACAACAACAACATGCATTTTAAGGCCATTTTCCCTGCTAGAGCGGGGGTCAGCCTTGCGGTCCCCATGACAATCTTCTCCATTTTGCCCTATTTTCTGCATCTCTCCTTGTTAACCCCCTTGCCCGCATTTCTTCTTCCACCATCTTTAGCCAAGTCTTTCTCGGTCTTCCCCGTCCTCTACTTCCTTCTACATTAATTTCCATCACTCTTCTCAACCAGTCACTTTCATCCTTCCTCAACACATGACCAAACCATCTCAACCTGTTCCTCTTCACAGCATCAATCACAGGCAATATTCCCATCATCTTTCGCAATTCATCATTTGCCTTCCTCTCTCTCAACGATACTCCGCACATCCATCGAACCATTCGCATTTCCACCCTTTCCAGCCTTCGTTGCTGCTCTACGTTCATTACCCATGTCTCGCTCCCATAAATCATAACACTTCCCACACATGCAGCATACACCTTTCCCTTCAGCTTCAGCGACACTCTCCTCCTCATCAGCACGCCACTCAGTTCCCGAAACTTCTTCCATGCACATCTCACTCGAGCAACCGTTGCCGAGTCTGATCCACCTTCTCCATTCAGCATGTCTCCGAGGTAGCAAAATGTTTTCACACCTTCCAGCTTCACGCTGTCTCCAAGATCCAACTCAACATTTCCTCCATCTGCAGCTCCCTCTGTGCACACCTTACATTTGAATGTAGCTGCCACACTGGTAAATGACCCTCTCAGACCACTACATTTTTGATGAACCCACTCAGCGCACATTGTACATTGAATGGAGTTCACTCCGACACCCTTCCTGCACACAGCACACGGCCACTTCCCAGTTCTTTCCACCTCACCACATGCTTTACCACTTGCCATCACCTTCGTCTTTCCGATATTCACCTTCAGACCTTTTGTCTCCATACATTCCTTCCACTTGTTCATCTTTTCCTTCAGTCCATCCATACTTTCCACAATCAACACCAGATCATCTGCATACAACAACTCCCACGGTAAACCCTCCTTTACGTTCTGAGCCAGCACCTCCATCACAGCTACAAATAGTCGTGGACTTAGTACCGACCCCTGATGCACTCCCACCTTCACCTCAAACTCACCACTGTTCCCGTCCTTCGTCCTTACAGCTGTGCGTGCTCTTTTGTACATTGCCATCACTACTCTGATCAACCATTCCTCCACTCCTAACTTCCTCAATGCCCATGTCAATACTTTGCGTGGAACCCTATCGAATGCTTTCTCCAGATCAACAAACCCAAAAAACAACTTCTTCCTCTTCTCCATGTACTTCTCCTGCAACTGCCTCACAATGAAAAGCGCATCTGTCGTTCCTCTTCCTGGCATAAATCCAAACTGCATTTCGTCGATCTTCACTTTCTTCCTTATCCTCCTCTCCAACACCCTTTCCAATACCTTCATTCCATGCTCCAATAACATTATCGCTCGGTACGAGCCACACTCCAGAGGGTCACCCCTCCCCCTGCACAGAGGGACGAGGGCACTCAGCCCCCAATCCACTGGAATGCGGCCCTCCCTCACCACCAGACCACAGATCTCCGCCATTCTCTCCACACCCCAACCTCCTGCTGCCCTCAACACATCTCCCACAACTCCCGTCGGCCCTCCCGCTTCTCCACTCCTCATTGCCTCCATCGCTTCCTCAACCTCCCTCCCAGCCATCCTCCCTGCCGGTCCCAAAACCGGGCCACTCTCTATGTTGCCATCCCACCCACTCTCCGTATTCAACAGCATTTCCATACATCCTTTCCATCCTCCTTTAATTCCATCCGGGTCGACAACGATCCGTCCCACCCCATCCTCCAAGCAACTCACCCCCATCACATCACACCTCTCCCTCGCTATGTGCTTTGCAATCCTGAACACTGCTTTCTGACCCCCTTCCGAATCCAAGCGCTCTCCGAACATCCCCCTACATGCCTCCCGCGCCTCCGCAACCTCCCTCTTTGCAGCCTTCCTGGCTGCCTTACAACTCTCATGCTCTGCTGTTTCTGCTCCCGCACCCCTTGCCTTCCGCCACTCCCCGAACTTCTTCCTCCTCTCGTCAATCCTCCCTCCAACCCCATCATCCCACCACCATGCCTCCGAGCGCCTCGGTAGTCCCCCTGTCCATCCACATACCTCACCAACGGCTCCCAACAGACCAGCTTTCATTGACATCCAACCACTTTCAAGCTCAACCACATCATCCTCCACCCCACTCAGCCTCTCTTTCAATGCCTCCCCGACTGTCACCTCTTTCAACCTCCACACCCTCACCCTCGGCCGGCACCTCACCCGCCGAGCTCTCCCCGCACCCCCCACCCCCATGTCGCAGACAACCAAGTGGTGCTGCGAAACAGCCTCCTCCCCCGGGATCACCTTTGTGTCCCGGAGGTGCCCCCTATCTCGCCTACGCACCATCAGGCAGTCAACGGTTGTCGTCGACCCACCTGACGCGTATGTAACAAGCCCATCATCCTCTTTCTGGAACTGAGTATTACAAATCAACAAACCAGTTCCATCAGCAAACTCCAAAATCCTTTCACCCTCTCCACCTCTCACACCATATCCGTAACCCCCACGAACTCCCTCAAAACCATCCATACTCCTTCCCACATGTCCATTCAGGTCTCCTCCCACCACAACAACTTCCTCATCTTTCACGTTTTCCATCAGCTTCTCTATCGCACACCAGAACTTGTCCTCTTCATCGCTTCGACCAACCTGCGGAGCATATCCCGAGATGACGTTCACCAAGAGCTTTCCAATCATCATTTTCACCATCATCAACCTATCACTCACTCTAGTCACACTCACCACACTGTCTACAAACTCCTCAGAAAACAGGACACCAACACCATTCACGCCCTCCGGGCACCCTTGCCACACAAACTTGTATTTCTGTCCCTGCCTACCCTTCGCCATTCTCACACCACTTCCCTTCCATCTCGTCTCTTGCACACAACATATGTCCACTCTTCTTCTGACCAATACTTCCACCACTTCTCCTGATCTCCCTGTCATTGTCCCTACATTCCATGTCCCAAACCTCAGAAACCGATCTCCACTTCGGGCTGCACCCTGCCCATATGTAGTTGTAATTGTCATGGTTCTCTTTTTGAGGCAATGTTTTTATGGCCGGATGCCCTTCCTGACGCCAACCCTCTTAGTCGTCTCCTACGACACACACGCAGGGATACGGTGTACCTATTCTGACCAGGGTACACACTGGGAAACGTTTAAAACATGGAAATTCAGGGGGGGGGGGGCGGCGTCAGCATCACGGCTGTGGTTTAAAAATATTCCAACAATATCCAAACAGAACCATGAAAACCATGAAAAACAATCTGGGAAAAGTCTCCAAGCGAGAACGTGGATTTGAGAAAGAAGGAGCAGAGGCGGAAGAAAAACGAGATACAGGGGGCGGGGCACAAGTCGAGATGAGGAGGAGAGCGAACAAGCACGTGTCCGGGAGGAGAGAAAGAATCAATATAGAATTCTTTGTCTAGGGAGGTGAGGTGAGGGGGGAGAAAATATAATCAAAGAAACAAGTAATACAGCGAAGGAAAGAACTTAAATTGACAAAACACCGACGGGGGGAGGGAAGCCTCAAGTTACCAGGCCGCGCACGAGGTACGACCCAGAAAACGATTAATTACACACAAGTTTGTACGAATTACAAACCAATACTAACTAGAAACACACAATAACACGTACACAGTAAAATAACCAGTGGAAATTTGACAAAGACAAGAATGGGAAAATACTTAAACTTTGATGCCGTGGAGAGCTCGAAGTACGCTTCACTCGCCCGAGGAACCGGAACCAGGAAGAACAAGGCAATTTATTAACAATTTATAGACAGAAGAGGAAACGAAATAAATGTACAAGATAGGAAGAGGAAGAAGAAGCACACAGGGCAGCCTTAAACAGTCTTATCTAATTCCCTGGACTCGGGCCCGTTCGCTCTCTGACTCGGTCGCAGACACAGACTCACGCGGGGATGGAGATGGTTGGTTGAGGGTCCGGCGATGGCGTCCACCTCGTCCGGTCCCCGACTCGTACCGAGCAGATGGATGAAGAACAGCAAGCAGGCTCCACGTGGCGTTGGCGCGAGCGGACAATTATAATGCGGGGCGAATGGTAGGGCTGGGCTCTGGCGGTTGCGTATGTAATCAGAATAGGCGCTAACAATGCGCGTTTCTCATACGAGTCCTTTCAGTTGCGCTCGCCCCCTCAAGTTCTTTGGTTCAACACTCCGGTTCATAACTCAAGTCCTGTAACAATGCCAACGCCGCAGTCCTCCGGTAAGTCCTGTCAATACCACTCTTTCTCATAAGTCCCTTCAATGCGCTCTCTCCCAATAAGTCCTGTGAAAGGGCTTTGCGTTCGCGCTTTTATAACTCAAGCAAGCGATCGCTCTGCCAGCCCAAAAGCCACGCCTGTCGGCGATGTCACTTCAGCCTTGGTTGGCTGGTCATCGCTTACCGGCCCTGCCCTGATGGTGGGTTGACGTGGCCACACCTCCATTCTTGTGCTCCGCCTCCTTTCTCGGGCTTCACCTCGTGGCTTATGGCGGCGTTGAGCAAGCTCACGGGCAGCGAAGGCTGCTGCTGCTGGCCGAGGAGCGTACCAAATTGGAAAGGGCCATGGGGCACAGACAGGAGGGCGCGCCTAATGGCGTCGCTTGGAGAGGGAGGCTGTCAAAATGGACGGAATGGGGCCTACTCCTTATTTGATTGACACAACGCAGATTCAACTATTGGAAACATGGCCTCATCTATACACATACTAATGAAATAACTGAAGTCCTATGGTGACCGACGTGTTGCTTGTGGCCGATCTATGGGGTGCCACCTTTAACCTTTTAATGATGTCATATTTACAAGAGTGTGGGTTCTCAAAATCGCAATATATATATATATATATATATATATATATATATATATATATATATATATATATATATATATACGCTAACAATGCACCAACTGTGTTGAAAAAGTATCCGACCTTTATTTTTCGTGCGTAAAAAAAAAGAAGCTAGGGAGGCGTTGATTGGTGCACGTATGTAGGCGATCCTAATGCGCATGCGTGAATTTTTTCCCACCTGCAGAAGCTGTCATTCGACGGCAGACCGCCGATGAGTGAGGACATGTAAGTGAGCGCCGTCGGATTTTCGTTTTTGACAAAATGACGGAAAAACTTGAACAACGCTACTGCATCAAATTTTGTGTAAAGCTTGGCGATTCCCAAGTGGAAACGATCCGCAAGATTCAACACCGTTCATTCCATTATGAAGGAGGATTTGGGCTTCAGGAGAATCTCAGCAAAGTTCATACCAAAGCTGCTAACGATTGAGCAGAAGCAACTCCGTTTGGAGATCGCACAGGACATGCTGGAGACTGTGAACAGCGATCCCAGCTTCCTCAACACAGTGATCACTGGCGATGAGTCCTGGGTTTATGGGTACGACCCAGAAACCAAGTTGCAGTCATCACAATGAAAGCATCCAACATCCCCGAGGCCAAAAAAAGCAAGGCAGGTCCGCAGCAATGTCAAAGTCATGCTGACCGTCTTCTTCGACTCCAGAGAAGACATCATGCGGAATGCGACGGACCAGCTGCGCACCATCCCAAAAGAGGCGTTCCAGCGCTGCTTCCGACAGTGGCAGAACCGTTGGGAGAAGTGTGTGGCAGCCCAAGGGGACTACTTTGAACGAGACTATTAGAAAAAAAATTTTATCTGGATGCGAGTGTCTTTTATGAACAAAGGTCGGATACTTTTTGAACACACTACGTATATATATATATATATATATATATATATATATATATATATATATATATATATATATATATATATATATATATATAGCTACACTAGAAAGTCAGGCGTCAGGAAGGGTATCCGGCCATAAAAATATTGCCTCAAACAGGGAACCATGATTGTCATGGGGACTGCAAGGCTAACCCCCACTCTATCGGGGAAAATGTCCTTAAAACAATCATTCATAATAGCTACACTAGAACGGCACTCAATAGAGAGCAAACCTCCACCAGGCTGAACAGTTCATGTTTTGTATTCCACTGATAGGCCGGATCTGGATCCAGACCTGAACCAAAATCTAATTGGCTTGTCCTCGTCACCTACCCAACCCAACCACCAAGTTTCGTCCGAATTCGTCCACAACTTTTTCAGATACTGTGCTATAATATATCGGTTTTAGTCCCACCTTTCAATGGTGAAGGATCACTTGTAAAAGTCAGGTATCCGAATCCAGATAATCACCAAAATCTAAACTAATCGTCACACACCCAACCTATCCATCAAACATATCATCCAAATCCATCCATAACTTTTTAAGATATCGTGCTCACAGACAGAGGTGAAAACATCACCTCCATACACCTTCGGTGGTGGAAGTAACAATGTAAAACCTTTGGGTGGAGGGGGCAGGGTGGGGGATATCCCCGTGACTGAAATCAAAAGGACACCATGAACATACGTATATCAGTGTTGTCAGCAAAACGAGTGAAATAACCACCGGTAATAAGGATATTTTTTTGGGTTTTGTATACAAGATCGAGGCTAGTGAAAGAGCTAAAATTAATCACAAAAAAAAGGGACATAAAATAAGGGGAGCGGTAAACAAGATGGGCAGAGAGGGCGAAACACACAAGCACAACATTTGAGAGCAGGGACATGGGAAGATCTGTGGGAGGGAGAGGGCTTGGGGGGAGGAGTGGGAAGGTGGGGGAGGAGGGTGGGAGAAGTATAAAACACATGGACACTGCAAGGACTTCCAGGAAAGAAGTTGGTATTTCAAAAAAGTGAATCTGGGGTGAATTAACGGGGGTAGAAAAGATCAAGGTTTTGGATGGGGTGAACAGCTGTTTTAAAGACCTGGAGGGAGGAGTGGGATTGAAGAGAGTGAGGGAGTTTGTTCCAGAGGTGGGCGTAGAGAGGAATGAAAGAGTGAAGGTGAGCAGAGTCTTGATTTTGGCAATTTCACAGAAAGAGGGATGTGGCAGATCTTGTGCGACCTGCAGGAATATTTGAGGGACAGAGCACAGACAGAGCTGGGGGAGCTCGGCCGGAGAGGAGTCGGTAGAAGACAGAAAGACCACCATCCTGCCTGCGGTGAGTGAGTGAAAGGCCCTCGCAATCAGCTTCATCGCGGGAGATTCCAATGATTCTGAAAGCTTTGGTTTCAACAGCGTCAAGCCGGGCTCGGTGTGAGGCAGCAGCACCAGCCCAGAGGGGACAACAGTATTCCATTGAGCTGCGGATAAAAGCCTTATATATGGTGAGGAGCTCAGGTGTGCCAAGGAAGGACTTCGCACGACGGAGGATGCCCAGTCGGAAAGTAGATGGGAGGGTTGTCCAGTCGGTCTTTTCGGAGAGACAAAGTGAGAGTGTGAGATTTGTCATGATTTAAAGACATGTTCCACTTGTTTGACAAGTCTGTGATTCTGTCCAGGTCTGCAGAGAGTGAGGAGGCTGCAGACTGCGGATCTGAGGGATGAGGAATGGAGTGGCAGAGAGTGGAGTCATCAGCAAAGAGATAGAGAGGATTTTCCAGAGAGTCGGACAGATTTATTGATGAAGACCAGAAAAAGCACAGGGCCCAGAACACTGCCTTGGGGAACCCCAGCCTGAACAGAAAGGGGAGACGAGAGAAATCCGTTCAGGGCCACACATTGACTACAACCAGAGAAGAAATCCGCAAGCCATGCATAGAGATTTCCATGGATACCATAGGAGGAGGGTTTGGTGAGCAGAGCGGCGTGCCAGACCGTATCGAAGGCACGTGATATGTCAAGGGAGACAGCTCTGATTTCCTGTTTGGCATTGGGGACCTCCATCCATTGTTGAGACAGCAGAAGCAGCATGTCCAGAGTAGAGTGACCTGGTCTGAAACCAAATTGATGATCAGAGATCAAGCCGTTGGAGAAGAGGAAGGATTTGATATCCGAAGCAACTATGGATTCCATGACTTTGCTGATAATTGGGAGCAGGCTGATTGGTCTGTGGTTGCAAGGATCTGTTTTTGCACCTTTTTTGTGGAATGTTGGCTGATTTCCATGCTGATGGCAGATTACCTTGAGCAAAATAGAGGGTGAAGAGAACAGAGAGAAGGTGAGATAGAGCGGCAGAGCAGGATTTTAGGACCCGTGGGCTGATGCTGTCTGGTCCAGTTGCAGAATCAGAGTCGAGGATTGACAGAAAGTTCTCCACCTTGTCAGGAAAGAAGGACACAGAGTCCAGTAGCAGCTGGGTTCGACTGGGTAAGGTGGGTACAGAGAGAGATGGGTTTGGGACACAAGATTTTGAGGCAAACACAGAGTTGAGGCATTCGGCTTTGCCACGTGTGGTGTCAACTGTGTAGCCATTTGAGGTAAGGGAGGGGATGGAGGTGGCACAAACACCAGAAACAGATTTGACCAGACGCCACCAGGATTTGGAGGAAGGACACAGGTTTGAGAATTCATTCTTGAGTGTGGAGAGATAGTGATTCCTGGCACTCCTGAGGGTAGACACACACTTGTTCCGAGCTTGGTGGAAGGAACTGAGATTGCCTTCAGTTAGATTAGCCTTCCAAGAGGCAAAGGCAAGTTGTTTCAGGGCAACTGCCTCACCACAAGATTCAGTGTATCATGGACGGGAGGGTGGGTATTAGGGAGGAAGGATTACATTTAGATTGGGGTAAAACCTCAACTAGAACGAACCGAACCACTGATGCATGGAGAGATGGCCACCGAGCACGAGCATGGACCTAGTGGTCCATTACCCAGAGACTTTGCAGTGGTAATGATTTACCAAGAAAATAAATAAAGATGTGATGGAGCATTTATTGAAGAATAGTGAGCGTTGCTCATCTGGCCTCATGATGATGAAAGAACATCCAAACGCCACATCTATGACTACACAAATCAGCTGTCATGGTGGAAATGAAGCCACAGAGGAGGCCCTAAAGCAGTTGATGATGGCTACAGCTGTCAGAGGTGGAACACGGATGTTCGACAACTTGGAACGGTTTACACTAAACAACATTTACCCATCCGCACACAGTTCAGTATTTTTACACAGACTGGAATGTTTTGTTGTTGTTGTTTTGTTTATCCAAATGACACACAGACATGTGTAACAAATAGACCAAAATATAACATTTGTCAGATGTTGATTACACATTCTAGTAACGTCAGAAAACTTACCACAACGCCATCTACCATGTGCACCACTTGACTTGGGTAAACCGCGGCCTCCAATCCAAGGGAAGGGTGACCGCCTTGCCAAAAATAAGTATACAATTACCTTAAGCAAACCAACTTCAGTGTACGTATTTAATTAAGCATAGTTACGCAAATGAGGTTCCGCAGGTAAAAGTACGCATGTCAAAATTTTGCTGCAGCACAAACCAACCATCAACTTGTTCATTCACTATTATCAGTTCACTGCAGAGAAGTCCTGGGAATGATGACCTTTTCCTGCAACCCTCCTCCCAACCCCCATCTACTCCCAAATAGTTTGCCTCACCCATTGCCAGAGGAATGGGGAAGGCTATTATAATTGGTCAGTGTGTGAGTCCGCATGCATTCTCAGATCTATATACCCAAGACACACTCTGCAGTGAAAAGCTCTTTTGAGGTTTTTTTTCCCCCTATAATGAAGTTCGAACAAAGTTGACCAACTTAAACATAACGTGTGAAGAATGCATAGCGTATTTGCAGCAACTGTGCCGTGCTACTTGAGGCCGTAGCACAAGCTGTGCTGCAATGCCCATGAGCTCGACTAGCACGTCCAAGCACGATTCGACAAAGTTGTCTAATTTAAGCATACGTTGATTTTATAACTGGAATGTGGATTATGCCAAGGTTAGCCAGGCTGTGTGCCAGTTAGTGAGAGTAGTTCTGCGCTGGTTCTCAGATCTACAATGATCTATTATCCCTGCGAGACTCTGCATTGTTAAATGCTATGTGATTTTCATAATACATTCGTTTTCAAACTGGGTCATAATCCATAAGATATAACCATCTCTGTCATCTTGAAACAGATGCAGGATATAAATAGTCTATTTAACCAGTTTGTGCTCCAGACTCGTATACGCCGATTTAATTTTGTCCCAGTACTGGGTACTTGGGCTGGGCGATATTTATTTATTACTTGCAAAATCGAAGATTTTTCAAGTATATTGGTCGGTTGCGTTTGTGGTTGGTTGTCTGTCTGTTTGTTACTTGGCCATTTTTTTTTTTTTCCAAATATGTTGAGTGTGTGTGTGTGTGTGTGTGTGTGTGTGTGTGTGTGTGTGTGTGTGTGTGTGTGTGTGTGTGTGTGTGTGTGTGTGTGTGTGTGTGTGTGTGTGTGTGTGTGTGTTTTTCTGTCCGCTCACTTCACAATTTTAAACCGATCTTCACGAAACTTTACCAAACGGTAGAGTTCGTGGTCCGACAAAATCCTATATATTTTTGGGGTCAAAAGGTCAACATAGGCCTAAGGTCAACCACTTTTTTCAAATTTCTAAAATCCTCAATTTTCATCCGATTGACTTGAAATTTGAATAGGATATACGTATCAGCGAATTGAATTCAACCACCAACTATTTTTGAGATCAACATAGGCCAAAAGTTCAACATAGGCCAAAGGTCAACCACATTTTTTCAAATTTCTAAAATCCTCAATTTTCATCCGATTGACTTGAAATTTGAATAGGATATACATGTCGGCTTACTGCATTCAACCACCAACTATTTTTGAGATCAGCGTGGGCCAAAAGGTCAACGTAGGCCAAAGGTCAACCACTTTTTTCAAATTTCTAAAATCATCAATTTTCATCCGATTGACTTGAAATTTGAAGAGGATTTACATATCGGCTTACTAAATTCAACCAACAACTATTTTTGAGATCAGCGTTGGCCAAAAGGTCAACGTAGGCCAACGGTCAACCTTTTTTTTTTAATTTCTAAAATCCTCAATTTTCATCCGATTCACTTAAAATTTGAATGGGATTTACATATCAGCAAACTGAATTCAACCACCAACAATTTTTGAGATCACCATAGGCCAAAAGAGCAACATAGGCCAAAAGTCAACAACAATTTCAAATTTCTAAAATCCTCAATTTTCATACGATTCACTTGAAATTTGAATGGGATGTACACATCAGTTAACTGAATTCAACAAACTATTTTTGAGATCAGCATAGGCCAAAAGGTCAACATAGGCCCAAGGTCAACCGCTTTTTTCAAATTTCTAAAAGCCTCAATTTTCATCTGATTGACTTGAAATTTGAATAGGATTTTCATATCAGCCAACTGAATTCATATCAGCCAACCAACTATTTTTGAGGTTAAAAGGATGCTCTACTGAGTGCCAATCCACTTTGTTCTGTTTTGACAAGTGTCGCTCTATGAGTGATTTTTCATTTGTCTGCTTGTTGTACACCGCTCCTTTCCTATGCCACCTCCAGGCATTGCAAATCGTCATTGCCGGGCACCGAAGGGGGCTTGGCAGTGACGCACGCTGAAAGAGAGTACTCAGTTTTCACTCTGGTTTCTTGTTTGTTGTACACCGCTCCTTTCCTATGCCACCTCCAGGCATTGCAAATCGTCATTGCCGGGCACCGAAGGGGGCTTGGCAGTGACGCACGCTGAAAGAGAGTACTCAGTTTTCACTCTGGTTTCTTGTTTGTTTGTTTTCTTGTTTCCTTGGTTGTCCGGACGATATCTCAGCCATCCTTTGAGCTAGGAAGCTGAAATTTCGGCACAATAGTGAGCAAGTCCTTTGTCAAAAACGGTATTTTTTGTTTTTTAATTAATCAATAAATTGAGGAGTTATTTAATTATTAGCGATTAATTCAGTACTTATTTAATTAATCAAATTTCCTTTCTCTTCTGACCATTAACTCAGGCACCTTTTGAGTTAGGAAGCTGACATTTGGACATGCCAATGACCAGGTGATTTGGCTGCAAAGGATATTTTTGATTTATTAATAAATTAATCGATTAATTATGTAATTATTTGATTAATGCCAAAAAAAAATTTAAATTTAAAGTTACAGATTCTGATGAAATAGTGGTAGTTTATGTGTTCTCTGACCAAATTGATTAATAATTTAATTTTTTAATGATTATTATTTATTTATTTTCATTATTAATCATTTATTTATTTTCTTTCTCATTTGGCCAATATCTCAGGCACCTTTTGAGCTGGGAAGCTAATATTTGGACATGAGTGACCAAGCGATGTGGCTATCAAGGATATTTTTGATTTATTGATTAATCATTTCATCTATTAATTATTTATTGATTAATCGATTAATTATTTATTGAGTAATCAATTAATTATTTAATTTTTTATAAATGACTTATTTAATTACATTTCTAAAAGATACATCTTCGGATGAAGCACGAGTGGTTTAGTTATGCGATTAGCCAATTGATTATGAAAATATTTTGTGATAATCTTTTATTGATTTTAATTATACAATTAATCAATCAATTAGTGTACACCTATCCCTCCCAATGCAGCCTCAATGAGCTGCACTGCGGTATTGCCGGGCGCCGGAGGCGCCCCGGCAATGCCGCGCTGCAGCATATTTAATTATTTGGCATGGGGCGGTGTACTTTGAATGTATGTGTACTTGTTTGTTTTCTTGTTTCCTTGGTTGTCCGGACGATATCTCAGCCATCCTTTGAGCTAGGAAGCTGAAATTTCGGCACAATAGTGAGCAAGTCCTTTGTCAAAAACGGTATTTTTTGTTTTTTGATTAATCAATAAATTGAGGAGTTATTTAATTATTAGCGATTAATTCAGTACTTATTTAATTAATCAAATTTCCTTTCTCTTCTGACCATTAACTCAGGCACCTTTTGAGTTAGGAAGCTGACATTTGGACATGCCAATGACCAGGTGATTTGGCTGCAAAGGATATTTTTGATTTATTAATTAATAAATTAATCGATTAATTATGTAATTATTTGATTAATGCCAAAAAAAAATTTAAATTTAAAGTTACAGATTCTGATGAAATAGTGGTAGTTTATGTGTTCTCTGACCAAATTGATTAATAATTTAATTTTTTAATGATTATTATTTATTTATTTTCATTATTAATCATTTATTTATTTTCTTTCTCATTTGGCCAATATCTCAGGCACCTTTTGAGCTGGGAAGCTAATATTTGGACATGAGTGACCAAGCGATGTGGCTATCAAGGATATTTTTGATTTATTGATTAATCATTTCATCTATTAATTATTTATTGATTAATCGATTAATTATTTATTGAGTAATCAATTAATTATTTAATTTTTTATAAATGACTTATTTAATTACATTTCTAAAAGATACATCTTCGGATGAAGCACGAGTGGTTTAGTTATGCGATTAGCCAATTGATTATGAAAATATTTTGTGATAATCTTTTATTGATTTTAATTATACAATTAATCAATCAATTAGTGTACACCTATCCCTCCCAATGCAGCCTCAATGAGCTGCACTGCGGTATTGCCGGGCGCCGGAGGCGCCCCGGCAATGCCGCGCTGCAGCATATTTTATTATTTGGCATGGGGCGGTGTACTTTGAATGTATGTGTACTTGTTTGTCTGTTTGTTTGTCAACGGCCTACAGGTTACAATTCTAAACCGATCGTCACGAAACTTCACCAAGTTGTATAGGTCGTCCCAATTATTATTATTATTAATATTTTTTGTATACAAGATCGAGGCTCGTGAAAGAGCTAACTATAATCACACAAAAAGTCAAACCGACACATAAAACACCAAAAATAAGGGGAGCGGCAGACAAGATGGGGAGAGAGGGGGAAGGACACAAACAACATTTGAGAGCAGGGACATCAGGAGAAATGTGGGAAGGGGAGGGCTTGGGGGGGAGGTGGGAGAGGTACAAAACATATGAACACTGCAAGGACTTCCAGGAAAGAAGTTGGAATTTCCCAAAAAAAATTTGAGAAGTCCCAATTGAGAAGCCTATTGTTTTTGGGGTCAAAAGGTCAAAAGGTCAACATAGGCCAAAGGTCACCAACTTTGCCAAATTTCTAAAATCCTCAATTTTCATCCGATTGACTTGAAATTTGAAGAGAACTTGCATATCTGGTCACTGAATTCAACCACCAAGTATTTTTGAGGTCAACATAGGCCAAAAGGTCAACATAGGCCAAAAGGTCAACATAGGCCAAATTTCTAAAATCCTCAATTTTCATCCAATTGACTTGAAATTTGATGATGACTTGCATATCTGGTCACTGAATTCAACCACAAATTATATTTTAGGTGAACATAGGCCGAATTTCTAAAATCACCAATTTTCATTTGAGTGACTTGAAATTCTAAGAGGATTTACATATATGGTTATGGTCACTGAATTCAACCACCAACTATTTTTGAGGTCAACATAGGCCAAGTTTTTTAAATCCTCAATTTTCATCCGATTGACTTGAAAATTGAACAGCATTTGCACATTGAGTCACTAAATAGGAAAACTAACTATTTTTAAGGTCAAAAGGTCAACGGTCAACTCAAGGTCAACCTTATAAAATCATTTTTCATCTGAAAAATCGTCACTTTTCTTCCTGTTGACCGAGCTTTGACAAAGATTGTCAATTTTAATCTTGATGAAATGGACAATTTGCTGTATCAGTGGAATTTTTTTTCTTGGGGGTGGGGGCAGATTTTGCAAGTATCGTGCTCTGCATGACGTCTTCTTGTTTATTTATTTTTTGCATACAAGATCGAGGCTCGTTAAAGAGCTAACATCAATCACACAAAAAGTCAAACCGACACATGAAACACAAAATAAGGGGAGCAGTAGACAAGATAGGGAGAGAGGAAACAAAACATTTGAGTGCAGGGACATCGAGAGAACTGTGGGAGAGAGAGGGCTTGGGGGGTACGTGGGAGAGGTATAAAACATATGGACACTGCAAGGACTTCCAGGAAAGAAGTTGGAATTTCAAAAAAGTGTATCTGGGGTGAATTAGCGGGGGTAGAAAAGATCAAGGTTTTAGATGGGGGAAGATAAGAGATGGTGGTGAACAGCTGTTTAAAAGACCTGCAGGGAGGAGTAGGATTGAAGGGAGTGGGGGAGTTTGTTCCAGAGGCGGGAGAAAAGGGGAATGAAAGAGTGAAAGTCAGCAGAGATTCTAGATTTTGGCAGTTTAACCATAAGAGGGTTGCTGGCAGATCTTGTGCGACCTGCAGGAATATTTGAGGGACAGAGCACAGAGAGAGCTGGGGGAGCAAGGCTGAAGAGGAGTCGGTAGAAGACAAAGACCACCAACCTGCCTAGATTTAGGCAGTTTAACCATAAGAGGGTTGCTGGCAGATCTTGTGCGACCTGTAGGAATATTTGGGGGAGAGCACAGAGAGAGCTGGGGGAGCAAGGCCGGAGAGGAGTCGGTAGAAGACAGAAAGTCCACCAACCTGCCTGCGGTGAATATTGATATTTTTGCTGGTCAATTATCGTCCCACCAAATATCGATGATCTAGTGATATATCGACACTGCTCAATTACTTGTCTCCATGGTAATTAACCAAACGCTTTCACTATGTCTCTCCGAAAAGACCGTCTGGACAACCCTCCGGTGGGTGGCCTTATCAGATCCATCTTGAAACAGAGGGTGAGCATGTGAGATTTCCCTGGATCGAATGACATATACCATGATGTGTGAGACTAGCATCGATAACAATTGTTACGTGTTACTTTCTCAACAATCCTCTAGAAGAAGTTCTGTCACGCAAGCTTTTTGGTCTCACTATCTGCCATAATCTTTCCTGGGACAACCACATTTCCAAGGTGGCCTCCAAAGCCAGTCGCCGACAGGGCATCCATCCTCCCATCGTGCAAAGTCCTTTCTTGGCACACCTGAGATCCTCACCACATACAAAGCTTTCATCCGCAGATTGATGGAGTACTGCTCTCCCCTCTGGGCTGGTCCTCCTGCCTCACACCTAGCTTGAGTTCACGCTGTAGAAACCAAAGCTTTCAGAATCACTGGAATCTCCCACGATGAAGCTGATTCTGAGGATCTTTCACTCTCACCGCAAGCAGGTTGGCGATCTTTCTGTCTTCTACCGACTCCTCTCTGGCCTAGCTCACCTGCTCTGTCTGTGCTCTGTTCCCCTAATATTCCTGCAGGACGTGCAAGATCTGTCAGCAATCCTCTTCTGGTGAAACTGCTAAAATGAAGACTCTCTGCTCACCTTCACTCTTGCATTCCTCATTTTCCCCACCTATGGAACAAACTCCCACACTCTCTTCAATCCCACTCTTCCCTCCAGGTCTTCAAAACAGCTGTTCACCACCATCACATATCTACCCCCATCCAAAACCGTGATCTTTTCTACCCACGTTAATCCAACCCAAACCCACTTCCTTGAAATTCCCTGTTTTTTTTCCCCCTGAAAGTCCTTGTGGTGTCCATCTCATTTAGCCTGTGTACCCCGCCCCAGCCCTCTCCCTTCCACAGATCTTCTGATGTCCCTGTACCCTACTGTTGTTGTGCTTCCCTCTCTGTCCCCCTCTTGTCTCCCGCTCCCTTTATTACATGTTGTATGTGTCCACTCTTATGCGAGCCTTGACTTAGTCTACAAAAAAAAATCAATTGTGTTCTCCGTCCGTCCCTCCCTCTCTGGCGGCGATATCGTCCCTGGCGGCGATATCGTCCATGGCGGCGATGTTGTCCCTGGCGGCGATAGCTGGCGCTTGGGGAGCACATACTATCAATGTTGATATAACCCTAATGATGGCCAACTGTGCAACAGCTCTAAGATGTAGCTGATAATCACCATGTAATCTGTCCTGCAATTGATGCAAACACTTTCAACTGCTCTCATTGAAAGCAGTATTTGTGTCATTGTCATACAAACACAACATGACAATTGGTATTTTTGAACATTAATTTCACTTTTGCAGAGTGGCGAAGAAGCCGCTATGGCCCGACATCAGACTTCATCTATGCTGTATATTAAAGTTACTGGATTCCACCGTCCTCTGCATGTCACACTATCTTCGCTAGGACGTCATTACGGTATTATTTCTAGCGCTAGGCTTCAATGGACGTGCACGTCATTCTGACGTCCAACACTCAACCTGTCCGTTGTCCAATGCTTGTCTATTTATTTTTTTTCTTTCTTTGTTTACGATGGATTTACGTATAGGAAAATGTTCGGAGAACGCTTGGATTAGGAAGAGGGTCAGAGAGCGGTATTCAGGATTGCAAAGCAGATAGCGAAAGAGAGGTGTGATGTGATGGGGGTGAGTTGCTTGAAGGATGAAGTGGGACAAATCGTTGTGGACCCAGATGGAATTAAAGGAAGATGGAAAAGATATATGGAAATGCTGTTGAATACAGAGAATGAATGGGATGGCAACATAGAGAATAACCCAGTTTTAGGACCGGCAGACAAGATAACTGAGAAGGAAGTTGAGGAAGCGATAAAAGCAATGAAGAGTAGAAAAGCGGGAGGGCCGACGGGAGTTGTGGGAGATATGTTGAAGGCAGCAGGAAGTTGGGGTGTGAAGAGAATGACAGAGATCTGTAATCTGGTGGTGAAAGAAGGCCGCATTCCAGTGGATTGGGAACCGAGTACCCTCGTCCCTCTATACAAGGGGAAAGGCGACCCGCTGGAGTGTGGCTCGTACCGAGCGATAAAGTTATTGGAGCATAGAATGAAGGTATTGGAAAGGGTGTTGGAGAGGAGGATAACAAAGAAGGTGAAGATCGACAAAATGCAGTTTGGATTTATGCCAGGAAGAGGAATGACAGACGTGCTCTTTATTGTGAGGCAGTTGCAGGAGAAGTACATGGAGAAGAGGAAGAAGTTGTTTCTTGGGTTTGTTGATCTGGACAAAGCATTCGATAGGGTTCCACATGAAGTATTGACATGGAAATTGAGGAAGTTCGGAGTGGAGGAATGGTTGATCAGAGTAGTGATGGCAATGTACAAAAGAGCACGCACAGCTGTAAGGACGAAGGACGGGAACAGTGGTGAGTTTGAGGTGAAGGTGGGAGTGCATCAGGGGTCGGTACTAAGTCCACTACTATTTGTAGCTGTGATGGAGGTGCTGGCTCAGAACGTAAAGGAGGGTTTACCGTGGGAGTTGTTGTATGCAGATGATCTGGTGTTGATTGCGGAAAGTATGGATGGACTGAAGGAAAAGATGAACAAGTGGAAGGAATGTATGGAGACAAAAGGTCTGAAGGTGAATATCGGAAAGACGAAGGTGATGGCAAGTGGTAAAGCATGTGGTGAGGTGGAAAGAACTGGGAAGTGGCCCTGTGCTGTGTGCAGGAAGGGTGTCGGAGTGAACTCCATTCAATGTACAATGTGCGTTGAGTGGGTTCATCAAAAATGTAGTGGTCTGAGAGGGTCATTAACCAGTGTGGCAGCTACATGCAAATGTAAGGTGTGCACAGAGGGAGCTGCAGATAGAGGAAATGTTGAGTTGGATCTTGGAGACAACGTGAAGCTGGAAGGTGTGAAAACATTTTGCTACCTCGGAGACATGCTGAATGGAGAAGGTGGATCAGACTCGGCAACGGTTGCTAGAGTGAGATGTGCATGGAAGAAGTTTCGGGAACTGAGTGGCGTGCTGATGAGGAGGGGAGTGTCGTTGAAGCTGAAGGGAAAGGTGTATGCTGCATGTGTGAAAAGTGTTATGATTTATGGGAGCGAGACATGGGTAATGAACGTAGAGCAGCAACGAAGGTTGGAAAGGGTGGAAATGTGAATGGTTCGATGGATGTGCGGAGTATCGTTGAGAGAGAGGAAGACAAATGATGAATTGCGAAAAATGATGGGAATACAGCCTGTGATTGATGCTGGGAAGAGGAACAGGTTGAGATGGTTTGGTCATGTGTTGAGGAAGGATGAAAGTGACTGGTTGAGAAGAGTGATGGAAATGAATGTAGAAGGAAGTAGAGGACGGGGAAGACCGAGAAAGACTTGGCTAAAGATGGTGGAAGAAGAAATGCAGGCAAGGGGGTTAACAAGGGGAGATGCAGAAAATAGGGCAAGATGGAGAAGATTGTCATGGGGACCGCAAGGCTAACCCCCGCTCTAGCAGGGAAAATGGCCTTAAAATGCATGTTGTTGTGTGTTGTTGATGGAGGAGCTGGCTCAGAACGTAAAGGAGGGTTTACCGTGGGAGTTGTTGCATGCAGATGATCTGGTGTTGATTGCGGAAAGTATGGAAGGACTGAAGGAAAAGATGAACAAGTGGAAGGAATGTATGGAGACAAAAGGTCTGAAGGTGAATATAGGAAAGACGAAGGTGATGGCAAGTGGTAAAGCATGTGGTGAGGTGGAAAGAACTGGGAAGTGGCCATGTGCTGTGTGCAGGAAGGGTGTCAGAGTGAACTCCATTCAATGTACAATGTGCGCTGAGTGGGTTCATCAAAAATGTAGTGGCCTGAGAGGGTCATTAACCAGTGTGGCAGCTACATTCAAATGTAAGGTGTGCACAGAGGGAGCTGCAGATGGAGGAAATGTTGAGTTGGATTTTGGAGACGGCGTGAAGCTGGAAGGTGTGAAAACATTTTGCTACCTCGGAGACATGCTGAATGGAGAAGGTGGATCAGACTTGGCAACGGTTGCAAGAGTGAGATGTGCATGGAAGAAGTTTCGGGAACTGAGTGGCGTGCTGATGAGGAGGGGAGTGTCGTTGAAGCTGAAGGGAAAGGTGTATGCTGCATGTGTGAGAAGTGTTATGATTTATGGGAGCGAGACATGGGTAATGAACATAGAGCAGCAACGAAGGCTGGAAAGGGTGGAAATGCGAATGGTTCCATGGATGTGCGGAGTATCGTTGAGAGAGAGGAAGACAAATGATGAATTGCGAAAGATGATGGGAATAGAGCCTGTGATTGATGCTGTGAAGAGGAACAGGTTGAGATGGTTTGGTCATGTGTTGAGGAAGGATGAAAGTGACTGGTTGAGAAGAGTGATGGAAATGAATGTGGAAATTAATGTAGGAGGAAGTAGAGGACGGGGAAGACGGACAAAGACTTGGCTAAAGATGGTGGAAGAAGAAATGCGGGCAAGGGGGTTAACAAGGAGAGATGCAGAAAATAGGGCAAAATGGAGAAGATTGTCATGGGGACCGCAAGGCTAACCCCCGCTCTAGCAGGGAAAATGGCCTTAAAATGCATGTTGTGTTGTTGTTGATGTTTACAATGGACACATGGGGGGGGATGAAATGTGCATCAAGTATGATGGTGGAGAGGGAGGGGTGAGTGTTGTGTTTGAATATGGTGTTTCTCTGAGAGCAGCATGTTTGTGAGCTGCCCTGGGGGCAGCACATTTTGTATACACACTTCGCCATCTTGATAAAAACTCTCCTGCATGGGGTCTGAATCTGAGTTAAGATGTGGTGATTGTACCGGTGCATATAGCCCCATGATGTGTCCCACCCCCCTCCCGTCCTCCTCAGTCGCAGGATCTTAAACAAAAGACCCTGATGGGGCAGAAGTCATGGCAACTGATATGGGACGGAATTTTCTCACTCAGATTTATTTGTATTGCTTTAACGACTTATGACTAACACAGCATGATGCTGAGAACCACATGGAAATTTGAAAATAATCTGCTTATAACGATTATTTTTGTGCACTAAGAAAAGCAATAATGTCCGAATATATTGCGAGATAGAAATAAAGGACTACTGAGAAAAACGGAGTTCACTTATTAAATTTCCTTTGTTTCAATTCAAAAGTTAAGAAAAAAAGGACATTGTATGTACCTTATATGTTATTAAAGAATAGCTTTGAATAGAACATGAGGATAGGTGTTTTGGTCCCCCTTCAAAAAAATCCACGAAATACAGTGCCTTTAATTATTCTGTAGTGTGCAAACACACCTCTCCTTTGAGAAACCACAGCACCTGGAATGGTCCTTTGTCTTGGCTCATCTGTGAGACGTGGGGGCGATGGTGGGATGCTGCTTGGAGTTGTTGTAAACGAGTTGTTCAGCCAAGGTACACCTGCAGAAAAAGCACCATCTACCCTCAGCATTCCCATCCTGAAACATGTGACGCCGTCCTTGTCACACACTCAACCTGTCCACCAAGTTTAGTCCAAATCCGTCCAAAAATTTTTGAGATATCCTGCCCACAGACAAACACTGGCGAAAGCATAACCTCCGGCTACCTTCGGTGGCAGAGGTAAAAATGATGACATTTCATCCAATCCCACAATCAAAATCTAATATATTAACCTTCACACCTGCTCTCGCTGGAAAATAAATGAAAATAAAAGGACAGAATGACGGATTAATCAAACTACGAGTATGTTCCACAAATGAAATTTCTAGACATACTGAACTGCATAACCCAGAGTGTCCTTTTTAGTGACTGTGGATTGTGATGTGCATACCCCCAAACGGTGGGCCATAGGGAGCTGGGGCACCTGGTGGGACATGAGGCAATGGAAGAAAATCGTTGCTCTGAACCAGCGCCAGTTTCAGGTCCAATTCAGCCAACCTGCAATACGTTTGTCAGCAAATGTGCAAATTGTACTACAATCACAACCAGTTATAAAAAAAAATAATCTGCAAATTAAGTTGGCAGGTTATTAATTTATTTCTATATTCTTAGGCTAATTACCAAAAAGTGCTTTATACATTTCACTTTCTAAAGCAGTTCAAAAGTGCAGAATTTCATCAATTTCATGCAGGAGAAGAAAACAAAAGAGGGAGAGAACACTAAAAACATCAGTTAATGTACAGATTTTACCTTTCCCTTAGGTTGATGACGTCTCTTCTGGCCTTTAACAGATCCCTTTCAGATGTCCGAGCACTTAGCTGGAGACAAGAAAAAACATTAAAGATTTGGGCCTTTTGAGAACAAAAATAAAAATCAGAGAACTACAGTGATATATATATATATATATATATGTATATATATATATATATATATAATATATATATATATATATATATATATATATATATATATATATATATATATATATATATATATATATATATATATATATATATATAATATGTATATACATAACATAATGTGACGTTTTACCTAATATAATGGAGTATGCTCGACAAGGGGGATATCTACATTTTAGGTACAATAAGGATTGGAAGGGATACAAAATAAGTTTTTCCAGAATGATACAAAAAGAAATTGGTAAAAATATATCGTAATTGAGAAAAAAAAGGAAGGGTGTTGGAAAAAAATTAACAGATTGGTAGAGGAGTTCAGGGGAAAAACAGAAATGAGAATGCAGGTTAAGAGCCAATAAATAGCACAGAGAGGGAAAGAGGAAGGCAATGCATTTATAGGATGGGTAATATTATAGGATGAAAGGTGGGGCAAAGGGGGGAAGGAGGGGATCCTGAGGCAATAACTTTACTCTTTTTGCATTCACGGCATCAATATGGTTTTTGCATAAGAATCTGCAAGGGGTTTTCTGAAGTACTCCTGAATTATCACGCCGAAGAATTTCGGAAGAAATATTACGATTATTTTATTATTACCTCCACCACCGAAGGTGGACTGAGGTTAGTTATATTTGTATATGATATTTATAAGACATTTGGTACTATTACATATTTAAATTTTCTGCATATCACATATCTGCATTTATTACTGTTATTATGAAGCAGTTTGTATTACCAGTATTATTTCTACCTGCGACAAGAGCTTCACATTGCTGTTGTTGTTGTTGGGGTTCTTGTGGGTCGATTTTTGAAATGTGCACCCATTGGTCGGACAGCTGTGAGCCCACTCCCACATCTGTCACTTGACTCCACCCACCATAGCACCAAGGCAAAATGACGATAATCAAGTGCTACGTTATGCAAATTACTAAAAAAGACTATTACTAACTATACTGTCATGCACATAACATGTAGTTTAAAAATATTTAAAAATAATTTCTGAATGGTCCTATATTGGAGATGAGCAATCCGTGACCGTGTGATGAATCAGCTCGTTCTGATATACCTGTGGTGATGGTGACATGGGTAAGAGGTGTCGAGTTAATTTTTTAATAGCGCATTAAATGTGTGCTTCCCAATCGGCCAATTGCCGGATTTTGTTGCAGGTTGTGATCACAGTGCGGTCATTCTTGTTATTACTATTCTTTTTACAAGGCAAGTTGTACTTTCAATATCTTTGTTTTATTACAAGTCAGTTCATAATACTGTTATTATCATTATTTTATTACTGACATTATGAGGCAGTTTAAAATATTCTTATATTGATTTAATCACTGACTATTATTATTTTATTACTGACATTATGAAACTATTCTTATATTGATTTAATCACTGACTATTATTGTTACACAGTTTATACTGTCGCGATCCTGGGTGAATACCCCTGGGGACGGATCGAGCTTTACACTCCAAGGCATTCAATCCAATGGCGGTGTGAATACACGCGGGGGATGAGGGCAGCGAAGCTCTTACCTGTACGGATCCCACCGGACATCCTCGACCCTGGTTAACAATTCAAACCGACACGGAATTATAATGCAAAAATATCGGCTTTATTGAAAGAAATGCCGGTAACAAAATAATGCACAGTAAACTAAAATCCCTAATTGAGGGACTCTCCATACGGACTCATATACAACACAAGGGGGGAAATAACTGGAAAATAATGCGTGTTTGTTTTTGTACTCAGCTTTGAGCGGCTCTTGAACACCGTCAGGAATCGTCACAGCCCCTGCGTCCTTGTGTGGGAAAACACGCCTTGGCACGCAGTTCATGCGCGGGAACCAGGCCTTAGCGCGCCGTTCGTTCAATCCAGCCGTGCTCGTCCACGTCACCCGCTTCTCACAGCACCGACGTCTCTCAGAGCACCCAGACGACACACGGCCAGCACCAACGATCCAAGGAAAGGACAATGCGGTCACTCGAACCGATGAAAGCCAGGGACCACAAAGACAAAATGCGCGACTGCGTCCGCATTCCACGAACACCAGGAAGCGAGAGTGATATACAACTGCTCATAATGGAGGCCAGTGTTCGGTGGCATCATTGGCGGTGCTCAATGTCCTGCTTCCGCGTACTTTTATTTAATGTTTATTTTAGGTGTAGCGTGCATGGCTGGTGTGGTGTGTGTCATAAGGAACAGAGGAGAAATCACAGAGGCAATTCACATACAGGGGATTTACCATTAATCCATAACTAATTAACATAATCCCGTCCCTCGTCATGGGCACAATGATACACTCTTATGCGACATCCGGTCTAACAGATCCCGACTTATGGTACATGGGGGGTTCTTCTTTATCACGACATACGGAGCATGGTAATCTATACACTTCCACCTGAACCAAGGTATTTCATTGCCTACCCCCCACAAACGTAACAATACTATTACTATTTTAATAATGGCTTATTATTAAGCAGTCCATATTATTAATAAATCGATTACCGACTTATTATTACGTAATTTATACGAACATTTTTACTTTCATACTAACTATTATTACAGATATTACGATATTTACTGTTATGAAATGTATATTATTTCAGATTATTACTATTTTATTATTGAATTTTATTATTAGGTAGTTTATACAAAGGTTCTGTATCCATACCCAGTTTTCATGTACTTTCTTTTCGTTGTCTGAAAGCTGAAAGGCAGAGCAACAAACAATCACTATGATAACATGCCTAATTTACGGTGACAATTGTGGAAAATTGTGGAACATGAAGTGAAACATTTTACTTTATTTTCCAAAACAACATAGTCTTTGTCCCATTGTATAAATAATGGTACATTTTGTGTACAAAAGCAAACAGCACAGTGATAATGATTAAATAAAGTCTTGCTGATGAAGGATAATTATAATGTTTACCTGCTCTTTGTACGACTCCTCCAATTTCTTAATTTCTTCTCGATACGTTTTGGCTTTTTCCCTGAAATATTAAATGATGACACGAGTTCAAACAAGCAGAACAGGTGTATTCCAGACATCATGGGATTCCCCTTTTCTGTTGTGAGATTTGCTCGCGTGAGCTTCTGAATTGCATAAATGTGAATGCCACCAATAGTTCGACAAATCGTTAGAAAAACAATCTCAAAAGCTATTTCAGGGCATCATGTCTCAGAGAAAGGAGTGAACTGAGTTCCAATACAACACAACAGGTACTTTAAAGCCATTTTCCCTGCTAGAGCGGGGGTTAGCCTTGCGGTCCCCATGACAATCTTCTCCATTTTGCCCTATTTTCTGCATCTCCCCTTGTTAAGCCACATCCACCCCCCTTGCCCGCATTTCCTCTTCCACCATCTTAAGCCAAGTCTTTCTCGGTCTTCCCCGTCCTCTACTTCCTTCTATATTCATTTCCATCAATCTTCTCAACCAGTCACTTTCATCCTTCTTCAACACATGACCAAACCATCTCAACCTGTTTCTCTTCACAGCATCCACCACAGGCTCTATTCCCATCATCTTTCGCAATTCATCATGTCTTCCTCTCTCTCAACGATACTCCACACATCCACCGAACCATTCACATTTCCACCCTTTTCAGCCTTCGTTGCTGCTCTACGTTCATTACCCATGTCTCGCTCCCATAAATCATAACACTTCTCACACATGCAGCATACACCTTTCCCTTCAGCTTCAACGACACTCCCCTCCTCGTCAGCACGCCACTCAGTTACCAAAACTTCTTCCATACACATCTCACTCTAGCTACCGTTGCCGAGTCTGATCCACCTTCTCCAATCAGCATGACTCCTAGGTAGCAAAATGTTTTCACACCTTCCAGCTTCACACCGTCTCCAAGATCCAACTCAACATTTCCTCCATCTGCAGCTCCCTCTGTGCACACCTTACACTTGAATGTAGCTGCCACACTGGTTAATGACCCTCTCAAACCACTACATTTTTGATGAACCCACTCAGTGCACATTGTACATTGAATGGAGTTCACTCTGACACCCTTCCTGCACACAGCACACGGCCACTTCCCAGTTCTTTCCACCTCACCACATGCTTAACCACTTGCGATCACCTTCGTCTTTCCGATATTCACCTTCAGACCTTTTGTCTCAATACATTCCTTCCACTTGTTCATCTTCTCCTTCAGTCCATCCATACTTCCTGCAATCAACCCCAGATCATCTGCATTCAACAACTCCGACGGTAA
This sequence comes from Myxine glutinosa, assembly GCF_964187855.1. Taxonomy (NCBI): domain Eukaryota; kingdom Metazoa; phylum Chordata; class Myxini; order Myxiniformes; family Myxinidae; genus Myxine; species Myxine glutinosa. The sequence goes on from NC_136269.1 coordinate 126,795,743, forward strand.
ACCCTCCTTTATATTCCGAGCCAGCACCTCCATCACTGCTACAAATAGTAGTGGACCTAGTACCGACCCCTGATGCACTCCCACCTTCACCTCAAACTCACCACTGTTCCCATCCTTCGTCCTTACAGCTGTGCGTGCTTGTTCATACATTGCCATCACTACTCTGATCAACCATTCCTCCACTCCTAACTTCCTCAATGCCCATGTCACTACTTCGCGTGGAACCCTATCAAATGCTTTCTCCAGATCAACAAACCCAAGAAACAACTTCTTCCTCTTCTCCATGTACTTCTCCTGCAACTGCCTTACAATAAAAAGCACGTCTGTCGTTCCTCTTCTTGGCATAAATCCAAACTGCATTTCGTCGATCTACACTTTCTTCCTTATCCTCCTCTCCAACACCCTTTCCAATACCTTCATTCCATGCTCCAACAACTTTATCGCTCGATACGAGCCACATTCCAGAGGGTCACCTTTCCCCTTGTATAGAGGGATGAGGGTACTCAGTTCCCAATCCACTGCAATACGGCCTTCTTTCACCACCAGATTACAGATCTCTGTCATTCTCTTCACACCCCAACTTCCTGCTGCCTTCAACATATCTCCTACAACTCCCGTCGTCCCTCCCGCTTTTCTACTCTTCATTGCTTTTATCGCTTCCTCAACTTCCTTCTCAGTTATCTTCTCTGCAGGTCCTAAAACTGGGTTACTCTCTAGGTTGTGATCCCATTCATTCTCTGCATTCAACAGCATTTCCATATATCTCTTCCAACTGGGTCCACAACGATTTGTGCCACTTCGTACTTCAAGCAACTCACCCCCATCACATCACACCCCTCTTTCGCTATCTGCTTTGCAATCCTGAATACCGCTCACTGACCCTCTTCCGAATCCAAGCGTTCTCCAAACATTTTCCGACATGCCTCCTGCGCCTTTGCTACCTCCTTCTTTTAGTAAGGGAAACATATGAAAATCTGTTAACTAAATTGTTACCAAAAAATTTCTTCACCAATATGTTTGTAAAGGTGTGTAATAACATGTGTTAAAATGTTGAAGGTCAACTCCCGTGGGAAACCCAGAAAAAAAGCTGTTGAATTCGGGTACCGAAAAATTATTTTCGAGAATTTTTATTTTTTTTAATCGGCCCTTAAGTAACTTATGAGGGGTCAAATAAGGGTTTTTCATGATTCTGAGTTGATTGTTAACATTTATATTTCACCACAGACACTCCTTTGTGGAAAAATAATTTCTAAATATATCTCATTTTCTACTTTGCAGGACATGGAGTCTAGCAATATGGATGAAGACGTTACTCCACCTGTGCTCAATTGCTTCATCTGTGCACGCTCGGATACACCAGCTGAAAGGCTCATACAGGCAACTCCAAAGGGATACTCAACTTTATTGAAACAAGCAGAAACTGTCGAAAATGTTACTGTTGTGGAACGTATGAAGGAGGCTCAAAAGGAAGGAAAACTGAGGTACCACCAGAAGTGTAAAAATGATCTGTACAACAACTTTGTTGCAACCACCAAGAAGTCAGCTCAAGCATCAAAGGCAGAGAAAGAGTCATCAAAGTTGAAGAGAAGACGCACTACTTGTGAGTTCAGTTCATCAACTGGCTGCAGTTCTAGAAGATCACAGTCAGTTGACCTCCTGTATAAGGATGTATGCATTCTTTGCAACCAACCAGCCCAGCTCTACAAAAATAATCCAGCACAAGCTAGAAAGAAATACAGAGTGCCAGATAATTTGACTGCAGATACACTGAAGGCAAGCTTGCTGAAGACAGCACGGAGTCGCGGGGATGACTGGGGCACTGAAGTCACTGGACGCCTGGAAGGGATCAACGACTTGGTAGCAGAAGAAACACTGTACCATTTGCGATGCAAACTTATGTTTGCGAGAGGTGACAGTTTGTCCAAGACTGATGAGGAAGGAAAAAGGAAGAGAGGACAGAGGAGTATTGATGAGGAGCGAGAGGCAGTTTTTATTGAATTCTGCGAATGGTTAGACTCAGAATTAGAGCATGGGGTAATGAACATGGACCAAGTCCATGAAAAGCTGCAGGAGTTTGATCAGTCACCAGAGAAGAGCCTTTCTTATTCAAAGCATTGGCTAAAGATAAAACTTCTAGAGAAATACGAAGACACCTTGTATTTCACAACACAGGAAAGAAGGGCAGATGTACTCTGTCTCAAAGATGGCACCGACAATATTCTGTGAGAGCATCATGCTAATCTTGACCATGGAGATGAGAAGACTCAGATCATAAAGACGGCACTCAAGTTCATATCCAATGATATTGCCTTGATTGATTTAGGTCCAAAGTCATACCCCACCACACACAGTATGACTGACATCGATAGTCAGCTGACACTTGTTCCTGCAAGCCTTCAGATGTTCTTGAGACCGATTGTCAAGACAGACGAAAGAGTTGCCGTTTGGGGGCAGAATTTTATTAAGGCCTGTCGACCTCGGTCTGGAGTATTGCCACACCAAATGGGGCTTGCCATACAACTTGATCATAGATTTGGGTCAAAATGGATGCTCAACAAGTTCCACCGGCTGGGATACACTGAGTCTTACACGGAGACACAAAACTACAAATACTGCTTCCTTAATAGTAGGAGTGGAGATGATGTTCCAGATACTTCTGGCACTCTTGACACCATTGTGGAGGAAACCGATGAACAGATCAATGATGAGGTTGCGGTTGATGCTGCGCTTGAGGATCAATCAGTGATGACAGCCAAAGTGCCAGCCAGTGAAAGTGAATTGTCAAGTAATGATCAAGTGGTCTTTATGGAGGTTGGGGAAACAAACAATGCAGTCACTCAGTTTGTTGGAGACAATATAGATTTAAACATTGTCTCTATTCACGGAAACACTCCCTTTCACTCAATGGGTTGGATCGAAGTCAGCTGCAAGAAGAATGGGGTCACGTGCATCTCGGCCTGTGGAGTCTGTAATAGCATTACATGCAGAAACTGCAGTCATGATGTTGTTGAGTCTGAAGAAGACATAGACAATGACTGTTGAAACTTCTGACATTGTGAATGAGAAATAACTCTTGAGTTAGTTTTTTTTTTTTTTGTTTGTTTTTTTTGTATACTGAATCGAGGCTAGTGAAAGAGCTAAAACTCGTGAAAGAGTATTATATATGTATGTGAAATAAAAGCTACTTTGTGTGTAAATGTAAAAGTGAAAATATAAATGTTAACAATCAACTCAGAATCATGAAAAACCCTTATTTGACCCCTCATAAGTTACTTAAGGGCCGATAAAAAAAAAAAAAATTCTCGAAAATAATTTTTCGGTACCCGAAATCAACAGCTTTTTTTCTGGGTTTCCCACGGGAGTTGAACTTCAACATTTTAACACATGTTATTACACACCTTTACAAACATATTGGTGAAGAAATTTTTTGGTAACAATTTAGTTAACAGATTTGTGAAATATCTCATAAAATGCCCTTACTATTTGCAGCCTTCTGGGCTGCCTTATAACTTTCATGCTCTGCCTTTCTGCCCCCGTACCCCCCGCCTTCTGCCACTCCTTGAACTTCTTCCTCTTCTCGTCAATCCTCTTTCCAACTTCATCATCCCACCATCATGTTTCCAAGTGCCTCGGTGGTCCTTTTGTCCATCCACATACCTCACCAACGGCTCCCAACAGACTATCTTTCATTGACATCCAACCACTTTCAAGCTCAACCACATCATCCTCTACCATACTCAGCCTCTCTTTTAATGCCTCCCTCACTGTCACCTCTTTCAACCTCCACACCTTCATTCTCGGTTGGTACTTCACCCGCCGAGCTCTCCTCGCACCTTTCACCCTTCTGTCACAGACACCCAAGTGGTGCTGTGAAACAGCCTCCTCCCCCGGGATCACCTTTGTGTCCCGGAGGTGCCCCCTATCTCGCCTACGCACCAGCAGGTAGTCAACGGTTGTCGACGACCCACCTGACGTGTAAGTAACAAGCTTATTATTCTCTTTCTGGAACTGAGTATTACAAATCAACAAATCAGCTCCATCAGCAAACTCCAAAATCCTTTCACCTTCTCCATTTCTCACACCATATCCGTAACCCCCATGAACTCCCTCAAATGAACTCCATCACATGAACTCCCTCAATTCCAATAAATAATATATATAAATAACCACCATTAGAGGCCATTTTTCCCCGCAAAGCGGGGGTTGGCCTTTTTCGGGAACCGTGGTTGTTGTTGTTTTTCGGTCCCCTATTTGAAGCAATGTTTTACGGCCGGATGCCCTTCCTGACGCCAACCCTTTTTGCCGCCTTTAACGACAAACAGGGAATTACCAGTGAACTGGTACTCAATTAGCCGACCTCGGAAGGATGACACGCTGAGTCAACCCCTCTGGCGTTAATTCAGCGATCGACCGGGATTCGAACCCAGGATCCTTGGATCCTAAGCCGGCACCCTAGCCGCTAGCCCAACACCAGGGATTGGTTCCAATGAGGAATTGAGGAATTGAGGAATTCCAATGAGGAATGATAATCGAATGTCAAAGTCCTGTTGGGAGGAGTAGGATAGCACAGCCTCAGGAAGGCAGTTCAACATTTGGGAGAAACGAGTTATAAAAAATTTGAGGTGTGCAATCACCCTGAACTTTGGAAGTTTAACCAGGAGGGAATTACTCGAAGAATGCGTACATCTTAGAGTTGTTGGGAAGGATCAGATGGCTGGGAGAGTATAGTAAGGGCATTTTATGAGATATTTCACAAATCTGTTAAGTAAATTGTTACCAAAAAATTTCTTCACCAATATGTTTGTAAAGGTGTGTAATAACATGTGTTAAAATGTTGAAGTTCAACTCCCGTGGGTAACACAGAAAAAAAGCTGTTGAATTCAGGTACTGAAAAATTATTTTCGACAATTTTTATTTTTTTAAATCGGCCCTTAAGTAACTTATGAGGGGTCAAATAAGGGTTTTTCATGATTCTGAGTTGATTGTTAACATTTATATTTTCACTTTTACATTTACACACAAAGTAGCTTTTATTTCACATACATCTATATATATAAAGTAGAGTTGGCCTCTGTGTCTGTATCCTGATCTATCTACGATCTCTAAGATCTCGAGAACCCGTGGACGGATTTGCGAGCGGAAAGTACTGTTCGACTCGGGATGGTCCCAGGAATGTCACGGAGACATAAAAATTTAAAAAATTTCGGGTTTTAAAATTAGCGTATTACGCATAATTAGCACTAGCAGAAGAGAGAGGGATTCGAAGGGAGGGAGCGCAGCGCTTCTAGCGCTTCTGACTACAGCACACCTTAAAATTAAAAAAACTTCGGGTTTTAAAATTAGTGTGTTACGCGTAATTAGCACTAGCAGAAGAGAGAGGGATTCGAAGGGAGGGAGCGCAGCGCTTCTAGCGCTTCTGACTACAGCACACCTTAAAATTAAAAAAACTTCGGGTTTTAAAATTAGTGTGTTACGCGTAATTAGCGCTAGCAGAAGAGGGAGGGAATCTAAGGGAGGGAGCGCAGTGCTCCCTCCAGCGCTTCTGTTAGCGTAATTAGCGTATTTCGGAACGTTAATTTTTCAACTTCATTATTCGGAATCAGTACGTCCCAGAGAACCTTCGTAACGTTACTTTTTCAACTTCATCCGATTGACATGGGACCAACGGCATGTGACAAAGAGTGAAACATACAGGCTACATTTATTTGACGACAATGAGTTCCGACTTCCGACCTCGGTGGGATGACAGGCTGAGTCAACCCCCCTGGTGTGAAGGGGGAGGAGGAGGGGAGGGGGAAGAGAAGGGGAGGGGAACGAGGGGGAAGGGGATGGGAGGGGGGAGGGGGAGGGGGAAGGGGGAGGGGGAGGGGGAAGGGGGAGGGGAGGGGGGGAGGGGAAAGGGGGGGGAGGGGGAGGGGGAGGGGCCCTTCTTCCCCTGGGCACCCCCGCACCCTTCCCTCCCCCCCTTCCCCCTCCCCCCTCCCCCCCCTTCCCCCTCCCCCCCATTCCCCTCCCCTCCTCTTCCCCCTCCCCTCCTCCTCCCCCGCTTCCCCCTCCCCCCTCCCCCCCGTTCCCCTCCCCTCCTCTTCCCCCTCCCCTCCTCCTCCCACTCCCGTGCAAAGCCGGGTACCTCTGCTAGTATATAATACTCAAGAGTTATTTCTCATTCACAA
>NC_136269.1:126802115-126849615 GCF_964187855.1 Myxine glutinosa
ACCCTCCCATCCCTCTCCCCCCTCCCCTCCCCCCCTCCCCCCTCCTCCTCCCCCCTCCCATTCCTCCCTCCCACCCCCCTCCCCCTCCCATCCCTCACCCTCCCCATCCCCCCTCTTCTCCCCTCTCCCCCTCCCCCTCCCCCTCTTCTCCACCTCTCCCCCTCCCCCTCCCCCTCTTCTCCCCTCCCCCCCCCCCTCTTCTCCCCTCCCCCCCGTTCCCCTCCCCTCCCTTCCCCCCCTCCCCTCCCCTCCCCCGCCCGGCAATGCCGGGTACTTCTGCTAGTCATCAATAAACTCCAATACATTCAGAACTCCGCTGCCCGTCTACTCACCCATTCCCGGACCCGTGACCACATCACCCTCGTCCTTTACAAGCTTCACTGGCTCCCCATCCCCCAGAGAATCCAGTACAAAATCCTCCTCTTGACCTACAAAGCCCTCCATAACCTGGCCCCATCCTACCTGACTGACCTCCTCTCCAGACACACTCCCACCCGTAACCTCCGCTATGCTGGTACCAACCTCCTGACCCCCCCCCCCCCCCCCCCATGCGGACCAAATTTAGATCCTGGGGGGACAGGGCCTTCTCCATCGCTGCTCCCACCCTCTGGAACTCACTACCTCACACCATCAGAGACTCCTCCTCACTCACCACATTCAAAACATCACTCAAGACCCACCTGTTCAACACTGCATTCAACATTTAACCCACAGCATTTAACCCCTGACTATCTCTTCTCCTTCTCCTTCCTTTTGCTTTTTTTATTTTATTTTATTTTTTTGTATACAGAGTCGAGGTGCGTGAAAGAGCTAACATTTATCAAACAAACAAATCAAACAAACAAGCAAACAAAGCATTCAACATTTAACCCACAGCATTTAACCCCTGACTATCTCTTCTCCTTCTCCTTCTCCTTCTCCTTCTCCTTCCTTTTGCTTTTTCTTTTTTTTTTTTTTTTTTTTTTTTGTATGGAGGAGGAGGGGGGAGGGGAAAACCCCTGACTATCTCTTCTCCTTCTCCTTCTCCTTCCTTTTGCTTTTTTTTTTTTTTTTTTTTTTTTTTTGTATACAGAGTCGAGGCTTGTGAAAGAGCTAACATTTATCAAACAAACAAATCAAACAAACAAGCAAACAAAGTATATAAAAAGGGGAGCGGTCGACAAGATGGGGAGAGAAGGGGAGGAAGCACACAAACACAACATTTGAGAGCAGGGACATCGGGAGATGTTTTTGGAGGGAGAGGGCCTGGGGGGAGGCAAGATAGGTATAAAACGCAAGGACACCAAGGACTTCCAGGAAAGAAGTCAAAAGTCACCTCAAAAAAGTGGATTTGGGGTGAAATTAGCGGGGGTAGAAAAGATCAAGGTTTTGGATTGGGGAAGATAAGAGATGGTGGTGAACAGCCGTTTTAAAGACCTGGAGGGAGGAGTGGGATTGAAGAGAGTGAGGGAGTTTGTTCCAGAGGCGGGAGAAAAGAGGCATGAAGGAGTGAAGGTGAGCAGAGAGTCTTGATTTTGGCAGTTTAACCATAAGAGGGTTGCAGGCAGATCTTGTGCGACCTGCAGGAATATTTGAGGGGACAGAGCCCAGAGAGAGCTGGGGGAGCAAGGCCGGAGAGGAGTCGGTAGAAGACGGAAAGACCGCCAACCTGCCTGCGGTGATTAAGTGAAAGGCCCTCGGAGATAGCGTCATCGCGGGAGATTCCAATGATTCTGAACGCTTTGGTTTCAACAGCGTGAAGACGAGCTAGGTGTGAGGCAGGAGCACCAGCCCAGAGGGGAGAGCAGTACTCCATTGAGCTGCGGATGAAAGCCTTGTATGTGGTGAGGAGCTCAGGTGTGCCAAGGAAGGACTTCGCACGACGGAGGATGCCAGGTCGTCGACTGGCTTTGGAGGCCAGCTTGGAAATGTGGTTTTCCCAGGAAAGATCATGGCAGATAGTGAGACCCAAAAGCTTGAGTGACAGAACTTCTTGGAGAGGATTATTCAGAAAGTAGATGGGAGGGTTGTCCAGTCGGTCTTTTCGGAGAGACATCGTAAGAGTGTGAGATTTGTCAGGATTGAAAGACATGTTCCACTTGTTTGCCCAGTCTGTGATTTTGTCCAGGTCTGCAGAGAGTGAGGAGGCTGCAGACTGCCGATCTGAGGGATGAGGAATGGCGCGGCAGAGAGTGGAGTCATCAGCAAAGAGATAGAGAGGATTTTCAAGAGAGTCAGAGAGATCATTGATGAAGACCAGAAAAAGCACAGGGCCCAGAACACTGCCTTGGGGAACTCCAGCCTGAACAGGAAGAGGAGATGAGAGAAACCCATTCAGGGCCACACGTTGACGACGACTAGAGAGGAAGTCCGCCAGCCATGCGTGGAGATTTCCATGGATACCAAAGGAGGAGAGTTTGGTGAGCAGAGCGGGGTGCCAGACCGTATCGAAGGCATAGTCAGGTTCACTATGTCAATAAATTATATTTCGTTCAAAATCATGGTAGATTAGCAAACCTATACATTTTTGGAAAGGTTATAGCATAAGGAAACTAAAAGTCAATGTTTACATTTGGAGAGATACCTGTATGGCGGCAATTTTGGATTTTCAAAATGGCCACTGTAAAATACATATTTTGTTCTATTTCTGCCTCTAATTACCCTAAAAACTTTTTAAAATATACTAAACCTATATTTTCAGGGACAAGGAATCAAATGAAAGTATCAAATTAGTGCTATGGGGAATGGTAAGACACGAATCAAAGGTTTTGAATTGCAAAATACTGTCTCTATATTCGCGATAAGTTGCATAATCAAATACATGTTATCATTTTGTACAGGCAGTTAATAACATCAAAATGTGTCACAATAATTCATATCACCAAACATACACAGGCAGTCAGCAAAATCATATATACACATGCAGTCAGTATAACTTCATATCTACACAGGCAGTCAATGACAAAATATACACAAGCAGTCAATGGCATCAAACATACACGATTACAGAATATGCCATTTAGAGTTCGTCATCACTGTCCTGTGTGTCGTATCCGACAATATAGTCCGCATCGTTTTCACAGTCCGTTCCACACAAGCAAAGGTCGGTCAAATTGATTGGCAAATCGAATTGGTCGAATGGTCGATCGAATCGAATCGAATCGAATCGATTGAATGATCGATCGAAGCGATTGGTCGAATGGGTCGAATGGAATTGGTCGATTGGTCGAATTGGTCGAATCGAATTGGTCGGAATTGGCAAATGTAAACATTGATTTTCAGATTTTCCATGTAATAACGTTTCCAAAAATGTATATGTTTGCTAATCTACCATGATTTTGAACGAAAAAACATAGTGAACCTGACTAGCACGTGATATGTCGAGGGAGACAGCTCTAATTTCCTGTTTGGCATTGAGGACCTCCATCCATTGTTGAGACAGCAGAAGCAGCATGTCCAGAGTAGAGTGACCTGGTCTGAAACCAAATTGTTGATCAGAGATCAAGCCATTGGAGAAGAGGAAAGATTTCATATCCGAAGCAATGATGGATTCCACGACTTTGCTGATAATTGGGAGAAGTCTGATTGGTCTGTAGTTGCTAGGATCTGTTTTTGCACCTTTTTGTGCAAGGCGGTGATGTTGGCTGATTTCCAAGCAGATGGCAGTTGACCTTGAGCAAAAGACAGGGTGAAGAGAACAGAGAGAGGGAGTGAAAGAGCGGAAGAACATGATTTTGGGACCTGTGGGCTGATGCCGCCAGGTCCAGTTGCAGAATCAGAGTCGAGGGTTGACAGAAACTTTTCCACCTTGTCAGGAGGAAAGGACACGGAGTCCAGGAGCAGCTGGGTACGACTGGGTATGGTGGGTACAGAGAGGGATGGGTTTGGGACACAAGATTTAGAGGCAAACACAGAGTTGAGGCATTCAGCTTTTTCACGTGCGGAGTCAGCTGTGTAGCCGTTTGAGGTAAGGGAGGGGATGGAGGGGGAACAAACACCTGAAACAGATTTGACCAGACGCCACCAGGATTTGGAAGAGGGAGACAGATAAGAGAGTTCGGTCTTGAGAACGGAGAGATATTGTTTCCTAGCTCTCCTGAGGGTGGACACACACTTGTTTCGGGCTTTGTGAAAGGAAATGAGATTTCCTTCCGTTGGATTTGCTTTCCAGGAGACGAAGGCAAGTTGTTTCTGGGCAACAGCCTCACCACAAGATTCCGTGTACCATGGACGGGAGGAAGGGTATGACAACTGAAGACGAGATGGGATAAATCTGTGCATGAGAGAGAGCAATTTACTTTGGAAGAATTCCCAGGATGAGTTGATGTCAGAGGTGGTAGAGATGGGAGACCAGTCCAGATGATTGATGGCTGCTTGAAGACCGTGCCAGTTGGCCTGAGTGAAATGCCAGGCTCGTCGACGCTGAGCAGGTTCCCTGAGAATGGTCAGAGAGATGTCCACTTTAACAAGGACATGATCAGATGATCCGATTGGAGCAGAAGAAGAGCAGCAGACATTTTCAGGGAAGTTAGTTATAACCAAGTCCAGAAGAGAAGATGCTCCGTTGACTGAGATCCGGGTCGGGAAATTGACAGATTGTGTCAGTCCCAGTGAGTCGCAGAAGTCCTTTGCTGAGGAGCCATGGCTGGTGAGAGAGGAACCCACACCCAGCCAACTGGCATGGTGACAATTGAAATCACCACATATGAGGAAGAGAGAGTTGGGATGAGTAGATAGAAGTTGGTCCATATTATCAGACAGCGAGATGTAGATGGAGTCATCACTGTTTGGTGGACGGTACAACACACATATGAACAAGAGGTGGGAGTGAAGGGGAAGCCATAGCCAGAGGTATTCCTGGGGGTGAGGTGGAGAGAGTGCAGTGCAGGGCGAGTGAGGAAGAGAGTTTTTGATAAAGATAGCAACCCCACCTCCAGGGCGAGGCTCAGGTCTATCATACCGGAGGAGGGAGTAACCCGGGAGAGATACTAAGGAATCAGAGACATCATGAAGGAGGAAAGTTTCTGTTTAGCAGATCACGTCTGGTTTGACAGAAGCAACCTGTATGGAGAGATCAGTTAAGTTTGAACAAAGGCCCCGGATGTTTGAGGTCCATACCGTTAATGAAGAGGAAGGGGGAGCATCGGATACAGAACAGGGGGGAGGAGGGGTAGGGTAAGATGTGGAAGAGGTGGAAGAGGTAGGGAGAGCTGTTGAAGGTGTGTCAGAGATTTCGGAATAGCTCGGAGAAAGGGAAGGATGGGGCGGACAAAAGGTTTGATGGTGATTGGGTGAGGCACAATGAGGTGTTATTTGAGGAGGGGGCAGAGCGAGGCAGAAGGTTGGGGGAGATGGAGGTGAGAGTTGGAAGGGGGAAGAAGCGGGGAGGACGCTTTGAGGAGGGGGAGTGAGAGGGGGGAAATTGAGAAGAAATGAGGGTGGGGAGATTTGAAGGGGAGGGGCGAGGGGGGAGTTTGGGAGGGAAGGGACAAGGGGAGGGATTTGAAAGGGATGGGATATGGGAGGAGATTTGGAGCGGAGGGGTGAGGGAGGAGTCTAGGAGGGGCGGGGCGAGGGGGAGTCTTGGAGGGAAGGGGTGAGGGGGTAGTTTAGGAGGGTGGGGGCAAGGGGGGAGATTTGAAAGGGATGGGTGATGGGGAGGATTAGGAGGGGAGGGGAAAGGGGGAAGATTTGAAAGGGATGGGTGATGGGGAAGATTTGGAGGGGAGGGGTGATGGGGAAGATTTGGAGGGGAGGGGCTATGGGGAAGATTTGGAGGGGAGGGGTGAGATTGGATTTTAGAAAGTGTACGATTAATGGGAAACGAACATTTATTGCAAAATGAGTTTCTTGTGACCTTCGAGTTAAAAATACGTTTCAGGACGCTGGATGGAGGATGGAGTGCAGGAGAGTTTAGGGAATGTAGAAAAAAGGCACTATAGGAGATGGAATTTTTTTTTGGGATGAATAGATTTGGTGAGCAAGTCGAAAGCAGCCTTTTAAAGAAGAAGAAAAAGGTGTTATAATATATGACGGAATACAGAACTTGAGGGGAAAGTGTAAACATTGAAGGTTAATAACAGTGAAAACTATCTGGGGAAATGGGGGAGAAACACGTGGTCGAAGAACGAACGAACGAATAAGAATGAATAAACGAATGAGAACAAGAATAAGAACAGAGAAGGAAATGTTTTTTTTTTTTGGTTTTTTTTGAGTTGAGATTTACACAAGGAAGTAGGCTATGGGGTGAAAAGACTGGGAAAACAGAGAACGAAAGTTATTGGATCACAAACGACGGACCGCTGAGAGAAAAACAAAGCCTCAAGGTTGTACACTGTACAAGGCCTCAAGACACGACACGAATTAACACGATTTTCAATACAGGTATGAAAGATTTGCACTGAAAATCTTCCTCGGGACACAATATACGTACACACACCATAAAATAAATACAGTTATAACGAAAATACAAATGGGAACAATTACTTAACTTCGATTTCAAATCGCTCGCGACGCGGCAAACAGACGATTAATTTATGAAAGATAAACACCGAGAAACTTCTAAGGTGCACACTATAACTTCACACAACGAAAGATAAATACAATTTCGACAAAATACAATTGTGAACAGACTTAACTTTGAAAACGTGGAGACCGTGTGGAGCTTCGAAAATCCCTGCCACCGTCTCCAAGATCTCACGAGATCTGATTATTTGATTATTTACATGTTGATTTTTGTCTTTTTGCACTTGTTTTTTTGTACTCTGTCAAAGCGTCTTTGGGCTTCTTGAAAAGCGCTATATAAAATACATGTATTATTATTATTATTATTATTATAGGATGTCTAAATTGTAGACTATATACAGGAGTAGAGTTCTTCTGAAGAATGTGAAAAACACTGTGGTGTGGTTTTATCATTTAATATAAAAAACTTTTTAAAATTTAATATAAATATAGGGAGATCAGGAGAAGTGGTGGAAGTATTGGTCAGAAGAAGAGTGGACATATGTTGTGTGCAAGAGACGAGATGGAAGGGAAGTGGTGTGAGAATGGTGAAGGGTAGGCAGGGACAGAAATACAAGTTCGTGCAGCAAGGGTGCCCGGAGGGCGTGCATGGTGTTGGTGTCCTGTTTTCTGAGGAGTGTGTAGACAGTGTGGTGAGTGTGACTAGAGTGAGTGATAGGTTGATGATGGTGAAAATGATGATTGGAAAGCTCTTGGTGAATGTCATCTCGGGATATGCTCGGCAGGTTGGTCGGAGCGATGAAGAGAAGCACAAGTTATGGTGTGCAATAGAGAAGCTGATGGAAAATGTGAAAGATGAGGAAGTTGTTGTGGTAGGAGGAGACCTAAATGGACATGTGGGAAGGAGTATGGACGATTTTGAGGGAGTTCATGGGGGTTACGGATATGGTGTGAGAAATGGAGAAGGTGAAAAAAATTTTGGAGTTTGCTGATGGAGCTGATTTGTTGATTTGTAATACTCAGTTCCAGAAAGAGGATAATAAGCTTGTTACATACACGTCAGGTGGGTCGACGACAACCGTTGACAACCTGATGGTGCGTAGGCGAGATAGGGGGCACCTCCGGGAGAAAAAGGTAATCCCGGGGGAGGAGGCTGTTTCACAGCACCACTTGGTTGTCTGCGACATAAGGGTGAAAGGTGCAAGGAGAGCTCGGCGGCTGAAGTACGAACCGAGAATGAAGGTGTGGAGGTTGAAAGAGGTGGCAGTATGGGAGGCATTAAAAGAGAGGCTGAGTAGGGTAGAGGATGATGTGGTTGAGCTTGAAAGTGGTTGGATGTCAATGAAAGATAGTCTGTTGGGAGCCGTTGGTGAGGTATGTGGATGGACAAAAGCACCACCGAGGCACTCGGAAACATGGTGGTGGGATGATGAAGTTGGAAAGAGGATTGACGAGAAGAGGAAGAAGTTCAAGGAGTGGCAGAAGGCGAAGGGTACGGGGGCAGAAAAAGCAGAGCATGAAAGTTGTAAGGCAGCCATGAAGGCTGCAAAGAAAGAGGTCGCAAAGGCGCAGGAGGCATGTTGGAAAATGTTCGGAAAACGCTTGGATTCGGAAGAGGGTCAGAGAGCGTTATTCAGGATTGCAAAGCAGATAGCGAAACAGAGGTGTGATGTGATGGGGGTGAGTTGCTTGAAGGATGAAGTGAGACAAATCGTTGTGGACCCAGATGGAATTAAAGGAAGATGGAAAATATATATGGAAATGCTGTTGAATGCAGAGAATGAATGGGATGGCAACATAGAGAGTAACCCAGTTTTAGGACCGGCAGAGAAGATAACTGAGAAGGCAGTTGAGGAAGCGATAAAAGCAATGAAGAGTAGAAAAGCGGGAGGGCCGACGGGAGTTGTGGGAGATATGTTGAAGGCAGCAGGAAGATGGGGTGTGAAGAGAATGACAGAGATCTGTAATCTGGTGGTGAATGAAGGCCGCATTCCAGTGGTTTGGGAACTGAGTCGCCTCATCCCTCTATACAAGGGGAAAGGTGACCCTCTGGACTGTGGCTCTGTATCGAGCGATAAAGTTATTGGAGCATGGAATGAAGGTATTGGAAAGGGTGTTGGAGAGGAGGATAAGGAAGAAAGTGAAGATTGACGAAATGCAGTTTGGATTTATGCCAGGCAGAGGAATGACAGACGCTCTTTTTATTGTAAGGCAGTTGCAGGAGAAGTACATGGAGAAGAGGAAGAAGTTGTTTCTTGGGTTTGTTGATCTCGAGAAAGCATTCGATAGGTTTCCACGTGAAGTAGTGACATGGGCATTGAGGAAGTTAGGAGTGGAGGAATGTTAATCATAGTAGTGATGGCAATGTACAAAAGAGCGCGCACAGCTGTAAGGAGGAAGGACGCGAACAGTGGTGAATTTGAGGTGAAGGTGGGAGTGCATCAGGGGTCGGTACTAAGTCCACTACTATTTGTAGCTGTGATGGAGGTGCTGGCTCAGAACGTAAAGGAGGGTTTACCGTGGGAGTTGTTGTATGCAGATGATCTGGTGTTGATTGCGGAAAGTATGGATGGACTGAAGGAAAAGATGAACAAGTGGAAGGAATGTATGGAGACAAAAGGTCTGAAGGTGAATATCGGAAAGACGAAGGTGATGGCAAGTGGTAAAACATGTGGTGAGGTGGAAAGAACTGGGAAGTGGCCGTGTGCTGTGTGCAGGAAGGGTGTCGGAGTGAACTCCATTCAATGTACAATGTGCGCTGAGTGGGTTCATCAAAAATGTAGTGGTCTGAGAGGGTCATTAACCAGTGTGGCAGCTACATTCAAATGTAAGGTGTGCACAGAGGGAACTGCAGATGGAGGAAATGTTGAGTTGAATCTTGGAGACGGCGTGAAGCTGGAAGGTGTGAAAACATTTTGCTACCTCGGAGACATGCTGAATGGAGAAGGTGGATCAGACTCGGCAACGGTTGCTCGAGCGAGATGTGCATGGATGAAGTTTCGGGAACTGAGTGGCGTGCTGATGAGGAGGGGAGTGTCGTTGAAGCTGAAGGGAAAGGTGTATGCTGCATGTGTGAGAAGTGTTATGATTTATGGGAGCGAGACATGGGTAATGAACGTAGAGCAGAAACGAAGGCTGGAAAGGGTAGAAATGCGAATGGTTCGGTGGATGTGTGGAGTATCGTTGAGAGAGAGGAAGACAAATGATGAATTGCGAAAGATGATGGGAATAGAGCCTGTGATGGATGCTGTGAAGAGAAACAGGTTGAGATGGTTTGGTCAGGTGTTGAGGAAGGATGACAGTGACTGGTTGAGAAGAGTGATGGAAATGAATGTAGGAGGAAGTCGAGGACGGGGAAGACCGAGAAAGACTTGGCTAAAGATGGTGGAAGAAGAAATGCGGGCAAGAGGGTTAACAAGGGGAGATGCAGAAAATAGGGCAAAATGGAGAAGATTGTCATGGGGACTGCAAGGCTAACCCCCACTCTAGCAGGGAAAATGGCCTTAAAATGCATGTTGTTTGTTGTTTTGTATGAAAAAAAAAATGAAAAAAAGATATATATATATATTGTTATGTTTAGGCGGGTAGGCAATGGAATACTTTAGTCCAGGTATATTGTATAGGGTAGTGTGCTCCATATGCCATGTAGAAACCTTCCTGTACCCAAGTAGAGCCGGATGTCGCATCAGTGTATATTTGTCTCCATGCGAGGGGTGGAGCTATGCTAATTAGTTAGGGTATAAGGGTAGATTCCCCGTGTGTAGTTTCCTCTGTCGTTTCCCCTTTGTTCCTTATGACACTTACAACACAAGCAATGCGATCAGCCCCTACAATTAAATAACACAATCGCCGACCAGATCCGGACATTCTACCACTGACGCCACCCAGCCGAGTCATCTCAAGGGGCGTGAAGAAGGCCGTGACGCCCCGCCCCGAGAGGAACGATTGGTTATGGCCATAGACTGATGCGACGGCGCTCGGTGATTGGACCTTGGAGCGCGGGTGACGTCAGAAAGAACATTCTAGTGCCAGGGACAAAAAGGACACACCCGCCATTTTCGCTCTCTCTCTGCACTGGGTTTCATTACGAGCGGACGCACTGTTGGTTCGTGGCTGTCATCGCAGGTGGTCACAGTTTGTACACTCTCTTGGTCCTGGCTTCCATCGTGTTCAGTTTCATTTGCTCTCTTCTGTCCAGGCCTGCATTGCGGGCGGACGCATCCTTCTCTTTCCTCTCCTTGGTGTTGGCTCGTGACGGCTGCGTTTCGTGCCGTGTGCACCTGGAAGTACGGGGCGGTTGGGGCTCGGTGCAGCCGAGCGAGAAGGACGTGGGAGGAGCCAGGGCCAGTTCATTTCTCGTAGGCGGCTGGCGGTGAACGCGACTTCGCACCAACGCGTGTTTTCCCGCACAGGGATTTGACGACCCTGGACGGTCAAGGACGTTGGAGCTGAGTAGCTGGCAAACGCACCACACTACATTTTCAGGATCCTCAATATAGGAATTTTAGTTCACTGTGTATTCATTTATGTTATCCTGGCATTTATTTTTATTAAACCATTATTTGTTGCATTTTAATTGTTGTGTTGTTGCTTTGCCGGTTTTGTACGTTTATTTGTTGTGGGGATCAGATAAACCCCGTGCCGCATCCGTCCGGGCAGGTAAGGACCTCGCTGCCCTCCACTACCCCCGCGCGCGTCACGACCGCCATAATTGAGTATACGCCTCGGAGTTAAAGCTCGGTTGGCCATCCGTAACCCTGAGGTGTTCACTAAAGGGTAGACACATGACAATACATACAGTCGTGGACAAAAATATTGGCACCCTTGCACTTTTTTTTCAAACAATGCTCCATTTCTTCCAGAAAATTGTTGAAAGTAAAAAATATTTTGGTATCCACATATGTATTTCTATGGTTTGCAGTGGAACAAAACAAAAAAAGCTGAAAATATTACGAAATCTTAGCTTATTCTTCACAGAAATCCTAAAATGGCCCGGACAATATTATTGGCACCGTTTAGAAGTTGTTAGAAATAATTAGATTTCAAGCAGGTGCTTCTCCTTTACTTTGGGCTGAACTCACCTGTGGTGAGTTGCAGGTGCCTGCAATATAAAAATCACTCATTCAACCAGTCTGAATGGTGAAAAGGAGTCATTCTGCTGTTTTGTGTCATAGTGTGTAACGCAATGACCATGGAGAAAAGAAAGAAAACCAGAGAATTGGCTGAGGAGGTCAGACACAAGATTGTAGCCAAGCATGGGCAATCTCAAGGTTACAAGTCCATCTCCAGAGACCTTGATGTTCCTGTGTCCACCATACGCAATGCTATCAGGACGTTTAAGGCCCATGGCACTGTAGCCAACCTCCCTGGACGTGGCCGCAAGAGAGACCTTGATGGAAGATTGCAGCGAAGGATTGTTCGAATGGTGGAGAAAGCTCCTCAATCAACTGCCAAACAGATTCAAGCTGGCCTTCAGACACAAGGTACGACAGTTTCAACTCTCACCATCCGTCGCCAACTCAATGAAAGGGGGTTTCTGGTAGGAGACCCAGGAGGACCCCACTGCTGAGAGAGAGACGTAAGAAATCCCAACTGGAGTTTGCCAAAACACACCTGAACAAGCCAAAATCCTTCTGTGGACAGATGAGACCAAATTAGAGCTTTGGGTAAAACACATCATCTCTATGTTTAAAGAAAACAACATGAAGCCTTCGAAGAAAAGAACACCTTACCCACAGTCAAACATGGAGGTGGTTGTGATGTTTTGGGGTTGTTATGCTGCCTCTGGCACTGGGTGCCCTGAATATGTGCATGGCATCATGAAATCGGGAGATTACCAAGGCATTTTGGAGCGCAATGTTCAACCCAGTGTCAGAAATCTGAGTCTCCGTCAAAGGTCATGGGTCTTGCAGGAGGACAATGACCCCAAACAAACTTCAAAAAGCACCCAGGAATGGTTCAAGACAAAACGCTGGACTGTTCTGAAGTGGAAAGCAATGAATCCAGATCTAAATCCCATTGAACACCTGTGGGGAGATCTGAAAACAGCATTTGGGAGAAGGCACCCTTCAAATCTGGGAGAACTGGAGCAGTTTGCACAAGGAAAGTGGGCCAATCTGCCAGTAGAGAGGTGTAGGAAGCTCATTCATGGCTATAGGAAATGCTTGACTGCGGTTATTTTGTCCAAAGGCTGTGCTACCAAATATTAAGTCTCGGGTGTCAATAATTTTGACAATGCCATTTCTTTTTATTTCCTGATTTAAAAGGATATATTAAGTTCTGAATCAAAAACAAAGGTTCTGTAATATTAACAGTGAAATAAAGAATTGTGGAGACGAAATACTTTTATCAATTTCAACTTATTTTTCGAGAAAATAGTGAGTTATTTGAAAAAAGTGCAAGGGTGCCAATATTTTTGGCCATGACTGTATATATATATATATGTGTACAGTCTCGTGAAAACGTAAGTAAACCCCATGTAAAGTTTTGACTTTTTCAACATATTTCAACATACAGGTATTTGATCTTCATTTCAACAATATTGATATATAAAGGTGATATAATATCACAAATATCATGAAACATTTACATTTTGTAGTCCATCTCACAGACAAACTGTGAGAAATAGTAGAAACTCCACAGTACGAGCACGGCGTCTCATTTGCATTAAATAAATAATCGGGAGATTAAATCAGACGCGGACGTAGCTGCAGGACGGTCGATCTTTAATTCCCGACAAGCTTTCGACCAACAAAGGTCTTCTTCTTAGTCATCCCCAACTTGGGAGATTTCAAGCACCAACTTGGGGACGACTAAGAAGAAGACCTTTGTTGGTCGAAAGCTTGTCGAGAATTAAAGGTCGACCGTCCTGAAGCTACGTCCGCATCTGATTTAATCTCCTGATTATATATATATAATATATATATATATATATATATATATATATATATATATATATATATATATATATATATTGTTGCGGATCTCAACGCCGGCCTTTTCCCATTACCAAGGGGGGATTAGTCCCCTTGGCTTTGACTAGCCGACGGGACCCGGGACCGATGACGTCCTTCCCAGACAGCGCGAAATAGGGTCGTAGGACTAATCACTAATACCTAATTACTCGCGCTGCCCAGAAATGAGGAAATAAGCCCGGCCCAAATCACGGGTGTTGGTGGATACGCCGAGCGGTAGCGAACCCATGACCCGAGCCGTTATCAATGACTCTACCCAGATCCAAGCGGTTCTTAATCGTGCCACGCTTACCCAATGATGAAAATCACAGAAACGGTCGAATTTGGAAGAAAAGGAATAACAAGATTTATTTACACGATGTCCAATGATTCGGCAGAAGAAGACACAGTGCAGCCTTAAACAGTCTTATACTTATTCCCAAGACAAACGGGCCCGTTCACACTCAGACACACTCACACGGGGTTTGCAGACGAACAGGTCAGCACGTCCAAGAATGGCGGCCAGGCAGCTCTCCCTCTCCGGTCCCCAGCTCGCACCGCGAAGTAGATGAAACAGACTGCAGGAGCTCTCCGCGTGTCGTTGGCGCGCACGGGATAATTACGGGGCGAACGGTAGGGTTGGGCTTCGGCGGTTACACTGGCAGCTATGGCCGCGCTCACTCGCGTGGCTGCATACGTAATAGTTCAATATGCGCTCACAATGCGCTCTTCAATTCCCCAAGTCCTCGTGCAAATCCTCTTGCATAGGTTCTTTCGCAATGCAGCACAATTCCTTCCAATCCTTCATACAAGTGCTCTGAGTCCTTGTTACAAAGCGCAATTCTTTCACCCAACGAGTCCTGTTCAAGGGCTTTGTGCGCTGGTTTTTATAGCCCTGACCAGCGAACTCTCTGGAACTTGCCAGACGCGCCCTTACCACGCCCTATCACGCCATGCCCTCAAAGCCCTGGTTGGCTGGTGGCCTTAACGTCATCGCCTTCTGACGTGCTCCTCGACTCCACCACACCCCGACCCCATGCTCCTCCCTCTTTTCGGGCCTACCTCGTGTCACTTGTCTAGTTCGAGCGAACAAAGGGCAGCGAACACTGCTGGCAGCCAAAGCGTAACAAATTGCGGGTAGCCAAAACGTAACAAACTTGAGGGATGCCAAATGGGGCGCGGGATCGATTATGCCCATGATGGAATTGGGGGAGGGGGGGGGGGACGCAAAGTTGAAAGGACCTAAGCTAATTTTTTTACACAACGCAGATGTTACTAGGGAAATGGCCTACTCTTACACATACTATGACATAACTAATACTCTAAGTGGGCCTACGTGTTGCTTGTGGACTAACTATGGGGGGCAAACCTTTAACCTTTAATGATGGCATATTTACAAATCTCAAAACCGTATCAATATATTGTTATGAATTTGGGTAGTGATATATGTACAGCAGAGTAGATCTGAGTAGGTACCATGCTTCGAGATGCGTGGTAAGGAACACTACCTGTAATAAGTTCTTCATGTGTAGGCATTTTGTCGGTTAAGGTGCATAATTGTGAATCTACCAGGAGATTCGAGTGATAGGTAGTGTAGGGATTAAGAGTAAGCCCCTGTGTGTCCTCAACTGGTTAGCCAAACCTCTGTCCATTTTGGCACTGCACACCACATAGACACTTAGATAGGATCCCTTAGTACAACACTAAAAACGCCCTTCCCCCCACCCCCCCCCCCCCCCCCCCGCGACATGACCGAGGAAGAAATCAGGCCAGGACACCGCCGATAATGGCCGCCACCATCCACACCTCCGACAGGCCTATCCACCTCGCATAGCACGTGCTACAACACAAGGAACAGAGGACGAGAGTGGGAGTGACGCAGTGGGCGTGCCCCTGGGCGAGCCGGCAGAGGCTCTGATTGGCTGGCAGCACGCCAGGGCTGACGTCACCGGCCGAGGATAACGAGGGCCGAGGGCCAGTTTCAGAGAGAACGTGATCGAGAGTTGATACGAGTGCAGTTCGTACGAGCAGTTGCCGAGCGCCATTTTGGAGCAGTTCCTGTGCACAGGCAGTTCGGAACGGAGCAGTTGGAAGTTGAGTGACGACCGCCATAACCAGAGTTGGAGCCCGAGTTGAGTTGGCAGTTCGCTGGAGTGCACGCAGTTTGATCAGAGCAGGTGCTTTTGGCAGTGGTTCGAGAGACGCAGGAAAAGTGACTCGCTATTGCAGCTCTTTTTCGTCTTGCGCAGCCCAAGTTGGGCTGAGGTGTAGCCCGAGTGGAGCTCGCTGTACTGCTTTGGGGCCTCGTGTCCGAACGGAGTGGGCGTTGGCTCGGGCCTTTGCGTTGCTGTGGTGCTCGGAGGCGGTCGGAGAAGGCCTGGTGGCGGCCGAGCGGGGCCGTGTTACAAGAAGAAGACGACAAAGACAGATAAGCCGAGCTCCGCATATACATTTTACATGATGTGTTCTTTTCTTTAATTCAGATCTCCTCGTCTTGTATTCGATATCTGTGTGTGTGTGGGATCCCAAATTAGGCATTAGATTACCGGCACGTGCTTTTCCTGTCCTTGCTTTTCCCAAATAAACCCTTATATTATTTTCTGTACATATTCCTGAACGCAGTTTTCCGGGTGGTTGATTTTCACATTTAAGGCTGCAGGGCTCTCGTCGTTCCCCTCCATCCTGCGCGCTTGGGGCTTTTGGTTTTGGAATCCACCATTGAGCTTTCGCCTCAGGAGTTAAAGCCTTCGTGATCGGCATCCGCGACCACCAAATATTAATTTCGGCGGTTGCACGACAATATATATATATATATATATATATATATATATATATATATATATATATATATACTGAAACGCAAAATAAACTTACCACCTTTGAAACCTTTAAATATCAACAATAACACTGCGTGTAGTAAATGTGTGAACTTATTTGTGGACAATAGTGTCCTCACTGTCAGACAAAACGGTCACGGATGGTCACTTGAACCTTCAATGGTCACTTCATAGCACAGCTGTTGAACAGCCGTTTTGACTGTCAGTGATTAGCCAAGGGGTACGGGATGATTTTAATGAGCTGCACGTGATGTCTTGATATTGGCTTTAAAAAGGCCAGTGCAAAATGGGCATTTCAATCAACATGCCACGATTGTCAAGGGATCAACGGCAGCGTGCCCTGGGCATGCTGCAAGGCGGACTGAGCTACCTGCCACACACGCGATTGAAAGGGGACTGACATTGCACCCTGTGCTGTTCTGTACTGTAGAACAAACTGATGAGATGGTGTATCTTGGTCAAAAACTTGACATGTCATCAATAAAATGCCAATGTTTCAATTAGCAATTGTTGGTTTGTACGGTAGCTCAGTCCGCCTTGCAGCATGCCCAGGGCACGCTGCCGTTGATCCCTTGACAATCGTGGCATGTTGATTGAAATGCCCATTTTGCACTGGCCTTTTTAAAGCCAATATCAAGACATCACGTGCAGCTCATTAAAATCATCCCGTACCCCTTGGCTAATCACTGACAGTCAAAACGGCTGTTCAACAGCTGTGCTATGAAGTGACCATTGAAGGTTCAAGTGACCATCCGTGACCGTTTTGTCTGACAGTGAGGACACTATTGTCCACAAATAAGTTCACACATTTACTACACGCAGTGTTATTGTTGATATTTAAAGGTTTCAAAGGTGGTAAGTTTATTTTGCGTTTCAGTATATATATATATATATATATATATATATATATATATATATATATATATATATACACACACACACACACACACAGACTTGTCATTTAATATGGAATTTTTTTTTTTCTTGACTTCGGTTTACTTTCTTAACTCAGTATATCAATCTCGTGAGTTTCTTTTACACTTTGGTGATTTATTTGTTAAAAGAACCATGTCACTGATTGTCTGTCGCAGCAAGAAGTCAACAACAGGATTATATCACAGGTGGCGTGGCAAAATGTACGGACAGGTGCATTTCATTATTGGCTTCACAGTCGGGTATACAAGGGTTGTTGCGTTCTGTATTAGTGGAAAACAACTGCTGCACGTCTCCAAAAGTTATTGCCGCTTCCTCTGGAGATGGTCCGTCAACTCGACAATGCTGTTTGTCATGGAGTGGTGGCTTTACGAAATTACGGCATGAAACAGCGTGCTATTGCTCGGCAGTATGGCATCACTCAAGGTCAGGTGTCAAAGATCCTGAAACGAAATGCTCAGAGGGGTGTCCCTACTCCAATACCGAGGCCAGGACGTCCCCGCAGAACAACAAGGAGGGATGATCGCCAGCTGCACCGGTTAGTCCGCAATGGCCGTACCAAGTCAGCTAATCGGCTTAGGGCTGAGTGGCAGCAACTGACAAATGTGCCTGTATCCAGAAGGCTAGTCAACCAGCGACTGGTTCAAGCAGGCTATCGTGCCAGGCGTCCCCTGAGAAAGCCACGCCTGACCAGACAACACCGCCAGCGCCGATTGCAGTGGGCCAGAGAGCACGGTCAATGGCAGCCAGGACACTGGAATCACGTGATCTTCAGTGACCAGTCTAGATTTCTGGTCTATCATCAAGATGGCTGCGTCCGAGTGCGCAGACAAGTGCATGAGGCCTACAACGAAGATTGTATAGTGCCAAGAGTCCAAGCTGGAGGTGGTGGGGTGACCGTTTGGGCTGCTTTTCATGCAGGGGGCAAAACTGACCTGGTTGTTCTGAATGGAAACCTGAACCAGTTCAAGTACAGGGCCATTCTGGAAGAAACATTGCTTCCATTTGCTCGTGCAGCCTTTCGAGGAAACTTTGTCTTCCAAGATGACAATGCACGGCCTCATCGTGCTCGCATGATCCAACACTTTCTTGCTGACCGTGGTGTAGGGCATATGGAGTGGCCTGCCATGTCCCCGGATATGAATCCAATAGAGAACTTGTGGGCAGAATTAACGTGTCAAATCGACCACTTGGACCAGCAGCCGACCTCTGTGCGTGAATTGCAGCAGGCTATTGTCACTGCATGGCAAGCGATTCCTGTCCAAACCTTGGCAAATCTCGTGAACAGCATGCCTCAACGTGTACATGCTCTCCTGAATGCTCGTGGGGGTTACACGAAGTACTGAACTGTAATTTTACTGTCCGTAATCCCAGTCGTAATTTAACTTTTGTTTTTGTTAAAAAAAAATTTGGCTAATGTGCAAAATAAAGAGATACTTCTGGAAAACGTACAGAAGTTTAACACAGTACTGTCCATGAATTGAGTTCGATATCAGTTTACATCACTTTCAAGGATCAATTTATTTGTTTCGAAATGTCAAATGTGGTTTTTGTTTCTTTTAAAGGTCACATTAACAAAATCTAGAATAGTTTCAACATAATTCCAATGAACTTTTGGTTCTAAGACATCTTGAAAAGTAAGTTCACCCACACAAAAAAAATATTCCATATTAAATGCCAAGTCTGTATATATATATATATATATATATATATATATATATATATATATATATATATATATATATATATATATATATATATATATATATATATATATCCAAACTATTTTCAAATATGGGAAAAAAATATTTGTCTGTAACACGAGCAACATCTTATCAAACATACCTTCCAGTTTCTTGTTTGCAACAATTTCTTCATTTAATTTTTCTTTGAGTCTTGCCCTTTCCTTTTTCACTATTTCCAAAGTGGCAGTCACCTGTAATTAAATGTTTCACACAACAAGGCCAAGACTTTCAATTTGGTTATTTTTACATTTTTATTGAAGCACAACTATATTAAATAATTTATTGATACATACAAGGATTATGCAAAGGTCGGTGAGAAAAACAAAACAATTAAATATTTGTATTACCACAGCAGTACCAAAATTAACATGATTGAATATCACAAACCTTTTCCAAATTCAGCAACCCATGGAAAGCTTCTTTTTTATTATTATTATTTGTTTCATCTGCAGAGAAAAAAAAGTAAGGTAAATGCAAAATATTGTGCAACATATGATATTAAAAAGCAAACACAGGTGGACAAAATAGAATATCTTGGTAAGGGCCGGGCCATCCATCGACACCAAATGTTTTCATCAAATTAAGAAAAAAATAAGAATCCAGATATTACTGAGACGATTCTGGGAGAAATGAACCAGTCCACAATTCTGGGGGAAATGAACCAGTCCACAATTCTGGGAGAAATTAACCCGTCCATAGTTCTGTGGGAAATTAACTCGTCCACAATTCTGGGGGAAATGAACCCGTCCACAATTCTGGAGGAAATGAACCCGTCCACAATTCTGGAGGAAATGAACCCGTCCACAATTCTGGAGGAAATGAACCGGTCCACAATTCTGGAGGAAATGAACCCGTCCACAATTCTGGAGGAAATGAACCCGTCCACAATTCTGGAGGAAATGAACCCGTCCACAATTCTGGAGGAAATGAACCCGTCCACAATTCTGGGGGAAATGAACCCATCCACAATTCTGGAGGAAATGAACCCATCCACAATTCTGGAGGAAATGAACCCGTCCACAATTCTGGGGGAAATGAACCCGTCCACAATTCTGGAGGAAATGAACCCGTCCACAATTCTGGGGGAAATGAACCCATCCACAATTCTGGAGGAAATGAACCCGTCCACAATTCTGGGGGAAATGAACCCATCCACAATTCTGGGGGAAATGAACCCGTCCACAATTCTGGAGGAAATGAACCCGTCCATAGTTCTGGGGGAAATGAACCCGTTCACAATTCTGGGGGAAATGAACCCATCCACAATTCTGGAGGAAATGAACCCATCCACAATTCTGGAGGAAATGAACCCGTCCACAATTCTGGGGGAAATGAACCCGTCCACAATTCTGGAGGAAATGAACACGTCCACAATTCTGGGGGAAATGAACCCATCCACAATTCTGGAGGAAATGAACCCGTCCACAATTCTGGAGGAAATGAACCCGTCCACAATTCTGGGGGAAATGAACCCATCCACAATTCTGGGGGAAATGAACCCGTCCACAATTCTGGAGGAAATGAACCCATCCACAATTCTGGAGGAAATGAACCCGTCCACAATTCTGGAGGAAATGAACCCGTCCACAATTCTGGGGGAAATGAACCCATCCACAATTCTGGGGGAAATGAACCCGTCCATAGTTCTGTGGGAAATTAACTCGTCCACAATTCTGGGGGAAATGAACCCATCCACAATTCTGGGGGAAATGAACCCATCCACAATTCTGGGGGAAATGAACCCATCCACAATTCTGGAGGAAATGAACCCGTCCACAATTCTGGGGGAAATGAACCCGTCCACAATTCTGGAGGAAATGAACCCGTCCACAATTCTGGGGGAAATGAACCCATCCACAATTCTGGAGGAAATGAACCCGTCCACAATTCTGGGGGAAATGAACCCATCCACAATTCTGGGGGAAATGAACCCGTCCACAATTCTGGAGGAAATGAACCCGTCCATAGTTCTGGGGGAAATGAACCCGTTCACAATTCTGGGGGAAATGAACCCATCCACAATTCTGGAGGAAATGAACCCATCCACAATTCTGGAGGAAATGAACCCGTCCACAATTCTGGGGGAAATGAACCCGTCCACAATTCTGGAGGAAATGAACACGTCCACAATTCTGGGGGAAATGAACCCATCCACAATTCTGGAGGAAATGAACCCGTCCACAATTCTGGAGGAAATGAACCCGTCCACAATTCTGGAGGAAATGAACCCATCCACAATTCTGGAGGAAATGAACCCGTCCACAATTCTGGGGGAAATGAACCCGTCCACAATTCTGGAGGAAATGAACCCGTCCACAATTCTGGGGGAAATGAACCCATCCACAATTCTGGAGGAAATGAACCCGTCCACAATTCTGGGGGAAATGAACCCATCCACAATTCTGGGGGAAATGAACCCGTCCACAATTCTGGAGGAAATGAACCCGTCCATAGTTCTGGGGGAAATGAACCCGTTCACAATTCTGGGGGAAATGAACCCATCCACAATTCTGGAGGAAATGAACCCATCCACAATTCTGGAGGAAATGAACCCGTCCACAATTCTGGGGGAAATGAACCCGTCCACAATTCTGGAGGAAATGAACACGTCCACAATTCTGGGGGAAATGAACCCATCCACAATTCTGGAGGAAATGAACCCGTCCACAATTCTGGAGGAAATGAACCCGTCCACAATTCTGGGGGAAATGAACCCATCCACAATTCTGGGGGAAATGAACCCGTCCACAATTCTGGGGGAAATGAACCCGTCCACAATTCTGGGGGAAATTAACTCGTTCACAATTCTGGGGGATATGAACCAGTCCACAATTCTGGCGGAAATGAACCTGTCCACAATTCTGGGGGAAATCAACCCATCCACAATTCTGGGGGCAATCAATCCGTCCACAATTATGAGGGAAATCAACCCGTCCACAGTTATGGGGGCAATCAACCCGTCCACAATTCTGGCGGAAATCAACCCGTCCACAATTCTGGGGGGAAACCAACCCATCCACAATTCTGGGGGGGAAAAAAAAATCAACCAGTCCACAATTCTGGGGGAAATGAACCCGTCCATAGTTCTGGGGGAAATGAACCCGTCCACAATTCTGGGTGAAATTAACTCGTTCACAATTCTAGGGGATATGAACCCGTCCACAATTCTGGGGGAAATGAACCCGTCCATAGTTCTGGGGGAAATGAACCCGTCCACAATTCTGGGTGAAATTAACTCGTTCACAATTCTAGGGGATATGAACCCGTCCACAATTCTGGGGGAAATGAACCCGTCCACAATTCTGGGGGAAATCAATCCGTCCACAATTATGGGGGAAATCAACCCATCCACAATTCTGGGGGAAATCAATCCGTCCACAATTATGGGGGAAATCAACCCATCCACAATTCTGGGGGAAATCAACACGTCCACAATTCTGGGGGAAATGAACCCGTCCACAATTCTGGGGGAAATCAAATCCGTCCACAATTATGGGGGAAATCAACCCATCCACAATTCTGGCGGAAATCAACCCGTCCACAATTCTGCGGGGAAACCAACCCATCCACAATTCTGGGGGAAATCAATCTGCCCACAATTATGGGGGAAATCAATCTGCCCACAATTATGGGGGAAATCAATCTGCCCACAATTATGGGGGAAATCAATCCACCCACAATTCTGGGGGAAATGAACCCACCCACAATTCTGGGGGCAATCAACCCTTCCACAATTCTGGGGGAAAAACAACATCCACAATTCTGGGGGAAATCAACGCATCCACAATTCTGGGGGAAATCAACCCATCCACAATTCTGGGGGAAATCAACCCATCCACAATTCTGGAGTGAATCAACCTGTCCATATTTCTGGGGTGAATTAACCTAGCCATAATTATGGGGAAAATTAACCAATCCATAAGGACAGGTGTTTCACTAGTACTATAATGACAAATTTCGGAATAAAAAAAACATTATAAAACAAGGAAGAGCAATGAGAGATTGAAGACCCTTGCCAGGATGTGTTTTTAGTGGTGCTTAAGGCTTTTGTATTTGTTAAAACACGTATGGCAGAAGAACCACATGGCCGATGACGTAATCATGATCTTTTGTCTCCACCAATTTATCCCGAGATAATGCTCAATAAATTTCATCTTGATCAGATGAAGTTTTGCACTTGTCGAATTATGACGTCATAATGGAGGCACCTATGACATCATCATTAACATATGTTATTTCCCCATGGAGAGTTCTTTACAATGAGCCATATCTCAATTTTTTATATTCAGCGCTTTCGGAGATATAGAGGTGCAATTTTTTCCCGTTTTTCCAAGATGACGCCCATACCACGAGGCCTATAACACCATAATTACCATTTAAAAATTCTACAGGAGGAGGTGTTAGTTAAAACAACTATGGTCAAAATTTCCTGTGAATCGGACCAACGGTTGCAGAGAAAATCATATTTATTCTGTGTGGACAAACAAACAGACAAACAGGCAGATGAAAAATCGGTCAGAGACCGAGGACTTGCTGGAATGTACTTTATCAACCATTTTGGACAAATATGGCGGCCTAACCACATGACCGATGATGTCATCATTATTTGTTTTCTAAACTAATTTATTCCTTGATGATGCTCAAGAAATTGCATCTTGATCGGATGAAGTTTTGTACTTGTCGAATTATGACGTCATAATGGAGGCACCAATGACATCATCATTAACATATTTTATTCCCATACCATTAAATTAAAGGCATTAAAAGAGAGGCTGAGTAGGGTCGAGGATGATGTGGTTGAGCTTGAACGTGGTTGGATGTCAATGAAAGATGGTCTGTTGGGAGCCGTTGGTGAGG
Organism: Myxine glutinosa; assembly: GCF_964187855.1. Lineage (NCBI taxonomy): Eukaryota > Metazoa > Chordata > Myxini > Myxiniformes > Myxinidae > Myxine > Myxine glutinosa. The sequence continues at coordinate 126,825,885 of NC_136269.1, forward strand.
TATGTGGATGGACAAAAGGAGCTCCGAGGCACTCGGAAACATGGTGGTGGGATGATGAAGTTGGAAAGAGGATTGACGAGAAGAGGAAGAAGTTCAAGGAGTGGCAGAAGGCGAAGGGTACGGGAGCAGAAAAAGCAGAGCATGAAAGTTATAAGGCAGCCAAGAAGGCTGCAAAGAAAGAGGTAGCAAAGGCGCAGGAGGCATGTAGGAAAATGTTCAGAGAACGCTTGGATTCGGAAGAGGCTCAGAGAGCGGTATTCAGGATTGCAATGCACATAGCGAAAGAGAGGTGTGATGTGATGGGGGTGAGTTGCTTGAAGGATGAAGTGGGACAAATCGTTGTGGACCCAGATGGAATTAAAGGAAGATGGAAAAGATATATGGAAATGCTGTTGAATACAGAGAATGAATGGGATGGCAACATAGAGAGTAACCCAGTTTTAGGACCGGCAGAGAAGATAACTGAGAAGGAAGTTGAGGAAGCGATAAAAGCAATGAAGAGTATAAAAGCGGAAGGGCCGACGGGAGTTGTGGGAGATATGTTGAAGGCAGCAGGAAGTTGGGGTGTGAAGAGAATGACAGAGATCTGTAATCTGGTGGTGAAAGAAGGCCACATTCCAGTGGCTTGGGAACTGAGTACCCTCGTCCCTCTATACAATGGGAAAGGTGACCCTCTGGAGTGTGGCTCGTACCGAGCGATAAAGTTATTGGAGCATGGAATGAAGGTATTGGAAAGGGTGTTGGAGAGGAGGATAAGGAAGAAGGTGAACATCGACGAAATGCAGTTTGGATTTATGCCAGGAAGAGGAACAACAGACGCGCTCTTTATTGTGAGGCAGTTGCAGGAGAAGTACATGAAGAAGAGGAAGAAGTTGTTTCTTGGGTTTGTTGATCTGGAGAAAGCATTCGATAGGGTTCCATGCGAAGTATTGACATGGGCTTTGAGGAAGTTAGAAGTGGAGGAATGGTTGATCAGAGTAGTGATGGCAATGTACAAAAGAGCGCGCACAGCTGTAAGGACGAAGGACGGGAACAGTGGTGAGTTTGAGGTGAAGATGGGAGTGCATCAGGGGTCGGTACTAAGTCCACTACTATTTGTAGCTGTGATGGAGGTGCTGGCTCAGAATGTAAAGGAGGGTTTCCAGTGGGAGTTGTTGTATGCAGATGATCTGGTGATGATTGCGGAAAGTATGGATGGTCTGAAGGAAAAGATGAGCAAGTGGAAGGAATGTATGGAGGCAAAAGGTCTGAAGGTGAATATCGGAAAGACGAAGGTGATGGCAAGTGGTAAAGCATGTGGTGAGGTGGAAAGAACTGGGAAGTGGCCGTGTGCTGTGTGCAGGAAGGGTGTCGGAGTGAACTCCATTCAATGTACAATGTGCGCTGAGTAGGTTCATCAAAAATGTAGCGGTCTGAGAGGGTCATTAACCAGTGTGGCAGCTACATTCAAATGCAAGGTGTGCACAGAGGGAGCTGCCGATGGAGGAAATGTTGAGTTGGATCTTGGAGACGGCGTGAAGCTGGAAGGTGTGAAAACATTTTGCTACCTCGGAGACATGCTGAATGGAGAAGGTGGATCAGACTCGGAAACGGTTGCTAGAGCGAGATGTGCATGGAAGAAGTTTCGGGAACTGAGTGGCGTGCTGATGAGGAGGGGAGTGTCATTGAAGCTGAAGGGAAAGGTGTATGCTGCATGTGTGAGAAGTGTTATGATTTATGGGAGCGAGACATGGGTCATGAATGTATAGCAGCAACGAAGGCTGGAAAGGGTGGAAATGCGAATGGTTCGGTGGATGTGTGGAGTATCGTTGAGAGAGAGGAAGACAAATTATGAATTGCGAAAGATGATGGGAATAGAGCCTGTGATTGATGCTGTGAAGAGGAACAGGTTGAGATGGTTTGGTCATGTGTTGAGGAAGGATGAAAGTGACTGGTTGAGAAGAGTGATGGAAATGAATGTAGAAGGAAGTAGAGGACGGGGAAGACCGAGAAAGACTTGGATGAAGATGGTGGAAGAAGAAATGCAGGCAAGGGGGTTAACAAGGAGAGATGCAGAAAATAGGGCAAAATGGAGAAGATTGTCATGGGGACCGCAAGGCTAACCCCCGCTCTAGCAGGGAAAATGGCCTGAAAATGCATGTTGTGTGTTGTTGTTGTATTCCCCATGGAGAGTTCTTTACAATGAGCCATGTCTCAATTTTTTCTGTTAAGCACTATCGGAGATATAGTGGTGCAAAGTTTTTCAGTTTTTCCAAGATGGCGGCCGAACCACGTGACCGATGACATCATCATTAATATTTTTCATTCCCCATGGAGAGTTCTTCACAACGCGCCATGTGTTACGGATTCGTCACTTCAGTTGTGGTGGTTTGCATCCCCTGTAAATATTGCTGATTCCATGTACTATTATTGTTTTCAAAAGGTTTATTGTCCAGGAACTGTTTTCAAAAGGTAAAAAAGTTAATGTTGAAAGAAACAGGAAACCGGATCGGGAACCGAACGACGAAGAGGAAGAAGAGGGAGGAAAAAGGGCGGAGCGTGTGAGTCGGACAAGAAAGCCGAGTCGCGCCGAGGTCTGGAGCGAACGTTGGCGAGCAAGAGTCACTAGCGAACTTTCGGGAAAGGGATTCCTACGACCGAGTTGTCATCGCTGTGACCGATCAACCTGCGTGTCAGGTTTTTGGCGGTGGATTCTGGAAGAGAATTATCGCCGGGCCGGTACGTCTCAAGAGCGTGTCGTCGGCCATTTTGACTCGCACAGGACTTGTGCTTCGCTCGCGGTTTCGTCTCTTTTCGACCATTTCACCGCATTCACAAGTCGATCTGGGGCGTGTGTGTGACGTGGCTTTTTGAAGGTTAATTCATCCATACCCGAGGGTGTGATCTCTCAGTCGCCTGTAGGGCGCCTTTGGATTTCCCAGTCGCCTTGAGGGCGCCTTTGTACAGCTTCGGCTGTGTGACTGTACGTGCCATCCACACGGGATTCTGGTCTCGATTGGACTTTGTTCTGGCGATCGCTGGAGCGAATCAACTTCGTCGTGAAGCCGGGAATAAGAGACATTGGGGAATGTTCTTGTTTCACTCACTTGGAGCACAGTGAGTTATATATTACAAAACTGATGGTACCATCATAGGATATATTGATTGTACTTTTGAATACTATTGTTGTTGTACTGTTATTCTTGTGTGATCTTAATACAATATTTGTTTGTAACAATTGGGGTGGCTTCTCCATTGATCTTTGACACACAGAATAACACATTTTTCTGCCGTGGCTGCTCTCGGGGCTCGGAGGTACACCGTGACCAGGGGGTTCGGGGAGGAGCACGTAACAGAAATTGGGGGCTCGTCCAATTGGCTCGGGGGCTCGAAATTGGGTCTTCGTCGGGGATTAAATTCCCTAATAACATTCGTCCGGGATAGAATTCCCTAACATTCCCAAAATTCCCAAATTTGGATTTTTTCCAAACATTCCCAAATTTTTCAAAAAAAAAAATTGGGAAAATTTTTGTGAAGGTTAACCGGTGTTAACTGATAGTCACCATGGTGTTTGACGCAGAACAGTTTGCAGCGTTCCCTTGTGAGGCACAGTTCCAAGCGTTAAAAAAAATCAGAACTCTTGATATTGGCCAGACATTTTAACTTGGAGGTCCGAGTTAATATGAAGAAAGCAGAGATGCAGACATTGGTGGTAGAATCTCTGGTGGGACAGGGCACATGGACAGAGGTAGCCTTGGATTGGTTACCAGAGGAAAAAGAAAATGTGGAGCTCCGGAAAATGGAGATGCAACTGCAGAGCCAGGAAAGGTTAAAAGCAGAGGAAAGGAAAGCAGAAGAAAGAAGAGCAGGGGAAAGAGCAGAGGAAAGGAGAGCTGCAAGTGAACTCGAGGAGAGAAGAACAGAGGAAAGAAGAGCCGAACAGGAGTTAAAGGAACGTGACATGGAGTGTCAGAGGGAAATTAAACTCAAGGAACTGGAATTAATGAGAGAACGGGGAGAGCTAGCATCCATGCCGGCTGGTTCGACAACTAGTCAGAACACCTGGGATGTTGGTAAGCATGTGAGGCTGGTTCCACCCTTCAATGAAAAGGAGGTAGCCAAGTTTTTTTTACACTTTGAGAAAGTGGCTCAAATGCTAAAATGGCCTGTGGGGTCCTGGACTATGTTAGTGCAAAGTGTTCTGGTGGGTAAAGCTCAAGATATATTTTCGGCTTTACCGATTGACAAATGTATAGATTATGAGGAAGTGAAGCAAGCCATTCTCAAAGCCTATGAATTGGTCCCTGAAGCTTACTGGCAAAAATTCCGGAATGCCAGGAAGAGGGAGAGTGAGACCTACGTGGAGTTTGCCAGAATGAAGGAAACCATGTTTGATCGGTGGTGTGATTCGAAAGGGGTTGGGAAAGACTTCAAACTGTTGCGACAATTGATCTTGGTAGAGGCATTCCAACAGTGTGTCCACGAGGACATTAAAGTACATCTGGAGGACAAGAAGGTAGCAGGGTTGTATGAGGCAGCAACCGTGGCCGATGACTATGCCTTGACACACAGGATGGGGTTCCACAAACCAAACTTCCCGCCTAGAGTTCGCCAGGGGAGTTATGGTACATCCGGTGCGGAGAACGAAGATTCATGGGGGCGGCCTAGAGATGACTATGAGGACAACTCTGATACCGCGACTTTTAGGGATCAGAAGACTACAGTTCCAAGACAGACTTATCTTCCGGGGGGCTCGAGGCAGACCACGAGTTTTTCCTCCGGGCCTACTTGCGCTTTTTGCAAGAAACCTGGACATTTGATGTCCCAATGCTATGCCCTGGAAAAGAAAACTCAGGAGCAGAGTCAGATTAGTACAACTCCGAATGCATTGGCAAATGCGATAAATCGTCCTTGGAGGACAGTGCCTTGTGAAGGTTCCCATGCCAAAGTTACGGCATCACAGAATGACCTTGTTCAAGAGGGTTACACACCTTTTATTTCAGGGGGTTTGTGTCACTGGATGGAGACTTGACTAACCAGAGACCTGTTAGGGTATTGAGGGACACCGGAGCACATCAATCTTTGATGCTTGAGGGCATTTTGCCATTGTCAGAGAAGACGGCAACTGGTGTTAGTGTTCTTTTACGGGGGGTTGGTGGCTGTGTTAAAGCTCCACTTCACGTCATCCATTTGAAGTCTGATTTGGTGTCAGGACCGGTCACCGTAGGGTTACAAGCCACTCTACCTGTAGAGGGAATATCTTTTGTTATCGGGAATGATTTGGCCGGTGGTCAAGTTTCTGGTAACCCGATGTTGGTTGAAAAGCCTAGTATGGAAAATAACACCGCACAGTTAGAGCAGGAGATTCCGGGTATCTTTCCATCCTGTACCGCGACTCGTGCTATGGGTAGGAAGCGCTCTGAAGAGAAGAGGAAGGTACTGACGTCACGCTTTGCACAGGCACGTCTTGTCAGGTACCCAAAAACTAAGTGTCAGCACACCCAAGTCAGGAATGGAGGCAATGTTGGCAAGCTCTTTGTAGGTGGACTGAACTTCAAAACAAGGGAAGTTGTTCTGGACTCTGTCTTCGGCCAATATGGACCACTCTTGGAAGTGTGGCTGATAAAAGACAGGGAGACGCAAAAGTCAAGAAGGTTTGGCTTTGTCACGTTTGAAAACACAAAGGATGCCAAAGATGCAGAAAAGGATTTGAATGGCAAGGATTTGGATGGTTGGACCTTAATAGTAGAGAAGGCAGGCCATGGGCGTCGAGGGGGCTACAGAGGAGGAAAACGTGGAGGTAGTTTCAGGGGTGGCTATGGCTCCCGGGATGGGAGTCGTAGTTTTGGTGGTGGCCGCAGTCGAGATTACTACGGAGGCTCCCAGGGTTACGGCAGCTCCCGAAGGGATGATTATCAGGGTAGTGGCCGAGAAGGAGACCGCTATTCACGTGACTACAGCGAAAAGCGCTCCAACCGTGATTATTATGAAAGTTAGGAAGAGTTTGAAGCACTGAATGCTGCGGAGCAGCCGAGCCAAGATTCCGACACAGATTAACCGTGAACTCCACATTCCTAAAGGCGTCCATGTAGTGAGTACTTCCAGGCCTCACCACCCAACCAGCATGAAACCTGGCTCTCAGCTCGGCCTCCCTAAAAAAGTGCGATATATTTGCTTGACTTTGGATTTTTGATCACAACCCCTTAACCTTCATTCAAAAAAAAAAAATGGAAAATAAAAACCAGAGGTTGCTGAGATGGAGTTTGGCTTTGCAGGAGTTCGGCTTGGAAATTGAGCATGTAAAGGGCAGGGATAATGTCGTTGCTGATGCTTTGTCCAGAGTGAACTAACTTTGGAAATCTCTGTAGGTTGTTTGAAGCTTTGTTGCTTTATTTTTTAGGAAATATTGAGTATCGTTGCTCCCGGGAATTGATGATTTGGGGTGTGATTTTACTTTTGTTTGTTGGGAGAGTTTTGCCTACAAAGAAAGTTTTCACTATGTTCAAACTTTCTTTTTTGAGGGGGGGAAGTGTTACGGATTCGTCACTTCCGTTGTGGTGGTTTGCATCCACTGTAAATATTGCTGATTCCATGTACTATTATTGTTTTCAAAAGGTTTATTGTCCAGGAACTGTTTTCAAAAGGTAAAAAAGTTAATGTTGAAAGAAACAGGAAACCGGATCGGGAACCGAACGACGAAGAGGAAGAAGAGGGAGGAAAAAGGGCGGAGCGTGTGAGTCGGACAAGAAAGCCGAGTCGCGCCGAGGTCTGGAGCGAACGTTGGCGAGCAAGAGTCACTCGCGAACTTTCGGGTTTCCGGGAAAGGGATTCCTACGACCGAGTTGTCATCGCTGTGACCGATCAACCTGCGTGTCAGGTTTTTGGCGGTGGATTCCGAAGAGAATTATCGCTGGGCCGGTACGTCTCAAGAGCAGGTCGTCGGCCATTTTGACTCGCGCAGGACTTGTGCTTCGCTCACGGTTTCGTCTCTTTTCGACCATTTCACCGCTTTCACACGTCGATCTGGGGCGTGTGTGTGACGTGGCTTTTTGAAGATTAATTCGTCCATACCCGAGGGTGTGATCTCTCAGTCGCCTGTAGGGGGCCTTTGGATTTCCCAGTCGCCTTGAGGGCGCCTTTGTACAGCTTTGGCTGTGTGACTGTACGTGCCATCCGCACGGGATTCTGGTCTCGATTGGACCTCGTTCTGGCAATCGCTGGAGCGAATCAACTTCGTTGTGAAGCCGGGAATAAGAGACATTGGGGAATGTTCTTGTTTCACTCATTTGGAGCACAGTGAGTTATATATTACAAAACTGATGGTACCATCATAGGATATATTGATTGTACTTTTGAATACTATTGTTGTTGTACTGTTATTCTTGTGTGATCTTAATACAATATTTGTTTGTGAGTAATAATTGGGGTGGCTTCTCCATTGATCTTTGACACACAGAATAACACATTTTTCTGCCGTGACTCCTCTCGGGGCTCGGGGGTACACCGTGACCAAGGTGTCGGTGAGGAGCACGTAACACGTCTCAATTTTTTCCTATACAGCACTTTTGGAGATATGGAGGTGTAAAGTTTTTCTGTTTTTCCAAGATGGTGGCCGAACCACGTGACCGATGACGACATCATTAACATATTTTATTCCCCATGGAGAGTTCTTTACAATGAGCCATGTCTCAATGTTTTCTATTGAGCACTTTCGGAGATATAGAGGTGCAAAGTTTTTCGGTTTTTCCAAGATGGCGGCCGAACCACGTGACTGATGACGTCATCAATTGGGCACAGTCTATTCCAGGGCAAGACAAATATGTGCGTAAAGTTTGGCGATTCTACCTGCAACGGTGTAGACGTAGTGCTGCAAACAGACAAACAGACAGACAGACAAACAAATGAAAAATCGGTCAGAGACCTAGGACTTGCCGGAATGTACTTTTTTATCGGCCATTTTGGACAAATATGGCGGTCGAAACACGTGAACGATGACGTCATCAATAACATATTTTATTCCCCATGGAGAGTTCTTTACAATGAGCCATGTCTCAATTTTTTCTATTCCGCACTTTTGGAGATATGGTGGTGCAACGTTTTGCCGTTTTTCCAAGATGGCGGCCGAAACACGTGAACGATGACAGCATCATTAACATATTTTATTCCCCATGGAGAGTTCTTTCCAATGAGCCATGTCTCAATTTTTTCTATTCAGCACTTTTGGAGATATGGTGGTGCAACGTTTTGCCGTTTTTCCAAAATGGCGGCCGAAGCACGTGACTGATGACGTCATCATTAACATATTTTATTCCCCATGGAGAGTTCTTTCCAATGAGCCATGTCTCAATTTTTTCTATTCAGCACTTCCGGAGATATGGAGGTGCAACGTTTTTCGGTTTTTCCAAGATGGCGGCCGAAACACGTGACCAATGACGTCATCATTAACATATTTTATTCCCCATGGAGAGTTCTTTACAATGAGCCATGTCTCAATTTTTTCTGTTCAGCACTTTTGGAGATATAGTGGTGCAAATTTTTGCCGTTTTTCCAAGATGGCGGCCGACCACGTGACATATGACGTCATCATTAACATATTTTATTCCCCATGGAGAGTTCTTTACAATGAGCCATGTCTCAATTTTTTCTGTTCAGCACTTTTGGAGATATAGTGGAGCAAAGTTTTTCCGTTTTTCCAAGATGGCGGCCGACCACGTGACATATGACGTCATCATTAACATATTTTATTCCCCATGGAGAGTTCTTTACAATGAGCCATGTCTCAATTTTTTCTGTTCAGCACTTTTGGAGATATAGTGGTGCAAATCTTTGCCGTTTTTCCAAGATGGCGGCCGACCACGTGACTGATGATGTCATCATTAACACATTTTATTCCCCATGGAGAGTTCTTCACAATGAGCCATGTCTCAATTTTTTCTGTTCAGTACTTTCAGAGATATAGCGGTGCAAATTTTTTCGGTTTTTCCAAGATGGCGGCCGAACCACGACACCGATGACGTCATCAATTGGGCACAGTCTATTCCAGGGCAAGACCAATATGTGTGCAAAGTTTGGCGATTCTCCATGCAACGGTGTAGACGCAGTGCTGCAAACAGACAGACAGACAGACAGACAAACAGACAGACAGACAAACAGATGAAAAATCGGTCAGAGACCGAGGACTTGCCGGAATGTACTTTTTTATCGGCCATTTTGGACAAATATGGCGGCCGAAACACGTGAACGATGACGTCATCAATAACATATTTTATTCCCCATGGAGAGTTCTTTACAATGAGCCATGTCTCAATTTTTTCTATTCAGCACTTTCGGAGATAGAGGTGCTAACCTTTTCGGATTTTCCAAGATGGCGGCCGAAACACGTGAACGATGACGTCATCAATAACATATTTTATTCCCCATGGAGAGTTCTTTACAATGAGCCATGTCTCAATTTTTTCTGTTCAGCACTTTTGGAGATATGGTGGTGCAACGTTTTGCCGTTTTTCCAAAATGGCGGCCGAAGCACGTGACTGATGACGTCATCATTAACATATTTTATTCCCCATGGAGAGTTCTTTCCAATGAGCCATGTCTCAATTTTTTCTATTCAGCACTTCCGGAGATATGGAGGTGCAAAGTTTTTCGGTTTTTTCAAGATGGCGGCCGAAACACGTGACCGATGACGTCATCATTAACATATTTTATTCCCCATGGAGAGTTCTTTCCAATGAGCCATGTCTCAATTTTTTCTATTCAGCACTTCCGGAGATATCGAGGTGCAAAGTTTTTCCAAGATGGCGCCCGAACCACGTGACCGATGACGTCATCATTAACATATTTTATTCCCCATGGAGAGTTCTTTACAATGAGCCATGTCTCAATTTTTTCTATTCAGCACTTCCGGAGATATCGAGGTGCAAAGTTTTTCCAAGATGGTGGCCGACCACGTGACTGATGACGTCATAATTCACATATTTTATTCCCCATGGAGAGTTCTTTACAATGAGCCATGTCTCAATTTTTTCTGTTCAGCACTTTTGGAGATATAGTGGTGCAAAGTTTTGCCGTTTTTCCAAGATGGCGGCCGACCACGTGACATATGACATCATCATTAACATATTTTATTCCCCATGGAGAGTTCTTTACAATGAGCCATGTCTCAATTTTTTCTGTTCAGCACTTTTGGAGATTTCGTGGTGCAAAGTTTTGCCGTTTTTCCAAGATGGCGGCCGACCACGTGACATATGACGTCATCATTAACATATTTTATTCCCCATGGAGAGTTCTTTACAATGAGCCATGTCTCAATTTTTTCTGTTCAGTACTTTCGGAGATATAGAGGTGCAAAGTTTTTCGGTTTTTCCAAGATGGCGGCCGAACCACGTCACCGATGACGTCATCAATTGGGCACAGTCTATTCCAGGGCAAGACCAATAAGTGTGCAAAGTTTGGCGATTCTACGTGCAACGGTGTAGACGCAGTGCTGCAAACAGACAGACAGACAGACAAACAGACAAACAGACAGACAAACAGACAAACGAACAGATCAACATACTTGCCGGAAAAATTTTTCCGGCAAGTAATGAAAAATCGGTCAGAGACCGAGGACTTGCCGGAATGTACTTTTTTATCCGCCATTTAGGACAAATATGGCGGCCGAACCACGTGACCGATGACGTCATCATTAACATATTTTATTCCCCATGGAGAGTTCTTTACAATGAGCCATGCCTCAATTTTTTCTATTCAGGACTTTTGGAGATGTGGAGGTGCAGAGTTTTTCGGTTTTTCCAAGATGGCGGCCGACCACGTGACATATGACATCATTAACATATTTTATTCCCCATGGAGAGTTTTTTACAATGAGCCATGTCTCAATTTTTTCTGTTCAGCACTTTTGGAGATTTCGTAGTGCAAAGTTTTGCCGTTTTTCCAAGATGGCGGCCGACCACGTGACTGATGACGTCATCATTAACATATTTTATTCCCCATGTGGAGTTCTTTACAATGAGCCATGTCTCAATTTTTTCTGTTCAGCACTTTTGGCGATATAGTGGTGCAAAGTTTTGCCGTTTTTCCAAGATGGCGGCCGACCACGTGACATATGACGTCATCATTAACATATTTTATTCCCCATGGAGAGTTCTTTACAATGAGCCATGTCTCAATTTTTTCTGTTCAGCACTTTTGGAGATATCGTGGCGCAACGTTTTGCCGTTTTTCCAAGATGGCGACCGAACCACGTGACTGATGACGTCATCATTAACATATTTTATTCCCCATGGAGAGTTCGTTACAATGAGACATGTCTCAATTTTTTATATTCAGCACTTTTGGAGATATAGTGGCGCAACCTTTTCCCGTTTTTCCAAGATGGCGGCCGAACCACGTGACCAATGACGTCATCATTTACATATTTTATTCCCCATGGAGAGTTCTTTACAATGAGCCATGTCTCAATTTTTTCTGTTCAGCACTTTTGGAGATATAGCGGTGCAAAATTTTTCGGTTTTTCCAAGATGGCGGCCGAACCACGTCACCGATGACGTCATCAATTGGGCACAGTCTATTCCAGGGCAAGACCAATATGTGTGCAAAGTTTGGCGATTCTACGTGCAACGGTGTAGATGCAGTGCTGCAAACAGACAGACAGACAAACAGACAAACAGACAGACAGACAGACAAACGAACAGATCAACATACTTGCCGGAATCTTTTCCGGCAAGTAACAAACGAACAGATCAACATACTTGCCGGAAAATTTTTTCCAGCAAGTAATGAAAAATCGGTCAGAGACCGAGGACTTGCCGGAATGTACTTTTTTATCAGCCAATTAGGACAAATATGACGGCCGAACCACGTGACCGATGACGTCATCATGAACATATTTTATTTCCCATGGAGAGTTCTTTACAATGAGCCACGTCTCAATTTTTTCTATTCAGCACTTTCGGAGATACAGAGGTGCTAGGTTTTCGGTTTTTCCAAGATGGCGGCCGAACCACGTGACCTATGATGTCGTCATTAACTTATTTTATTCGACATGGAGAGTTCGTTGCAATGAGCCATGTCTCAATTTTTTCTGTTCAGCACTTTCGGAGATATGGAGGTGCAAAGTTCTTCGGTTTTTCCAAGATGGCGGCCGAACCACGTGACCGATGACGTCATCATTAACATATTTTATTCCCCATGGAGAGTTCTTTACAATGAGCCATGTCTCAATTTTTTCTATTCAGCACTTTCGGAGATAGAGGTGTTAGGTTTTTCGGATTTTCCAAGATGGCGGCCGAATCACGTGACCGATAACGTCATCAATTGGGCACAGTCTATTCCAGGGCAAGACCAGCATGTGTACAAAGTTTGGCGATTCTACGTGCAACGGTGTAGATGCAGTGCTGCAAACAGACAGACTAGTGTAGGCTGTTATGTCATTTCGTGTTTTTTTTTTTGTTAAAAACAAAATTCCACTTGATTCCTTGTCTTTGGGGTGTCACATGTTCGAAAAAATAGGTTGTTAATTTTTTTTAACGGATTAAGGGTGTCAAATCCAAGATGGCCGCCAAAATATATAAATTCCATTAAAACTGGTATTCTGAACACAGTATGAGGTCCAAATTAATGATAATACCCATAATTTCAATACCAAGGAGTTCAAAAACAATTAATTTCAATATGGCAGTCAAATTCAAAATGGTGGAAAAATCCAAGATGGCCGCCACTTCTTAAATAACCACAGTACAAAAACTTAATGTTCTTGATAACACAAATTGTGAATGATGAAATAGGTCCATTTTGGTGGTAATGCCCACATAAGTAATGCTAGGCCGTTGGGGAAACATGTTACTGATTCGTTGAAATCGGTGGATGCCAGCCATAGTGAGAAATAGTGAGAAAATCCAATATGGCTACCACTGTTTTACACAAAGGTCCACATTGCTATAACAATGATAGCGTAATGTAATTTCCTGTTTGACCATATTTAAATATTCCTGTCTCACAATCATCCGTTTTACCTTACAAGTCTCGTGTTCATCTCCCACAATGTTCTGAGCTGATTGTTCATTGTTGCTACAGCCGTAGTTCAAACAGCTACAGACCTCTGTGCATGGGAGTTTATTGCTGCGGCAACTACAGGAGTTTCCTTTGCATCCTGATTTGCAGCCACATTTTACCAGCTTAGTCATGGCCTCTGGTGCTGGAGGGTTCAAACACATCACCGGAAGAAATCTATTTTCCTCTGACTTCCATCCGTAGTCAGTGGGAGAAGGAAGGGACGGTTGACTTTCGCATGCCTGCATCCATATCATTGCAATATAATGTGCTCGCAGAATGTGTGGTGTCAATGATCCAGAGGTTGGAGGCAGACTCTCTCCCTCGGCCTGTCGATTTGAGTACAAGAACCATCGTAGTGCATTTACTTTGGTGTGTGTTTTGGATCTGTACAAGCAAACGAACCTTTCCAGTTGGTCAATTGCGTTTGGAGAGGGTGTAGCAGCAGATTTGCCAAGTGAAGCAAGTGAATCCAGTATCATATCATCGCAGGACATGAACACCTTCATACACCAGTCCTTTGTCCTGCCGGCGAACCTGCCACACATATCTGATCCTGTGAAAGAATGAAACCCGAGAATAGCTGAGGCGCGGTTAACTCCTAACTTTTCAAAGATAGGTTTGACTGCAATTTTCCTATTCAGTTTTCCTTTTCCGGTAAGGAAATATGTCTCAGCAGGTAGCTGTGGATACATGTGGATCATCAGCAAGAAGACATCGGTATCTGGAGAGTCTATTACAAGTTCTACATCGCCGTTAACTGTTAGGGCATGGAGCAAGAGTAACGTATCCGCTTCTTCATGACCGTGTTTTACCCATTCATCAGGCACACTTACATTGCCTTTTGTCTCAGTGCCGAAGGTTACCATGAACTTCTTCAATTTGTTGGCAGAGCTGTTGCTGTGATCCAGAGTCTTTGCAGCTAAATACTCTACAAGTTCTGCCTTGGTTTTGACACTTGAAAGGAAGTCCTTCAAGGAAATATTCTGGATCAGTGTACTATCTTGGATGTGATAGTAGGTCGAGTTTCCCTTTGTTCTCTTTTTTCTCATTTGCTCTTTCAGAGAACTTTCGACGTATCTGTCAAATACCAGTCTTACTTCGTCGTAGTTAGCTGCAATCCTGATAAGCTTTTCAAGAAATGACATGGCAAAATCACTGCATGTTTTCATTTTGTCTGTCTTGGAGATGGAGTTAACGAGGGCCATGCCATCTATGACTACAACTTTAAATTTCTCAGACATGTCGGACATGTCAGTTGAAGCTTCTTGCTCAGGCTGCGCTTCTTGTACTTCAGGCGCCTCGGCTTGGGGTGGTACTTCAGTTTGGGAGTTTTCACTCAATACTTGGTCGCCAGAAACACTCGGTATGGCATTAGCTGGATCGCTTGTGGCTTCTGTTGGGCTAGGTTGCTCCTTGGTAACTAGCGCTTCAAGATGATGGAGGACCTTAGCCTTGTCATATGCTAGGAGAAGTGTAGTCCAGTCAAACTGCAGAAACACCCACCACAAATTGCAACAGAAATGAAACCTGGTGTATTTTGTTGCTTGAAGGTATCTTAATGACATACTAAAAGTATAAGAAACTATTTGGAGTGGAACTTTTTTTTTTTTAGGGTTCAACATATGACCCGTCCAGTAGCCTTGACCGCTATATAAAAAATTCACAAAATTACATAACTCCTCAACCATTCATCAGAAATGGACAAATCTGGTGTCTTTACCCATGTTTTCAGGGTCAATCTTTCAAATGAAAACACCATTTAGGCCGTAACGTGGCCCTAAGTACCCATATATGGTTTCAAGCTTCATTCTTATATACGGAATACATGCAAACAACCGTCGAGTCAACATAGCATATAGTCGAACATTATATGAGGAACATCATGTATGGTCAACATGTTTGGCAAGTTACATTTAACTGTCACTGTCCTCATTATCATCTACGTTATCATTTGACATGTTTTGGCAAATGCCTCTGCATCCCGAACAAGCCGATGAACATTCCAGTCCCTGTCAGCGGCACCCACAGCGTAGTGTACGACAGCCTGATGTGCAGGTGCAACTGACCAATCTCAGCAATGACTGAGGGGCAGGATCCAAGTCTGAGGTCACGGGTGTCAAGCGCCCATCTAAAACCTTCCATCCCCACTCTTCAGCATCCAATGTGTTACCCTTCCATTGTTGGATCTGATGGAACACTCGGAGGCTGTGATACTTTGTTGCCGCAGCTGTTGGCGGCAACATGTTGGGGTGGATGGCTTTTTTGCGTGTAGTGACCAGCTCCTGAAACCGTAGATATCTCATGGCATTAAGGTGGTCATTCTCCTTCCCTTTGTATAAAGTGACCATGGCCTTCTCTCCAGCTTTGATGACCTGATCCTTTGATGACTGTCTATTTCCGAATAGTTCAGCCTGTTCACAGAATTCTGTGTTGTCATTGACCAGTTTCAAAGCAACTGCTTTTCCAACCCCGAATATCCTCGATGTCGTGTCACACCCCAGGAAAGCATGCACAAAAAGAATATTCTCACAGATGTTCTGCCCTAGTGTGTCCCTGATGACATTGACCCCCACACATTTGACACCTGCTCCTTTCTTTAGTTCGGGTCGAAAGTAGATATTGTGCTTGTTTCTGCCAGCAAGATGAATTAGCAGAACAAGCAGGTCAGTGTCATCACCCACTAGTACTGCTTCGCATGTTTCTGAGATGTCCACTGCTGTTTGGACAATAGGTAAGTCAGCGTCCCCTGCAGCAAATGCTATTTCACAGCCACACCTGACTAGACTTTCCCCCAAAAGGTCAAGGAACCGTACCTTGTTTTCTTGATTTGAGAGGAACTCATTCTTTTTTAACTGAAACTTCATGGATGGATTGAACATCACTTTCTGCCCTTCAAACCCCCCTCGGCGCTGATGTGTGCTGTCCTTTGTTGAAGGCCCTGCCTTATACCCGTCAAATATGACCACTGCCTGACCATAGTGTTTTGTCACATATTTGCTATAATCCTCCAATATCTTGCCATATGTGTTACCCACTTGCCAAGCAATACGATGCAGGAGAGCCCCTCCATCAAGAACATACTTGAAATTCTGACTTGGTGGTGGTTGTGATGGTACAACAGTCCAGATGGCTTTAGCAAGTTGCGCTTTCACGGCTTCTAAGAGTCTGTCCTTCCCTTCAAACAATGCAGGGGGGTAGTTACAGAGTTCATAGGTCAGGGCATTCGCAAGATCATTAGCTTGAGATCCGGTGATGATTAGCCTTTGGAATAGGAGTAGAGGGTCTATTTGGACCATGTCATTACCTATCCTGACTGCTGCCTTAGAATCAAACGTTACAGCTTGGTTCTTTCTCTTGAAAGAATACTGAAGCACAGTTTTTCCATCCATTTCATTTAGAATGGCCTCTCCGATCTGTTTTGCACAATCAACATTAACCTTTGGTCCAGCTGTGATGCCACTAACTACGTTCCGAAGTGAGAGCTTTGCCTCAAATGGGGACCTCCATTCAATGAATGACATGAGCTTTTCTGAATCCGCAGTGTCCCTTGTTTGCCTAGATCTTGATTGGTCCTTGTGTTGTTCACTTGTCTCATATGTGACTGACGTCAGCTGCTGCATGGCAATGTTCACTTCTGCGCAAGCAGGTCTTGACAGACACCAAACGAGTCGTTGGATTTCTGTCATGCCCCTCCCTCTCGTAAGACCACCACACGTATTAAGGCTTCTCATTAGTACCTGCTCAATAACAAGGTCTGGGGACAACCCTCCCCAAAAACGATCACTCCTCCTGACAACGTGTAGTCCCTGGGTGAACTGCCTGTGAACATCGGGATGTGTGGTTGCCAACTGCGTCATCTTCTGCAGGTACAAGTGTAAGGACTTTGTGTAGAGGTTATGACCAGATGCTGCAAGGTATGGTAACATGGCTTGCAATGTCCCGAGGTGGAGAGACCAATCGCCTGTTCGTTCAGATCTGATAAATGTCATCATGATATTAACCATTTCCATATACTGCAGCCACAGTTTGGCAGTGATGTATTTTGCCTCCAGTAGACTTTTTGTGCTTGCTTCAAGTTTCCTTTGCAGAGAGTTCAGCTCTGAAGATGATTTCACTTCCTCCACTGTGGTTTTACCAGAAACGAGATCATCGTAGAGGTTTCCTATTGCTTCAAGTTCCTCAGAATTGATGTCTTGGGGTGATGTGGACAGCTTTGTTTGGAAAATATCACACAGCAAAAGTGTATGAAGCACAGAATCGATAAGAAAGTGACCGTGACCGCCAAATTTGCCCAAAATATATGCCAGCGCGAATTAGAGGGGGTGGCTCAACTTACCTCCGGCTCAACTACCCCCACTCTCCCCTAGTTACCCAATATAATACTTTAAACACATCCATATTATTAATAGACCATTAAATTATGCGTTATGGTGTTGTTTTTTTTGTTTTATCTTGAAAATTGACAAAGTTATGCCTATCTGAAAATTCTGCTATTTCGGCGTTTTATAATGAAAATGGGTTAAAAACAGATAATTTTAATTATCAAAATTCACCATTTTCCACCGCAAATATGTCATTATACTTTTGATACGTTATCAAGTAGACCTTACTTCGACAAACAGAAGAGGTTTCATTTCTGTTGCAATTTGTGGTGGGTTTTGTCAAATTTTATTTAGATTGACTGGACTAGTGACCCATCCGAAGCGAAAAGGGCACGTGGAACAATTCCAAATTCATACTTCCCAATACAGTCCTTTAGATCAAGGTCTGGACGGCTTCTTGATGCTACTATAAACCTCTGTAGGAGTCCTCGTTCTTCTTTGACTTTAATGAGTTTGTCACCTGCTTTCACTTTCTTCACTGTGTTGGCACTTTTGAAAGTGCCTATGTTCTTTCTCTTCATTGGATCCCACACTGAAAGTTTTCCTTCTGTAAGGCGTTCTTTGACAAATGTCTGGAACAACTGTTGTCCGATGGCATCGCGGTCTACTATGTCCTTTGTTACCTTTTCATCAATTATTTTCTTGGTAAGAAGGTTACACAGGTCACTCTCATCGGTTACGAATGGGTCTCCATGAACAACAAATACCTCTGTCAATCTAGCAGAATTTCTCATTACTCGGGTGGACTTTCCCCCTGTGATCTCGTGGTGTTGGTCTCTGGTATCAGCACCTTCCATGCCATATTCTCTTTGAAACTCCTCTACTAGATTAGACAAGTCAGGTGCAATCAGGAAGAAACGGTCTAGAGCTCTCTCAATTTGGGTTATTCCAGTAATGCCTCCAATGACCTTGAGTTTGCGGTTCTCCTGCTCAATTCCGTGATCTGGACCTATTGAAGTGAATGCAGCAATCCCCTTCGTCACACAGAAATTTCCTTTCAGGAGTTCTGCCCAGACATCTGGAAAAACTTGTTCTGTTTGCTGCATTGACAGGTACAAAGGGAGCAAACGTGCGTAGTTCAGGTGGTCGTGAGCAAAGAAGTACTTGATAAGAGCTTCAGTGCTTTCCATATGCAGCAGCAGGTCCCGTTGTCTGGTAGCTCTAATATACTGAAGGATAGTTTCAAACTGCCTCAAGTAGTTACGGATGTAGTGTTGAATTGGTGCTGGATTGCTTTCAAACTGTCCCAACTTTGTGAGGATATCTCTAGATTCGAACATGGTCATGGTTTCTCTGACGGCATCTCTGAGGTTTTGACGGTTGCCTGTGTTCATGCTGATATCTTTCTGATATGCTTTTTCCAAATCAATGGACGCTTCACTTAGGAACACTTTCTCTTCTGGTGCTTTTGTTAGGAACCTGTCAAAGTAGAGATGGTATAGAGCAAGCAATGTTACAGTATGTGCTTCTAGGGACCTGTACAGATGTTTTCCATTTAGGATTTGCGTTACGGTTGTTGGAGAATATAGTCCAGCTTCGACCCAAGCCTGGTCAATGCCGCTTCCTTCTGCCATATTGAAATTGAATTTGAATTTGACTGCCATATTGAAATTAATTGTTTTTGAACTCCTTGGTATTGAAATTATGGGTATTATCATTAATTTGGACCTCATACTGTGTTCAGAATACCAGTTTTAATGGAATTTATATATTTTGGCGGCCATCTTGGATTTGACACCCTTAATCCATTCATCTTAAATCTTAAATATATAATCTTAATCTTAACCCATAATCTTAATCTTAAATTCATTCATTCATTTTTCATTCAATCCGTTTTAAAAAATTAACAACCTATTTTTTCGAACATGTGACACCCCAAAGACAAGGAATCAAGTGGAATTTTGCTTTTAACAAAAAAAAAACACGACAGCCATTTTTAAGACATAGCAGCCTACACTAGACAGACAAACAGACAGACAGACAAACGAACAGATCAACATACTTGCCGGAATCTTTTCCGGCAAGTAACAAACGAACAGATCAACATACTTGCCGGAATCTTTTTCGGCAAGTAACAAACAGACAAACCAACAGATCAACATACTTGCCGGAATCTTTTCCAGCAAGTAACAAACGGACTCAAATGCAATACCCTCCTCTGGCATGGGTAAATATGCAAAATGGAAACAAAGATGAATATGTTGCGATCAGAACATACCTGCCACTTTTCTTTCATCGTTGTTATTCTGAATATTCTCAATGTCAAGACCAATTTCTCTGAACTGCTTCAGGCAGTCCCGTAGACTCTGCACACAATGCAAAGCAGATCACGGTCTTTCAGCATCACATTCTGGTTCAAAAATCTCACTCAAATATCCACCTGGCAACCATCTTTATTTTCTATGTTCTTTGTTTCATCACCCTTGTTCTTCAACCTCTTTAAAATCCTCCCTTACCTGGTGCCATTCCCAATATCACTTCAACTTCCATTTCTATTTCCTTTCTTTCTTCCTCAGATAATACTCCTACTCCCTACCATCCTTTGGTTGCTTATTTGTATAATAAAACCCAATGTGTGTTTGTGTATTTGTTTGTGTGACGTCTGTCCCTCTTTGTAAGGGTAGGTTTTAACGGCTTTGAGTAGCGCTTTTGGAGGGATTTGAGCGGGGGTTTTAATGGGCAATCTTTGAACACGACTGTGTGTCCACCGGTTAAAAGACCTAACAGACTCCGAGGTCCCAGAAGACCCCAAGGACCCAGAAGACCCAAAAGACCCCAAGGATTCTAAAGACCCAAAAGACCCTGAAGATCCAAAATATCCCGAGGACCCAAACAACCACAAGGGCCCAGAAGACCCAATGGAACCCAAACACCCAAAATACCCTGAAGACCCAAAAGAAACAAAATTCCCCGAATACCCGAAATTCCCTGAAGACTGTTAAAGACCCAAAATACACCAAGGATCCAGAAGACCCCATGGACCAAGAAGACACCGAGGACTCTGAAGATCAAAAATACCTGAAGATCCAAAAGACAGAAAAGATCATGAAGACCCAATGGACGCCAAACACCCAAAATACCTCGAAGACCTAAAAGACCCCGAAGAGAAAATGGACCCCAAACACCCAAAATACCCCAAAGACCCTAATTACCCCTAAGACCCAAATTAACACTAATACCCAAAATACCCCAAAGACTCTTATATACCCCAACAACCCAGAGGACTGAAAAGACCTGAGGACCCCAAATATCCAAAGGACTCAAATGACCCAAGACCGAGAGGACCCAAAATACTCAAAAGACCTTGAGGACCCAAATGACCCAGAGGACACAAAAGACACTTTGGACTCAAAAGATCCCAAGGACACAAGAGACCCTGAGCACTCCAAAGGCCCAAGTGACCCTGAGGACTCCGAAGACCCAAAATATAATAATTATGTATCTTACATTGGAATTGTAGATGGTGTCTTGCAAACCGAGCCTCAAGGTCTGTGTGCAGAACCGTTTTTTTTTAATCACAATAAATACAAGGCACAGGGAGGTGAAATTCGCTGCACATGATGTGCAACGCGCGCAGAGTAAAACGAGTGTTCATTTCCGTCTGTAGGATGTCTAATAAATAAAGACACACCTGACACTCGGCCCAGGCTTCCGACTTTGGCATGCTCACGTGGCTGCACCATCAAATAAACTGTTCCAACCGGTCATTTTTGACGGGCTTTATACTAGTTTGTATAATATACTCTTCCACAAGTCTTGCCTAAACAAATATTGCCATAAACGCTAGTATCAACATAATTACTTTGGGTACCACGCACCTGCACCTCACTGTTTCGTTGCTGCAGTACCTCTCGCAATAATTCCAGCTGCTGTGTCTGACTCTGAATCTCTTCAGAGAGATCTCCATGCCTCTGGCACCAACTTTTATTGTCTTGCAACAGCTGAAACACAACAGGTGAATAACAAAGAGTGAACATCACAGCTGCAAAAACCACAGACATGTCTAACATCTCTTTCACAGCTGTAGGCTATGAAGAATCAGAGCGAGAAAGTTCAAGCAGTCGTTCACTCATAGAGATATGCATGTCACTATCAGGTGATGCATACATTCCGGCCAATCAAAATGATAGAAAACACTTTTTTAAATCAAGCAAGAAAATTGGAAAATACAAGTTATGATCATGTCCAGCAAAAGTACTGATTTTTTTAATTTGCCAGCTGTGTCACATAAACAGCAAAACTAATGCCTCTTGTTATTTTTCTCTAAAACAGGTAAAGATATTTGAATGAAACAAAGACTGATACCAACATCAATCTTTATCTGCAATGGTGCATATTTATTTATCAACACAATCATATCTGCGGTATCTGTCAACGTTCATGTACTAGCTTTGTGATGCAGTCACAGCTGCCTTGACATCATCGTCGAAGAAAAATGTTCTCCACAAAGGTTTTCCTTAAGTTTAGGGAAGAGATAAAAATCTGACGGAGCCAAGTCAGGGCTGGTGATCCTTTGTGGCGGTAATGCATCAATTCTTACTCTCAGGATTGTAATGGTGCACGCAGCCCTCATCTCCAGTCAGTAATCCCGACTCACACCTCCAGTGCTTCACAGCACTGACAACGTCGTGATGCCCTCTTGACTAATGTAGCACTGAGATATCTAGTGTCAGAATCACAAAACTTTGCACCCAGTGGTGGGAAGAACGAATGTGCAGATTGTGCTTTGTTTCATTTGCATGTCTTTACTCGTTTTGGAGAAAAAAAAATGAGGCATTACTTTTCAACATGCCCTCATACAAGTTTGGTTGTTATGGCCGGTTTGTCGAAATCTCAAAAACAGGTGAATGTAATCGATTCTGGATAGTAAATATAAACAAAGGATGCAATTTTAGATGGTTTAGTGTCCTGCCGTAAAAATTAATCTATAAATGATGTGAAAAGTTGAAATCAAAACATTCCCCCACTCTCCACTCCCAAAAATTAAGGAATGGTGCCAACACCAGGTAAATTAGTACAGGTGTTCAGTCATTTTCTCGAGAGTATCCAGCCAAGAGACACACACATTTTTTCCCAATGTTGGGTTAAATTCCCGATGCAATAGAACAGAAATTAATCCTCCCCTGTACTTCAGGTTTTAATGAATCCGTAATGCAATGCTTTGAATAATACTGGTATTGAGATGCTCCATATTAAACATTAATTTTGGTTTCCAAATTAAAATGAACCATCGTGTGGAATTTAAATGTTTAAATCCCAACCCGACGAATAAACAAAGGGGCAATACCACTTGGCACTCACCTGGTATAATAGAGCAGAATACTACACTGACTAAAGGTATTTTAAACCAATTTGAATGGTTGCTAGAAGAACAGGCAGCATGTAGAATCATACTAACATAATCATAAAACTTTAAACAAACAAACAAAATATACATATTTTTGGGGGCAACCAACCCTCCCATCCACCCTTAGACCTCCTTAGACTCAGAAGATTGTTCCAATGCTGTGATGTGAACAAGCATTGGTACATCATGGGTGATGAAGGTTGTGAATGAGTTTCATCGAAATTGTATGTAGTTTCAAAGAAGAGAGCAAATACCTATTTGCTCTTTTTCTATTTTAAAAAACCTTATTATTTTAGTTATTATTTCAATTAATCATTTCCTAAAATCATATTTTAGCAGGTAAAACCCGCCAAACACCCCCTTAAAACCCTGATTTATCTTATGCCGCGAACAAATGTTGATGCATCACAGGTGATGAAAGTTGTGGTCAAGTTTCATTGAAATTGCATGTGTAGTTTCAGATAAGAGAGCAAATACCTACTTTGCGGGGCTCAAACCCCCGTAGACTTCCTTAGACCCAGGTTTTTTTAATGCCATGAACAAACTGAGCCATGAACAAACTGAGAGGGTTCTGAGCCTTTTTCGTGGCAAGCATTAAAATATGCAAGAATCATCAATATAATAGGTTTTAACATATAAGCTACCTACTTTGAATGAAACAAACAACAGATGCACAACATCTTTGTGGCTTGATTTTGGAGCTGTTGTGATGCGAACAACTGTTGTGGTAGGAATCTCGACAACAGCACGTAGTCACGGTAGAATATACCTGATTTGTCGCATCACTGAGTTGCTTAATTCTCCTCTGCAAAGACTTCAACTTTCTTTGTGCCTCACTCTCCTCCAGATTAGCTGCACTTTGTTCACAGTTCACCTAAATAATGATAGTATTTATGTGGAGGAAAAGTTAAATCAAAAATATATATAAGAGCAAATAAATAACATCCTAAAGACCATCAAAATCCCCTGA
>NC_136269.1:126857115-126892115 GCF_964187855.1 Myxine glutinosa
AAGTTGTTTCAGGGCAACAGCCTCACCACAAGATTCCGTGTACCATGGACGGGAGGAAGGGTATGACAACTGAAGACGAGATGGTATAAATCTGTGCATGAGAGAGAGCAATTTACTTTGAAAGAATTCCCAGGATGAGTTGATGTCAGAGGCGGTAGAGATGGGAGACCAGTCCAGATGATTGATGGCTGCTTGAAGACCGTGCCAGTTGGCCTGAGTGAAATGCCAGACTCGTCGACGCTGAGGAGGCTCTCTGAGAATGGTCAGAGAGATGTCCACTTTGACAAGCACATGATCAGATGAGCCGATTGGAGCAGAAGAAGAGCAGCAGACATTTTCAGGGAAGTTTGTCATAACCAAATCCAGAAGAGAAGATGCTCCGTTGACTGAGATCCGGGTCGGGAAATTGACAGATTGTGTCAGTCCCAGTGAGTCGCAGAAGTCCTTTGCTGAAGAGCCATGGCTGGTGAGAGAGGTACCCACACCCAGCCAACTGGCATGGTGACAATTGAAATCACCACATATGAGGAAGAGAGAGTTGGGATGGGTAGATAGAAGTTGGTCCATATTATCAGACAGTGAGATGTAGATGGAGTCATCGCTGATTGGTGGACGGTACAACACACATATGAACAAAAGGTGGGAGCGAAGGGGAAGCCGTAGCCAAAGGTATTCCTGGGGGTGAGGTGGAGAGAGGGCAGTGGAGGGCGAGTGAGGAAGAGAGTTTTTTATAAAGATAGCAACCCCACCTCCAGGACGAGGCTCAGGTCTATCATACCGGAGGAGGGAGTAACCTGGGAGAGATACCAAGGCATCAGAGACATCATGAAGGAGGAAAGTTTCTGTTAAGCAGATCACATCTGGTTTGTCAGAAGCAACCTGTATGGAGAGGTCAGTCAAGTTTGAGCGAAGGCCCCGGATGTTTGAGGTCCATACCGTTAATGAAGAGGAAGGGGGAGCATCGGGTCCAGAACAGGGGGGGGAGGGGTAGGGTAAGATGTGGAAGAGGAGGAAGAGGTAGGGAGAGCTGTTGAAGGTGTGTCAGAGATTTCAGAATAGCTTGGAGAAAGGGAAGAATGGGGCGGACAAAAGGTTTGATGGAGATTGGGTGAGGCACAGTGAGGTGTTATTTGAGGAGGGGGAAGAGCAAGGCAGAAGGTTTGGGGAGATGAAGGTGAAAGTTGGAAGGAGGAAGAAGCAGGGAGGATGCTTTGAGGAGGAGGGGTGAGAGGGGAGTCTAGGAGGGGAGGAGCGAGGGAGAATCTCGGAGGGGAGGGGTGTGGGGGGAGTTTAGGAGGGAGGGGAGGGAAGGGGCAAGGGGGGAGATTTGAAAGGGATGGGTGATGGGGAGGATTTGGAGGGGAGGGGTGAGATTGGATTTTGAAAAGTGTACGATTCATGGGAAACGAACATTTTTTGCAAAATGAGTTTGAGACCTTCGAGTCAAAAATACGTTTGAGGACACTGGAGGAGGGATGGAGTTCTGGATAGTTTAGGGAATGTAGAAAGGAGGAACTGTAAGAGATGGTATTATATATTTTTTTTGGAATGAATAGATTTGGTGAGCAAGACGAAAGCATCCTTTTGTAGGAAAAGAAGAAAAGGGTGTTATAATATATGAGAGAAAATAGTTGTTCAGGGGAGAGATTATACATTTCTAACCGCGTGATCGCGAACGAAGAACGAACGAACAAAAAGAACAAATAAACGAATAAGACCTGGGAAGGAAATAGTTTTTTTGGGGGTTTTTTTTGTTTTTTTGTTTTTTGTGAGTACAGATATTAAACAAGGAGGTACGGGGTGAACGACTGGGACGAAACAGTGAACGAAAATAATTTCAGCGCATTCGACGAATCGCTGAGAGAAAAACAAACCACAAGGTCGGAGACGGTACGGTAGTCCAAACCTACGAGTACTAGGCCGCAGAATACTCGATACCATTAACCGACGATTGTGTATACATGTACGAAAAATTAGCACCGAAAATTTTCCAAAAGATACGCTATAGGTACATACACCGAAAGATAGATACAGTCTCGACAAAAACACGATTGAGAAATATCACTTAGCTTCGAAAGCGTGAGCGCATGGAGCAGCTTCGAAAAGACGTGACCTCGCCGTGATCTCGCGAGACTTCTCCATATACATGCACGTAGCAAATCATATATCCTTCTAAATAGTTATCTCCTTATTCTATGTAGTTTAAGGCTCTGTTCCCACTAGTTGACACTGCATTGCATCAGATGACATAAGATAGTTCCCTTCCATATCCCAAAGACTCCATTGCCAACTGCATTGGGCGGTTTTCTGCATTTGCCGCCATTGCCATGTGCTCCAGCTCGGAGAAGAAAGGCGTGTCTCCACCTCGTCATCAGAGGGTGGAGCCAGGAGAGCCCTTGCCGACCAACCAAGCACAAGGGGTTTGGCTTGAGAGGGCGGAGAGAGAACGATCGGGGAGGTTCGCGAAGGTTCGAGGGTGTGGCCTATATAACCCGTCACGCGACGCCCCCAGGAGAGCTGCGTGATCCAGGAGATGAGAGAGGGATGTCCCATGAGCTTTGAACCACCGCAGTTTGAACCACCGCAGCTTGAACCGCCGCAGCTTTAACCACCGCAGCTTGAACCGCCGCAGCTTGAACCA
This sequence comes from Myxine glutinosa, assembly GCF_964187855.1. Lineage (NCBI taxonomy): Eukaryota > Metazoa > Chordata > Myxini > Myxiniformes > Myxinidae > Myxine > Myxine glutinosa. The sequence continues at coordinate 126,859,757 of NC_136269.1, forward strand.
CCGCAGCTTTAACCACCGCAGCGTTGAGCTTTGACGGCAGTTTCGACCGTGGCCGCGAAGGAACGCCACCGTGTGAAACCGATCGAGAAGGGGCGGCGCCTGCTCACTCCCGGCCCGACCGTGCTTCGGTTCCAGTTGAACCTTCCTCTCCTTCCTGCCATTCGTTCCTGCCTTCATTTCCCATTCGTGTGAGTCTGACCGTCGTCTGTCTTTTGTCTTGTCCTGGGGTTAAGTAAGACTGAATAGGTAAGCTAGAAATTGAACTGTGTCCTTCTGGTCCTTCCATTCTTTCTGTCTTTATTTTATTATCCTTCCTTCTCCCTGGTTCTTTTGATTGTGTAAATAATAGTTAGTAATAAATCATATTTGTTCTTCCTACTTTTGCCTACTTCTTCTTCTTCACATCCGTTCGTCTTTGAGGTTTCCACATTGAACACCTGTGGCACGATTTGGCCAACGTTTCAGGATCGGGTCAGTTACCTGCTAATGGTTTGTGCCGCGGTTGCTAAACCGCTCGGCAATTAACATCTGTCCGCGGTCGCGAACGGGGTTGCGCCCCTGCCTCTCCGGAGGGAGCTGTGCAGCTTCAGGACCACGTCGGTCAGTCATAGACGAGGGGATTAATCCCCCCTCGATAAGGGGAAAAGAGGCCGACGGAGAGATCCGCAACAAATTGGTGCCAGGAGCGAGATTCGGACCTGAAGCGCGCTTAGCGCGCTCAAATTACGAGTGGCCCAAGATTTTATTTTATGAAAACATTCCAAATTTGAAGTCGTGCCATGGATGGTCAAGGTGATCGGATGCCGGTTGGGGAGTTAGGGGGGGTAGAATCGACCAAAAGGACCCCGGGGAGGATTTGGGAGTAATGGAGGAGCGTGATACGCATTGGGTTGCGGAGGGTTCAGATACACAAAATGGCGCCCTTGCGCACGTGGTTGCAGCGGCACCAAATGTCGCCGCGCCCGTGACCGTAGCAGCACCGCCAATGCACTGGGGCCTATTCATGCTGCAAATGCGGGCCTTCATGGAAGAGAACAGGGGGCTGGGAGGCCAAATGGGAGCAATGAGGGACGAAGCAAGGGGTACCAGTGAACGTTTAGACAATAAATTTGGGGGATTAGAAAACAAATTGGGGAATTGAGATATGATATGGGAAGCCAAATCGGGGGGCTCGAAGGTAAATTGGGGGGCCAACTAGAGGACATGGGTAATCAAATTTGGGAAATGAAGGAGGGGTTAACGGGGTTGGAAAATAGAATGGCTGCCCAGGAGAACCAGATGGAAGGGGTGAAGAATGGGTTAACAGGGTTAGAAAACACTATGGAAGGCAAATTGAGGGAGATAGGGGAGCAATCCGCCCGGGAAATTAAACAGATGGGAGAACAGATAGAGGAGGTGAAAATCGGGTTAGAAACCAAATTGGATGCCCAGAGGAATGATTTGGAACAGATGGCGGCAGCATCTACCAAAGAGATGGGAGAAATGGGGGAGGAGATCAGACGAGGTGTGAGCGAGGAGGTCTCGGGGGTATGCGAGGAGGTAAAGCGAGGTGAGGAGCGTATGGAGAAAGAGGTGAGAAATAGTACGACTAGGTTACAGGGGGGCATAGAGGATCTGACGAGGGGAGTAGAGCAGCTGACGGTGGGACAAAAGGAATTAGTGGATCAAGTGGAAAAGAACACTGCGATAATCGGGGGGTTAAAGGCGACGCAGAAGGAGGTAAAGAAAGAACTCATAGCGACAAAGAGGGAATGTCAGATGGTACATGAGGGGTTGACAAAGAGGTTGGACGAGGTAACGGAGGCAATGGAGACGAAAGAACGGGAGGTGAGGACGCACATAGAAACGATCAAGGTGACCTTAGAGGACGAAATTGAGGGGCGCACCGGGAAATGAAAGAGGTGAAGCAAAAATTAGAGGATGTGGAAGAGGGGGTGAGTGAAATTAAGAAGAGACGGAGGGAAACTAAGAGGGAGATAAAGGAGGAAGTAATGGAATATGTACAAGGTCTGTGCTCAAATCATGATGATGTGCTTACTCACCAAATAAAGAGTTTTCAGGTGGCGGAAGAGGAGCGACGACGAGGTGCCGAGGTGAGTGGCGATATACTCGGAAATGTATATGGTGTGAGGGGAGATTCAGTCGGCTTGGGTTTTGGGGTAGACCCGGGTGTTCGTGAGAGGCCGCTGGTAAGATGTGCGACAGGTACAGAGTGTGAAGGAGGAGGTGTGCGAGGATGTCCGACTATGGGGTGTGTGAGGAAAAAGTGCGCGCCGAGGAGTGAGTGTGCTGTCGAGAGTGAGTTGGTCGTGGCACGTGTGCAGGAGGGCACATGGAAGCGCGTAATGGGGAGTGTTACAGGGGATGTAACGGAAGAATGCACACCTGTGGTGAGTGTTAGGGAGGGTGTAACGGGAGAGTGTGCGCAAGAGGATGTGCGAAAAAGGTGTATAACAGAGGAGTGCATGATTATAGAGTGCGCTGTCAAGAGTAAGGGTGAATGCGCGACCGAGTGTGGTGGTGAAGTAGTGAGAGTGACACGGAGCACGAGTTGGTTGTAGCAGGTGAGAGAGGATGCACACCTGGAATGGAAGGATGTACACCTGGAATGAAAGGATGCACACGTGGAATGGTCGAGCGTGTGTGGGAATGCACGCTTGAGTTGGTAGTGGAGCACGTGATTGGGTGTGCGGAGGAGAGCACACCCGTGGTTGTCACAGAGGATGTGACCGAGGAGTGGGCGCGAAGAGGTGTGTTGGTGAGGTGTGCGAACGAGTGTGTGCTAAGGTGTGCGGTGGTCAGGGGTGTGATGAAGTCTATGAGTGTACCTGGGGGGGGTGTAAGAGAAGGTGCAATGACGGAGAGCATGGAGACAGCTGGATGTGTGAGCAAGGAACGGAACGCAGGGTGTGAGCATGCAAGTGGAGCATCGACGTTAAACGGGATAGCGGTTAGATCTACTTTTAGCCAAAGCGAGCCCTCGGTTCGTGCCGGGCTTTGTATGCAGCGGGAACCAGCGGGGATCGTAACCACGGCGGTTTTGAAAGAACCGCCGAGCGGGATCCACGCCGGGCCTCGCTCTGCACGGTCGCGTCCGTGCTCCACTAAGCGGCGCGGGCGGCCCGGTTCGAGGAAGGGTCGGCACGGCGACCCCTTGTGGTTGAGACGTCCCGGCAGGGCGAGATCGGGCCATCGGACGGCTCCGTGCCGAGATGGTGCGTGGAATCTCGGCCCGAGTCAACCTTCCGTGAACCGAGTGCCGGACGGATCCAACCGCGGGAGACGAACAACCCGCATTCATTGCTCGGCTTTGCGAAGCCGGGCTTTGGAAATGAATTGACGCACCGAGAGGCTCAAGTGAGTAGACGTGCGAGGGTGGTAGCCGTAGTGAATTTGACAAGCAAAATTGATGATTGACAAAGGATTGGTAGAAGGATTGGCAGTGATTGGAAAATTTTTGATTGGCTGGAATTGGATGAGCCAAATTGATAGTGGGAGACAGGCCCGATGTGGTGGAATGGCAACTCTGCCATCCCTCACACACGGGGGCACATGAGCAATAGCTATGGGGTTTATGGCAGTGTAAGCTCGCCGAGGGAGGGTTAGGATAAAATGATAGGGATCTAGAGAAGATGACCATAGGTAACTGAAGATTTAAGTAGCGACATTGGACAGGTAATGGGGACATAGAGAGGGTAGTTGGATTATAACAACGAGGGAGCGCAATAGTTTAAAGGGGCGACTGGGAAGCGCAAGTTTCAGAGGGGAGTAGTTAGATCAGATGATGCCGTGTGTTTGAGAATTGAAAGTGTATGAAGCAGCGTATACGGAATAATTGTGATTGTGAGTTGTATTGAGCGTGGAAGTGTATGGAGCAGGGCATGAGGAACGATTGTGGTTGTGTATTGTATTGAGTGATTGAAGGAGCCTGGGAGGAAGGAGGGTGCAGGAAGCACCAGGTGTGATTGCACAGGTGTGCAAGTGAACAGGTGCATGGAGAATGGTTGTGTGGAATAAATGGTCTGGAATATATGGAGTATGGAATGGATGGTGTGGAGTGAGTATGGTGGAAACTGTGGAGTGGAGTGGATGGTGCGAAGGGAGTGTATGGGGAGGATGGACCCCATCACGAATACCCGGGGAGGGTAGTTTAAGAGTTAGGTAGAGGGAGTAGGTAAATTGTGGTTGGATATTGGCATCTGTGGTGCGTGGTGGAAGAATGGTGTTTGGATGGGTGCATTAGTGACGTGGAAATGGCTGGGCGTGTGGCCTGTTTTTTTTTTTGTTTTTTTTTTGTATGCAAGATCGAGGCTCGTGAAAGAGCTAACATTAATCACACAAAAAGACAAACCGACACACAAAACACAAAAAACAAGGGGAGCGGCAGACAAGATGGGGACAGAGGGGGAAGGACACAAAAGAGAGGGGGAAGAGGGGGAAGGACACAAACACAACATTTGAGAGCAGGGACATCGGGAGGACTTGGGGGAAGGTGGGAGAGGATTAAAACATATGAAAACTGCAAGGACTCCGGGGTGAATTACTGGGGGTAGAAAAGATCAAGGTTTTCGATGGGGGAAGATAAGAGATGGTGGTGAACAGCTGTTTTAAAGACCTGGAGGGAGGAGTGGGATTGAAGGGAGTGGGGGAGTTTGTTCCAGAGGCGGGAGAAAAGGGGAATGAAAGAGTGAAGGTGAGCAGAGAGCCTAGACTTTGGCAGTTTAACCATAAGAGGGTTGCAGGCAGATCTTGTGCGACCTGAAGGAATATTGGGGGGACAGAGCACAGAGAGAGCTGGGGGAGCAAGGCCGGAGAGGAGTCGGTAGAAGACAGAAAGACCACCAACCTGCCTGCGGTGAGTGAGTGAAAGGCCCTCGGCGTTGACTACATCGCAGGAGATTCCAATGATTCTGAAAGCTTTGGCCTCAACAGCGTGAAGCCGAGCAAGGTGTGAGGCAGGAGCACCAGCCCAGAGGGGGGAACAGTATTCCATTGAGCTGCGGATGAAAGCCTTGTATGTGGTGAGGAGCTCAGGTGTGCCAAGGAAGGACTTCGCACGACGGAGGATGCCCAGTCGGCGACTGGCTTTGGAGGCCAGCTTGGAAATGTGGTTTTCCCAAGAAAGATCATGGCAGATAGTGAGACCCAAAAGCTTGAGCGACAGAACTTCTTGGAGAGGATTGTTGAGAAAGTAGATGGGAGGGTTGTCCAGTCGGTCCTTTCGGAGAGACATTGTAAGAGTGTGAGATTTGTCAGGATTGAAAGACATGTTCCACTTGTTTGACCAGTCTGTGATTTTGTCCAGGTCTGCAGAGAGTGAGGAGGCTGCAGACTGCCGATCTGAGGGATGAGGAATGGAGCGACAGAGAGTAGAGTCGTCAGCAAAGAGATAGAGAGGATTTTCAAGAGAGTCAGAGAGATCATTGATGAAGACCAGAAAAAGCACAGGGCCCAGAACACTACCTTGGGGAACTCCAGCCTGAACAGGAAGAGATGATGAGAGAAACCCATTCAGGGCAACACGTTGACTACGACCAGAGAGGAAGTCCGCCAGCCATGCGTGGAGATTTCCATGGATACCAAAGGAGGAGAGTTTGGAGAGCAGAGCAGGGTGCCAGACCGTATCGAAGGCACGTGAAATGTCAAGGGAGACAGCTCTAATTTCCTGTTTGGCGTTGAGGACCTCCATCCATTGTTGAGAAAGCAGAAGCAGCATGTCCAGAGTAGAGTGACCAGGTCTGAAACCAAATTGATGATCAGAGATCAAGCCATTGGAGAAGAGGAAAGATTTAATATCTGAAGCAATGATGGATTCCATGACTTTGCTGATAATTGGGAGAAGGCTGATTGGTCTGTAGTTGCTGGGATCTGTTTTTGCACCTTTTTTGTGCAAAGCGGTGATGTTGGCTGATTTCCAAGCAGATGGCAGATGACCTTGAGCAAAAGAGAGGGTGAAGAGAACAGAAAGAGGGAGTGAAAGTGCAGAAGAACATGATTTTAGGACCCGTGGGCTGATGCCGTCAGGACCAGTTGCAGAATCAGAGTCGAGGGTTGCCAGAAACTTTTCCACCTTGTCAGGAGGAAAGGACACAGAGTCCAGGAGCAGCTGGGTACGACTGGGTACGGTGGGTACAGAGAGGGATGGGTTTGGGACACAAGATTTAGAGGCAAACACAGAGTTGAGGCATGCAGCTTTTTCACGTGCGGAGTCAGCCGTTACGCCGTTTGAGGTGAGGGAGGGGATGGAGGGGGAACAAACACCAGAAACAGATTTGACCAGACGCCACCAGGATTTGGAAGAGGGAGACAGATAAGAGAGTTCGGTCTTGAGAATGGTGAGATATTGTTTCCTGGCTCTCCTGAGGGTGGACACACACTTGTTTCGGGCTTTGTGAAAGGAAATGAGATTTCCTTCCGTTGGATTTGCTTTCCAGGAGACGAAAGCAAGTTGTTTCAGGGCAACAGCCTCACCACAAGATTCCGTGTACCATGGACGGGAGGAAGGGTATGACAACTGAAGACGAGATGGTATAAATCTGTGCATGAGAGAGAGCAATTTACTTTGAAAGAATTCCCAGGATGAGTTGATGTCAGAGGCGGTAGAGATGGGAGACCAGTCCAGATGATTGATGGCTGCTTGAAGACCGTGCCAGTTGGCCTGAGTGAAATGCCAGACTCGTCGGCGCTGAGGAGGCTCTCTGAGAATGGTCAGAGAGATGTCCACTTTGACAAGCACATGATCAGATGAGCCGATTGGAGCAGAAGAAGAGCAGCAGACATTTTCAGGGAAGTTTGTCATAACCAAATCCAGAAGAGAAGATGCTCCGTTGACTGAGATCCGGGTCGGGAAATTGACAGATTGTGTCAGTCCCAGTGAGTCGCAGAAGTCCTTTGCTGAAGAGCCATGGCTGGTGAGAGAGGAACCCACACCCAGCCAACTGGCATGGTGACAATTGAAATCACCACATATGAGGAAGAGAGAGTTGGGATGGGTAGATAGAAGTTGGTCCATATTATCAGACAGTGAGATGTAGATGGAGTCATCGCTGATTGGTGGACGGTACAACACACATATGAACAAAAGGTGGGAGCGAAGGGGAAGCCGTAGCCAAAGGTATTCCTGGGGGTGAGGTGGAGAGAGGGCAGTGGAGGGCGAGTGAGGAAGAGAGTTTTTTATAAAGATAGCAACCCCACCTCCAGGACGAGGCTCAGGTCTATCATACCGGAGGAGGGAGTAACCTGGGAGAGATACCAAGGCATCAGAGACATCATGAAGGAGGAAAGTTTCTGTTAAGCAGATCACATCTGGTTTGTCAGAAGCAACCTGTATGGAGAGGTCAGTCAAGTTTGAGCGAAGGCCCCGGATGTTTGAGGTCCATACCGTTAATGAAGAGGAAGGGGGAGCATCGGGTCCAGAACAGGGGGGGGAGGGGTAGGGTAAGATGTGGAAGAGGAGGAAGAGGTAGGGAGAGCTGTTGAAGGTGTGTCAGAGATTTCAGAATAGCTTGGAGAAAGGGAAGAATGGGGCGGACAAAAGGTTTGATGGAGATTGGGTGAGGCACAGTGAGGTGTTATTTGAGGAGGGGGAAGAGCAAGGCAGAAGGTTTGGGGAGATGAAGGTGAAAGTTGGAAGGAGGAAGAAGCAGGGAGGATGCTTTGAGGAGGAGGGGTGAGAGGGGAGTCTAGGAGGGGAGGAGCGAGGGAGAGTCTCGGAGGGGAGGGGTGTGGGGGGAGTTTAGGAGGGAGGGGAGGGAAGGGGCAAGGGGGGAGATTTGAAAGGGATGGGTGATGGGGAGGATTTGGAGGGGAGGGGTGAGATTGGATTTTGAAAAGTGTACGATTCATGGGAAACGAACATTTTTTGCAAAATGAGTTTGAGACCTTCGAGTCAAAAATACGTTTGAGGACACTGGAGGAGGGATGGAGTTCTGGATAGTTTAGGGAATGTAGAAAGGAGGAACTGTAAGAGATGGTATTATATATTTTTTTTGGAATGAATAGATTTGGTGAGCAAGACGAAAGCATCCTTTTGTAGGAAAAGAAGAAAAGGGTGTTATAATATATGAGAGAAAATAGTTGTTCAGGGGAGAGATTATACATTTCTAACCGCGTGATCGCGAACGAAGAACGAACGAACAAAAAGAACAAATAAACGAATAAGACCTGGGAAGGAAATAGTTTTTTTGGGGTTTTTTTTTGTTTTTTTGTTTTTTGTGAGTACAGATATTAAACAAGGAGGTACGGGGTGAACGACTGGGACAAAACAGTGAACGAAAATAATTTCAGCGCATTCGACGAATCGCTGAGAGAAAAACAAACCACAAGGTCGGAGACGGTACGGTAGTCCAAGCCTACGAGTACTAGGCCGCAGAATACTCGATACCATTAACCGACGATTGTGTATACATGTACGAAAAATTAGCACCGAAAATTTTCCAAAAGATACGCTATAGGTACATACACCGAAAGATAGATACAGTCTCGACAAAAACACGATTGAGAAATATCACTTAGCTTCGAAAGCGTGAGCGCATGGAGCAGCTTCGAAAAGACGTGACCTCGCCGTGATCTCGCGAGACTTCTCCATATACATGCACGTAGCAAATCATATATCCTTCTAAATAGTTATCTCCTTATTCTATGTAGTTTAAGGCTCTGTTCCCACTAGTTGACACTGCATTGCATCAGATGACATAAGATAGTTCCCTTCCATATCCCAAAGACTCCATTGCCAACTGCATTGGGCGGTTTTCTGCATTTGCCGCCATTGCCATGTGCTCCAGCTCGGAGAAGAAAGGCGTGTCTCCACCTCGTCATCAGAGGGTGGAGCCAGGAGAGCCCTTGCCGACCAACCAAGCACAAGGGGTTTGGCTTGAGAGGGCGGAGAGAGAACGATCGGGGAGGTTCGCGAAGGTTCGAGGGTGTGGCCTATATAACCCGTCACGCGACGCCCCCAGGAGAGCTGCGTGATCCAGGAGATGAGAGAGGGATGTCCCATGAGCTTTGAACCACCGCAGTTTGAACCACCGCAGCTTGAACCGCCGCAGCTTTAACCACCGCAGCTTGAACCGCCGCAGCTTGAACCACCGCAGCTTTAACCACCGCAGCGTTGAGCTTTGACGGCAGTTTCGACCGTGGCCGCGAAGGAACGCCACCGTGTGAAACCGATCGAGAAGGGGCGGCGCCTGCTCACTCCCGGCCCGACCGTGCTTCGGTTCCAGTTGAACCTTCCTCTCCTTCCTGCCATTCGTTCCTGCCTTCATTTCCCATTCGTGTGAGTCTGACCGTCGTCTGTCTTTTGTCTTGTCCTGGGGTTAAGTAAGACTGAATAGGTAAGCTAGAAATTGAACTGTGTCCTTCTGGTCCTTCCATTCTTTCTGTCTTTATTTTATTATCCTTCCTTCTCCCTGGTTCTTTTGATTGTGTAAATAATAGTTAGTAATAAATCATATTTGTTCTTCCTACTTTTGCCTACTTCTTCTTCTTCACATCCGTTCGTCTTTGAGGTTTCCACATTGAACACCTGTGGCACGATTTGGCCAACGTTTCAGGATCGGGTCAGTTACCTGCTAATGGTTTGTGCCGCGGTTGCTAAACCGCTCGGCAATTAACATCTGTCCGCGGTCGCGAACGGGGTTGCGCCCCTGCCTCTCCGGAGGGAGCTGTGCAGCTTCAGGACCACGTCGGTCAGTCATAGACGAGGGGATTAATCCCCCCTCGATAAGGGGAAAAGAGGCCGACGGAGAGATCCGCAACAAATTGGTGCCAGGAGCGAGATTCGGACCTGAAGCGCGCTTAGCGCGCTCAAATTACGAGTGGCCCAAGATTTTATTTTATGAAAACATTCCAAATTTGAAGTCGTGCCATGGATGGTCAAGGTGATCGGATGCCGGTTGGGGAGTTAGGGGGGGTAGAATCGACCAAAAGGACCCCGGGGAGGATTTGGGAGTAATGGAGGAGCGTGATACGCATTGGGTTGCGGAGGGTTCAGATACACAAAATGGCGCCCTTGCGCACGTGGTTGCAGCGGCACCAAATGTCGCCGCGCCCGTGACCGTAGCAGCACCGCCAATGCACTGGGGCCTATTCATGCTGCAAATGCGGGCCTTCATGGAAGAGAACAGGGGGCTGGGAGGCCAAATGGGAGCAATGAGGGACGAAGCAAGGGGTACCAGTGAACGTTTAGACAATAAATTTGGGGGATTAGAAAACAAATTGGGGAATTGAGATATGATATGGGAAGCCAAATCGGGGGGCTCGAAGGTAAATTGGGGGGCCAACTAGAGGACATGGGTAATCAAATTTGGGAAATGAAGGAGGGGTTAACGGGGTTGGAAAATAGAATGGCTGCCCAGGAGAACCAGATGGAAGGGGTGAAGAATGGGTTAACAGGGTTAGAAAACACTATGGAAGGCAAATTGAGGGAGATAGGGGAGCAATCCGCCCGGGAAATTAAACAGATGGGAGAACAGATAGAGGAGGTGAAAATCGGGTTAGAAACCAAATTGGATGCCCAGAGGAATGATTTGGAACAGATGGCGGCAGCATCTACCAAAGAGATGGGAGAAATGGGGGAGGAGATCAGACGAGGTGTGAGCGAGGAGGTCTCGGGGGTATGCGAGGAGGTAAAGCGAGGTGAGGAGCGTATGGAGAAAGAGGTGAGAAATAGTACGACTAGGTTACAGGGGGGCATAGAGGATCTGACGAGGGGAGTAGAGCAGCTGACGGTGGGACAAAAGGAATTAGTGGATCAAGTGGAAAAGAACACTGCGATAATCGGGGGGTTAAAGGCGACGCAGAAGGAGGTAAAGAAAGAACTCATAGCGACAAAGAGGGAATGTCAGATGGTACATGAGGGGTTGACAAAGAGGTTGGACGAGGTAACGGAGGCAATGGAGACGAAAGAACGGGAGGTGAGGACGCACATAGAAACGATCAAGGTGACCTTAGAGGACGAAATTGAGGGGCGCACCGGGAAATGAAAGAGGTGAAGCAAAAATTAGAGGATGTGGAAGAGGGGGTGAGTGAAATTAAGAAGAGACGGAGGGAAACTAAGAGGGAGATAAAGGAGGAAGTAATGGAATATGTACAAGGTCTGTGCTCAAATCATGATGATGTGCTTACTCACCAAATAAAGAGTTTGCAGGTGGCGGAAGAGGAGCGACGACGAGGTGCCGAGGTGAGTGGCGATATACTCGGAAATGTATATGGTGTGAGGGGAGATTCAGTCGGCTTGGGTTTTGGGGTAGACCCGGGTGTTCGTGAGAGGCCGCTGGTAAGATGTGCGACAGGTACAGAGTGTGAAGGAGGAGGTGTGCGAGGATGTCCGACTATGGGGTGTGTGAGGAAAAAGTGCGCGCCGAGGAGTGAGTGTGCTGTCGAGAGTGAGTTGGTCGTGGCACGTGTGCAGGAGGGCACATGGAAGCGCGTAATGGGGAGTGTTACAGGGGATGTAACGGAAGAATGCACACCTGTGGTGAGTGTTAGGGAGGGTGTAACGGGAGAGTGTGCGCAAGAGGATGTGCGAAAAAGGTGTATAACAGAGGAGTGCATGATTATAGAGTGCGCTGTCAAGAGTAAGGGTGAATGCGCGACCGAGTGTGGTGGTGAAGTAGTGAGAGTGACACGGAGCACGAGTTGGTTGTAGCAGGTGAGAGAGGATGCACACCTGGAATGGAAGGATGTACACCTGGAATGAAAGGATGCACACGTGGAATGGTCGAGCGTGTGTGGGAATGCACGCTTGAGTTGGTAGTGGAGCACGTGATTGGGTGTGCGGAGGAGAGCACACCCGTGGTTGTCACAGAGGATGTGACCGAGGAGTGGGCGCGAAGAGGTGTGTTGGTGAGGTGTGCGAACGAGTGTGTGCTAAGGTGTGCGGTGGTCAGGGGTGTGATGAAGTCTATGAGTGTACCTGGGGGGGGTGTAAGAGAAGGTGCAATGACGGAGAGCATGGAGACAGCTGGATGTGTGAGCAAGGAACGGAACGCAGGGTGTGAGCATGCAAGTGGAGCATCGACGTTAAACGGGATAGCGGTTAGATCTACTTTTAGCCAAAGCAAGCCCTCGGTTCGTGCCGGGCTTTGTATGCAGCGGGAACCAGCGGGGATCGTAACCACGGCGGTTTTGAAAGAACCGCCGAGCGGGATCCACGCCGGGCCTCGCTCTGCACGGTCGCGTCCGTGCTCCACTAAGCGGCGCGGGCGGCCCGGTTCGAGGAAGGGTCGGCACGGCGACCCCTTGTGGTTGAGACGTCCCGGCAGGGCGAGATCGGGCCATCGGACGGCTCCGTGCCGAGATGGTGCGTGGAATCTCGGCCCGAGTCAACCTTCCGTGAACCGAGTGCCGGACGGATCCAACCGCGGGAGACGAACAACCCGCATTCATTGCTCGGCTTTGCGAAGCCGGGCTTTGGAAATGAATTGACGCACCGAGAGGCTCAAGTGAGTAGACGTGCGAGGGTGGTAGCCGTAGTGAATTTGACAAGCAAAATTGATGATTGACAAAGGATTGGTAGAAGGATTGGCAGTGATTGGAAAATTTTTGATTGGCTGGAATTGGATGAGCCAAATTGATAGTGGGAGACAGGCCCGATGTGGTGGAATGGCAACTCTGCCATCCCTCACACACGGGGGCACATGAGCAATAGCTATGGGGTTTATGGCAGTGTAAGCTCGCCGAGGGAGGGTTAGGATAAAATGATAGGGATCTAGAGAAGATGACCATAGGTAACTGAAGATTTAAGTAGCGACATTGGACAGGTAATGGGGACATAGAGAGGGTAGTTGGATTATAACAACGAGGGAGCGCAATAGTTTAAAGGGGCGACTGGGAAGCGCAAGTTTCAGAGGGGAGTAGTTAGATCAGATGATGCCGTGTGTTTGAGAATTGAAAGTGTATGAAGCAGCGTATACGGAATAATTGTGATTGTGAGTTGTATTGAGCGTGGAAGTGTATGGAGCAGGGCATGAGGAACGATTGTGGTTGTGTATTGTATTGAGTGATTGAAGGAGCCTGGGAGGAAGGAGGGTGCAGGAAGCACCAGGTGTGATTGCACAGGTGTGCAAGTGAACAGGTGCATGGAGAATGGTTGTGTGGAATAAATGGTCTGGAATATATGGAGTATGGAATGGATGGTGTGGAGTGAGTATGGTGGAAACTGTGGAGTGGAGTGGATGGTGCGAAGGGAGTGTATGGGGAGGATGGACCCCATCACGAATACCCGGGGAGGGTAGTTTAAGAGTTAGGTAGAGGGAGTAGGTAAATTGTGGTTGGATATTGGCATCTGTGGTGCGTGGTGGAAGAATGGTGTTTGGATGGGTGCATTAGTGACGTGGAAATGGCTGGGCGTGTGGCCTGTTTTTTTTTTTGTTTTTTTTTTGTATGCAAGATCGAGGCTCGTGAAAGAGCTAACATTAATCACACAAAAAGACAAACCGACACACAAAACACAAAAAACAAGGGGAGCGGCAGACAAGATGGGGACAGAGGGGGAAGGACACAAAAGAGAGGGGGAAGAGGGGGAAGGACACAAACACAACATTTGAGAGCAGGGACATCGGGAGGACTTGGGGGAAGGTGGGAGAGGATTAAAACATATGAAAACTGCAAGGACTCTGGGGTGAATTACTGGGGGTAGAATGGATCAAGGTTTTCGATGGGGGAAGATAAGAGATGGTGGTGAACAGCTGTTTTAAAGACCTGGAGGGAGGAGTGGGATTGAAGGGAGTGGGGGAGTTTGTTCCAGAGGCGGGAGAAAAGGGGAATGAAAGAGTGAAGGTGAGCAGAGAGCCTAGACTTTGGCAGTTTAACCATAAGAGGGTTGCAGGCAGATCTTGTGCGACCTGAAGGAATATTGGGGGGACAGAGCACAGAGAGAGCTGGGGGAGCAAGGCCGGAGAGGAGTCGGTAGAAGACAGAAAGACCACCAACCTGCCTGCGGTGAGTGAGTGAAAGGCCCTCGGCGTTGACTACATCGCAGGAGATTCCAATGATTCTGAAAGCTTTGGCCTCAACAGCGTGAAGCCGAGCAAGGTGTGAGGCAGGAGCACCAGCCCAGAGGGGGGAACAGTATTCCATTGAGCTGCGGATGAAAGCCTTGTATGTGGTGAGGAGCTCAGGTGTGCCAAGGAAGGACTTCGCAAGACGGAGGATGCCCAGTCGGCGACTGGCTTTGGAGGCCAGCTTGGAAATGTGGTTTTCCCAAGAAAGATCATGGCAGATAGTGAGACCCAAAAGCTTGAGCGACAGAACTTCTTGGAGAGGATTGTTGAGAAAGTAGATGGGAGGGTTGTCCAGTCGGTCCTTTCGGAGAGACATTGTAAGAGTGTGAGATTTGTCAGGATTGAAAGACATGTTCCACTTGTTTGACCAGTCTGTGATTTTGTCCAGGTCTGCAGAGAGTGAGGAGGCTGCAGACTGCCGATCTGAGGGATGAGGAATGGAGCGACAGAGAGTAGAGTCGTCAGCAAAGAGATAGAGAGGATTTTCAAGAGAGTCAGAGAGATCATTGATGAAGACCAGAAAAAGCACAGGGCCCAGAACACTACCTTGGGGAACTCCAGCCTGAACAGGAAGAGATGATGAGAGAAACCCATTCAGGGCAACACGTTGACTACGACCAGAGAGGAAGTCCGCCAGCCATGCGTGGAGATTTCCATGGATACCAAAGGAGGAGAGTTTGGAGAGCAGAGCAGGGTGCCAGACCGTAACGAAGGCACGTGAAATGTCAAGGGAGACAGCTCTAATTTCCTGTTTGGCGTTGAGGACCTCCATCCATTGTTGAGAAAGCAGAAGCAGCATGTCCAAAGTAGAGTGACCAGGTCTGAAACCAAATTGATGATCAGAGATCAGGCCATTGGAGAAGAGGAAAGATTTAATATCTGAAGCAATGATGGATTCCATGACTTTGCTGATAATTGGGAGAAGGCTGATTGGTCTGTAGTTGCTGGGATCTGTTTTTGCACCTTTTTTGTGCAAAGCGGTGATGTTGGCTGATTTCCAAGCAGATGGCAGATGACCTTGAGCAAAAGAGAGGGTGAAGAGAACAGAAAGAGGGAGTGAAAGAGCAGAAGAACATGATTTTAGGACCCGTGGGCTGATGCCGTCAGGACCAGTTGCAGAATCAGAGTCGAGGGTTGACAGAAACTTTTCCACCTTGTCAGGAGGAAAGGACACAGAGTCCAGGAGCAGCTGGGTATGACTGGGTACGGTGGGTACAGAGAGGGATGGGTTTGGGACACAAGATTTAGAGGCAAACACAGAGTTGAGGCATTCAGCTTTTTCACGTGCGGAGTCAGCCGTTAAGCCGTTTGAGGTGAGGGAGGGGATGGAGGGGGAACAAACACAAGAAACAGATTTGACCAGACGCCACCAGGATTTGGAAGAGGGAGACAGATAAGAGAGTTCGGTCTTGAGAATGGTGAGATATTGTTTCCTGGCTCTCCTGAGGGTGGACACACACTTGTTTCGGGCTTTGTGAAAGGAAATGAGATTTCCTTCCGTTGGATTTGCTTTCCAGGAGACGAAAGCAAGTTGTTTCAGGGCAACAGCCTCACCACAAGATTCCGTGTACCATGGACGGGAGGAAGGGTATGACAACTGAAGACGAGATGGTATAAATCTGTGCATGAGAGAGAGCAATTTACTTTGAAAGAATTCCCAGGATGAGTTGATGTCAGAGGCGGTAGAGATGGGAGACCAGTCCAGATGATTGATGGCTGCTTGAAGACTGTGCCAGTTGGCCTGAGTGAAATGCCAGACTCGTCGACGCTGAGGAGGCTCTCTGAGAATGGTCAGAGAGATGTCCACTTTGACAAGCACATGATCAGATGAGCCGATTGGAGCAGAAGAAGAGCAGCAGACATTTTCAGGGAAGTTTGTCAAAACCAAATCCAGAAGAGAAGATGCTCCGTTGACTGAGATCCGGGTTGGGAAATTGACAGATTGTGTCAGTCCCAGTGAGTCGCAGAAGTCCTTTGCTGAAGAGCCATGGCTGGTGAGAGAGGTACCCACACCCAGCCAACTGGCATGGTGACAATTGAAATCACCACATATGAGGAAGAGAGAGTTGGGATGGGTAGATAGAAGTTGGTCCATATTATCAGACAGTGAGATGTAGATGGAGTCATCGCTGATTGGTGGACGGTACAACACACATATGAACAAAAGGTGGGAGCGAAGGGGAAGCCGTAGCCAAAGGTATTCCTGGGGGTGAGGTGGACAGAGGGCGAGTGAGGAAGAGAGTTTTTTATAAAGATAGCAACCCCACCTCCAGGACGAGGCTCAGGTCTATCATACCGGAGGAGGGAGTAACCTGGGAGAGATACCAAGGCATCAGAGACATCATGAAGGAGGAAAGTTTCTGTTAAGCAGATCACATCTGGTTTGTCAGAAGCAACCTGTATGGAGAGGTCAGTCAAGTTTGAGCGAAGGCCCCGGATGTTTGAGGTCCATACCGTTAATGAAGAGGAAGGGGGAGCATCGGGTCCAGAACAGGGGGGGGGGGGGAGGGGTAGGGAAAGATGTGGAAGAGGAGGAAGAGGTAGGGAGAGCTGTTGAAGGTGTGTCAGAGATTTCAGAATAGCTTGGAGAAAGGGAAGAATGGGGCGGACAAAAGGTTTGATGGAGATTGGGTGAGGCACAGTGAGGTGTTATTTGAGGAGGGGGAAGAGCAAGGCAGAAGGTTTGGGGACATGAAGGTGAAAGTTGGAAGGAGGAAGAAGCAGGGAGGATGCTTTGAGGAGGAGGGGTGAGAGGGGAGTCTAGGAGGGGAGGAGCGAGGGAGAGTCTCAGAGGGGAGGGGTGTGGGGGGAGTTTAGGAGGGAGGGGAGGGAAGGGGCAAGGGGGGAGATTTGAAAGGGATGGGTGATGGGGAGGATTTGGAGGGGAGGGGTGAGATTGGATTTTGAAAAGTGTACGATTCATGGGAAACGAACATTTTTTGCAAAATGAGTTTGAGACCTTCGAGTCAAAAATACGTTTGAGGACACTGGAGGAGGGATGGAGTTCTGGATAGTTTAGGGAATGTAGAAAGGAGGAACTGTAAGAGATGGTATTATATATATTTTTTGGAATGAATAGATTTGATGAGCAAGACGAAAGCATCCTTTTGTAGGAAAAGAAGAAAAGGGTGTTATAATATATGAGAGAAAATAGTTGTTCAGGGGAGAGATTATACATTTCTAACCGCGTGATCGCGAACGAAGAACGAACGAACAAAAAGAACAACAAATAAACGAATAAGACCTGGGAAGGAAATATTTTTTTGGGGGGGTTTTTTTTTTGTTTGTTTTGTGAGTACAGATATTAAACAAGGAGGTACGGGGTGAACGACTGGTACGAAACAGAGAACGAAAATAATTTCAGCGCATTCGACGAATCGCTGAGAGAAAAACAAACCACAAGGTCGGAGACGGTACGGTAGTCTAAGCCTACGAGTACTAGGCCGCAGAATACTCGATACCATTAACCGACGATTGTGTATACATGTACGAAAAATTAGCACCGAAAATTTTCCAAAAGATACGCTGTAGGTACATACACCGAAAGATAGATACAGTCTCGACAAAAACACAATTGAGAAATATCACTTAGCTTCGAAAGCGTGAGCGCATGGAGCAGCTTCGAAAAGACGTGACCTCGCCGTGATCTCGCGAGATTTTGTCCAACTGTTAGTGTTAGTGTGTGTAGTTAAAGTGTTAGTGTGTAACACTGTTAGTGTGTGTAGTTAAATGGGCACTCCGCCACTGCTAGGATGTCGGCCAGGTGAGGCTGCAGGTGGGCTCTGGGAGCCGGTAGAGTTGTTGTGGATGGGGCCCGAAGATCCGGAGGATGGACCCGGGTAGCCCAGTGCCAGAGAGGGCACCGAGGGGGTAAACGCCAAGGAGGGCCTTCCCCAGTTAGATAGGTTAGGGTAAGGAGCAGGTAAGCTCGGAGGCAACTGCAGTGGTGGAGGTGTGCAGGTGGGTAGACCTGCTGGGAGAGCCACACGACCCAGTCCTGAAATTGTGCAAAGGCACAGGGAGTTGAATCGGGGGAGTGAGACCCCAAATTGAGGAAGCGCCACAGTTTGGTCAATGGGAATTGGTTCTTAAAACCGCATAGAGTGTAAGATGGCCAATGGATTGGCAGGGAAAGACCCTGGGTAGTGTAAAGTGTGTTAAAGTCATTTAGAGGATAGTCAGGATTAAGAATCTCCTCGCACCATCTACATCCACTCACCGGAGGTGACGGAACCCCACACCATGCCATGTTTTTATTATTTCTGTGCAAATGTTTGGAATGTGAGATGCATAATGACGTGGGTGTGACATTGTGCTGATGTTCCATCTCTCCCTCCTTATGAGGATTGATGATGAATTGATGATGGCAAATTTTGGGTTAGAGGGATTGTTGTGACGAATTTGGTATCAGGGGAAATATGGGGAAGACGTGACGGTAGAGACGAATTGTAAATTGTTGTAAATATGGGGTAAGGGGCAAGGGTAGAACAGGTAACGGGGGGGGGGGGGGTGACATACGGTAGGGACGAGCTTTTCTCCGCTGTCTCCAGACGCACCTCACCTTGCATTGCCTCTATTGATGTGTACCCTTGTGACCTTACCCCTCACTCACCTGTCCTCTCTGTCTTCCTTCCCCGACCCATGGATCGTGCTATTGGGCACTGAGGGGAGCGTGCGGGAGTCCGCCATTGTGTGCCCGAACTCTCGCAACCACAGCTGCCTGCATCGATGCACCACTTATGGACCACATGTCTGTGGCTGAGCACCACTCATGGACCCCAAGGGGTTGCGGCATGGCCCCTCTGCTGGAACCGGCCATGATGGCCCGAGATCTTGCTGGCAGACCTCGGTAACGTGGCACCTATGCCACACAGGTGAACCACTCATAGTCGGCCCCTGTGGGCAATAAATAAAATACGGACACGTTTGTGCATTTTTCATTTGATTATGTCCAAATAGGCCGCCAGCAAGAAGAACATGAAGAAAGACAACATCAAGAAGAACAATGGCCAGCAGAGGGAGCCGAAGAGGAAGACCAGCACCAGGGGTTTGTTTATTTTTTGTATGAACTGTGGTGACTGTGCACACTGGTGCGTTTATGGGGCTTTATGGTGCTCTTTGTTGGTGCTAGTGCGTCGATGCAGCGCAGGCTGTCTCCCCACCCCCCCCAAAAGACCAATCGCAGGTCCTGGGTTAGTTTTGTAAATACCATTCGCGTCAATTGGAAATAATGCTCCCCACCGTTCATGTGTAGTTTGAAGACAATTCCGCAATTCGGTTAGCTGTGGGCGTAAATCTGTTAGGCAGGGTGCAATGCAGCAGGGGGACATACTTATTTGTGTCTTAAAACTGTCACACTCAGGGTCAGGTTAAATGTAGAGGGAACTACACCTACGTGTCACACTAATTAAAGTTTTATAGGCCCGGGTATGTGCCTGGAGGATGAGGGTGCTGTGTTGCGGATTTGAGAATCCTGTGTTTTTTTTATTGTTGTAAGTGTCATGAATCTTGTTGTAAATATCACCCTCCGTAGTGTAAAGGTCAAAGGTCGTCCTCCTAGTTAATCCATATACATGCACGTAGCAAATCATATATCCTTCTAACTAGTTATCTCCTTATTCCATGTAGTTTAAGGCTCTGTTCCCACTAGTTGACACTGCATTGCATCAGATGACATAAGATAGTTCCCTTCCATATCCCAAAGCCTCCATTGCCAACTGCATTGGGCGGTTTTCTGCATTTGCCGCCATTGCCATGTGCTCCAGCTCGGAGAAGAAAGGCGTATCTCCACCTCGTCATCAGAGAGTGGAGCCAGGAGAGCCCTTGCCGACCAACCAAGCACGAGGCGTTTGGCTTGAGAGGGCGGAGAGAGAACGATCGGGGAGGTTCGCGAAGGTTCGAGGGTGTGGCCTATATAACCCGTCACGCGACGCCCCCAGGAGAGCTGCGTGATCCAGGAGATGAGAGAGGGATGTCCCATGAGCTTTGAACCACCCCAGTTTGAACCACCGCAGCTTGAACCACCGCAGCTTGAACCGCCGCAGCTTGAACCACCGCAGCCTGAACCGCCGCAGCTTTAACCACCGCAGCTTTGAGCTTTGACGGCAGTTTCGACCGTGGCCGCGAAGGAACGCCGCCATGCGAAACCGATCGAGATGGGGCGGCGGCTGCTCACTCCCGGCCCGACCGTGCTCCGGTTCCAGTTGAACCTTCCTCTCCTTCCTGCCATTCGTTCCTGCCTTCATTTCCCATTCGTGTGAGTCTGACCGTCGTCTGTCTTTTGTCTTGTCCTGGGGTTAAGTAAGACTGAATAGGTAAGCTAGAAATTGCACTGTGTCCTTCTGGTCCTTCCATTCTTTCTGTCTTTATTTTATTATCCTTCCTTCTCCTTGGTTCTTTTGATTGTGTAAATAATAGTTAGTAATAAATCATATTTGTTCTTCCTACTTTTGCCTACTTCTTCTTCTTCACATCCGTTCGTCTTTGAGGTTTCCACATTGAACACCTGTGGCATGATTTGGCCAACATTTCAGGATCGGGTCAGTTACCTGCTAATGGTTCATGCCGCGGTTGCTAAACCGCTCGGCAATTAACATCTGTCCGCGGTCGCGAACGGGGTTGCGCCCCTGCCTCTCCGGAGGGAGCTGTGCGGCTTCAGGACCACGTCAGTCAGTCATAGACGAGGGGATTAATCCCCTCTCGATAAGGGGAAAAGAGGCCGACGGAGAGATCCGCTATATATATATATATATACACACATATATAATTATGTATATATATATATATAATTATGTATATATATTGTTACGTGCTCCTCCCCGACCCCCTGGTCACGGTGTACCTCCGAGCCCCGAAAGGAGTCACGGCAGAAAAATATGTTATCCTGTGTCAAAATTCAATGGTGAAACCACACCAATTGCAAATAATACAAACACCAATAATACAAACAAATATTGTATTAAAAATCACACAAGAATAACAGTACAACAATAATAGGAATCAAGAGTACAATCAATATATCTCCTATGATGGTACCATCAGCTAGCATGCATAAGGTAACTCACTGTGCTCCAAGTGAGTGGAAAATAACATTCTCTATATATTCTCTATGTCTCTATATTCCCGTCTTCGAGCTCAGAGTTAATCCCCTCCAGTGATCATCAGAACGATGTTGAATCGAAACCCGAATCCCGTTCAGTTGACAGGCCCAGGCACGCCACCAAAACTGCACAAAGGTGTCCGCCGCCAAAACAGCGCAAAAGGGTCACGCGGCCAAAAGCTGCGTCAAAGCGCACTCAAGGCGATTGGGAAATCCAAAGGCCCCCTCTCCAGGCGACTGGGATGTCACACCCTCAGGTATGAACTCTCACGGATCAGTCAGCGAACCGCAAAGCAATCTTCAAAAGCCTCGGTGCACACACACATCCCAGATAGACATCGGAATGGTGAAAATGGCCGAAAAGAGACGAAACCGCGAGCGAAGCACAAGTCCTGCGCGAGTCAAAATGGCCGACGACCGCTCTTGACGTAACGGCCTGGCGATAATTCTCCTCAGAATCCAATGCCCAAAAATCTGACACGCAGGTTGATCGATCACAGCGATGACAACTCTGTCACAGGAATTTCCTTTCCCGGAAACCCGAAAGTTCGCTAGTGACTCTTGCTCGCCAACGTTCGCCTCAGAACTCAGAGGAACTCAGCTTTCTTGTCCGACTCTTTCGCTCCGCCTCTTTTTCTCTCCTTCTGCTTCGTCGTCGCCCGGTTCCGGTTTCATTTAAAACCTTAACCTTTTTACCTTTTAACAACAATAACCGTCATTTCCCTCAAACCACGATAATAAGAATACATGGACCCAGAAATGTTTCAAGTGGATGAAAACTACAACGGAAGTGATGAATCCGTAACAATATATATATATATATATATATATATATATATATATATATATATATATATATATATATATATATATATATATATATATATATATATATATATATATATATATATATATATATATATATATGTATATATATATATATATATATATATGTATATATATATATATATATATATATATGTATATGTATATATATATATATATATATATATATATATATATATATATATATATATATATATATATATATATATATATATATATATATATATATATATATATATATATATTGTTGCGGATATGGGATTTGGCCTCCATATCCGCTTGTGAATATTCCCCTATTTCCCCAATACTCCCCAACTATCCCCAATCCCCCATTCCCTAGTCCCATTGTCTGTAAACAACACTCTGTAGAACCGACCTTCCCCTTTTTCCCCCATTAAATGTCGTGCCCAGGTCCACCGTATCTCACGTAGACAACTTTCGGACATCTTGCTAGTTATTCTTAGTCTATGTCAGTTAAGGACTCGTTTCCATTAATTCTGACTCTTCGTTGCACCAGAATGTGATTGTATGGCACCAGTAGTGAGTTTAGGACCTCCCCATACCTCCTCCCATCTTCCCCATGAAACAACAACAACAACAACTACAACAACAACAGCGCGCGGGGAGTGTGCGTCCTCACTCCGGCTCGGTTAGCCGCCATTGCCCATGTGCGCCGACGGGGTTACCACGAAGGGGCTGACTGTCGGCCCCTCGTCAAGGGCGGAGCCCGGTAACCCCCCGCACCCAATAAGAAGCAACGGGCCGATTCCATCTGGGGCGGAGCTAACGAGCCGAGGGTGTGTCACTCCCCGCTGGATATACGCAGCGACTGACCGGACGTGACGAGAGATGCGCCCCCAGCTTGGAGAAAGAACGTCACCTTCTAGCGCTGAGAGAGACCTCCCGCATCTCTGGACCGGACCGGGTCGATTCTGCCCCTGAGCCAAGGTGCACCTTGAGCCATCGACTACCTGCCCTCCCTTGCCATCAATCCCGGTGTGAGTCATTCTTGTCCCGTTTATCTGTCGTCTGTCGGGGCTACTATAAGACCGTATTTAAGTGCCTACCTTCCTATGCTGTCTCTCTCGTCCTTGTAATCTAACGTTCCGAAATATTATAACCTCCTCCGGAGGTCTTGAGAACTGTACCCCTGGTGTCGTGTTATTTTAACCCAGCCGTTGTGTCCTTTCCTCAATTGATTTAGCGTAGCGCGACTCGGCCAACGTTCGAGTATAATCGGGTAAACTGTGCAGACGCGGCCATACCAAACCGCTCGGTAAACCAACATCCACAACCGCGTCTGTAACATTTGGTGTCGAGGAGTTGGATTCGGACCTGGGACTAAATTCAGTTAGGCCCAAATTTTGGAACACCAATTGTACCATTAGGGTAACATTTTGGTGTCGGGAAGTGGAATTCGATCCGGAGCGCGTTTCACGCGCTCGAAATTATAACGGCGAAATTTGATTTTGTTTTACGAAAATAAAAACCCGAATTTTGAAAGTCGCGCTATGGCAGACCAAGACGGCTGGGTTCCGGTAGTAGGGAGTGAGGCGGGGTCGATCCAGGACCAAAATGAGGGACAAGAGGAGAGCGAAGCAGTGAGGGTAGCAGATTCGCAAAATAGCGTCGTCACGCACGAGGTGGCGGGCGCGCAAAATGGCGCCTCGCAGATGGCCACGGCGACCACGCCCGCGACCGTGGTAGCGCCGCAGGTGGATTCGAACCTTTTCCTCCTGCAAATGAGGGCACTTATGGAACGAATGGGAGACCAAATGGTGGGAATGAGGGCTGATAGTGAGCGGTTGGGAAACCAAATGGGGGTAATGAGGGATGAAGCGAGGGGTACCGGTGAGGGGTTAGACAAGAAATTTGGGAAGTTAGACAATAATTTTGAGGAGTTAGACAAGAAATTTGGGAAGTTAGACAATAATTTTGAGGAGTTAGACAAGAAATTTGGGAAGTTAGACAATAATTTTGAGGGGTTAGACAACGGGATAAAAGAGGTGAGAAATGGGTTAATGGGGGTAGAAAACAGAATGGCCGCTCAAGAGAATCAAATGGAAGGGATGCAAAAAGGGTTAGAGGGGTTAGAAAACAGTATGGAAGGCAAATTGAGGGACATGAGGGACCAAGCGGAAAGGGAAGTTAAACAAATGGAGCAGCAGATAGAGGGGGTCAGAATGGGGGTAGAAACCAAACTGGATGCTCACAGGGAGGAAATGGAGCAGATGAGGGTGGCATCTGGGCAGGAGATGCAAGTGATGGGAGAGGAGATCAGAAGAGGTGTGAGTGAGGAGGTCGGAGGTGTGCGCGAGGAGGTGAGGCACTGTAAGGAGCACATGGAGAACGAGGTGAGAAAGGGGACTGTAAAGTTACAAGGGGGCATAGAGGACCTGACGCAGGAGGTGGAACAGCTGACGGAGGGACAAAAAGAAGTAACGGAGCAGGTTCAAAGGAACACTGCGGTAATAAGAGGGTTAAAAGCGACACAAAATGACCAAAAAAATGACTTGGTAGCGACGAAGAGGGAATGTCAGATGGTACGTGAGGGACTGACAACGAGGTTGGACGAGGTGATAGAGGTAATGGAGACGAAGGACCGGCAGGTGAGGACGCACATGGAAACGGTCAAGGTAGCCTTGGAGGACGAACTTGAGGAGACGTACCGGGGAATAAAAGAGGTGAAGCAGAAATTAGAAGAAGTGGAAGAAGGGGTGAGCGAAATTAAGAAGCGACGGAGAGAGGATAAGAAAGAGATAAAAGAGGAAATAAAAGAATTGGTCCAAAGTCTGTGTTTGGATCGTGATGATGTGCTCATTAACCGGATGACGGATTCGCAGGTGATGGAGGAGAAGCGAAGAGAAAGAGGACCCGGTGTAAGTGGTGACCAATATGGTCGTGCGTATGATGCGCCAGGTGATTTAATGAGCTTGGGGGTCGAGATGGACCCGGGTGTTCATGAGAGGCCGTTGGTGAAGTGTGCGACAGGTCTGGTGTGCGAAAAAGGAGGTGTGCAAGAAAGTCCGACTCTGGGGTGTGTGAGGAAAAAGTGCGTGCCAAGGAGTGAGGGTGCTGGCGAGAGTGAGTCGGTCGTAGCGCGTGTGCGAGGGAGCACATGGAAGCGCGGTGTGGTAAGTGTTACAGAGGGTGTGACGGGAGAGTGTGCGCAAGAGTGTGCGCGAGAAAGGTGTGTGACGGACAGGTGCATGGGGAAAGAGTGCGCTGTCAAGAGTAAGGGTGAGTGCGCTGTCAAGAGTGGAGGTGAGAGTAGTAAGAGTGACACGGAGCGTGAGTTGGTTGTGACAGGTGAGAAAGGAAGCACACCTGGAATGGTAGAGCGTGGGTGGGAATGCACGATGGAATTGGTAGTGAGGCACGTGGTTGGGTGTGCGAATGAGAGCACACCTGTGATTGTCACAGAGGAGGTGACCGAGGAGGGGGTGCGAAGAGGTGTGTTGGTGAGGTGTGCTACCAACGAATGTGTGCCAAAGTGTTCGGTGGTCAGGTGTGTGACCAAGGCTGTGAGTGGAATGAGGGTACCTGGGTGTGTAAGGAAAGGTACGAGGAGCATGGGCACGGCTGGATGTGTGAGCAAGGAACGGGCTGCGGGGTGTAAGCATGCAGGTGAAGCATCGACGTTAAACGGAGCAGCGGTTAGAACGACTTGTAGCCGAATCAGGCCCTCGGTGCGTGCTGGGCCTCGCTTTGAACGGCCGCGTCCGTGCTCCACTAGGCGGAGCGGGCGGCTGGATAGGAAGGGTCGTCATGGCGACCACTTTTTGTTGAGGCATTCCGGCAGGTCGAGATCGAGCCATGGGATGGCTCCGTGCCGAGAAGGTGCGTGGGATCTCGGCCCGGGTAAACCTCCTTCCCTGCACCGAGTGCCGGACGCATCCAGCCGCTGGCGCAGAACAACCCGCATTCATGGCTTGGCTTTACGAAGCCGGGCTTTGGACAGGAATTGGCGCACCAAGAGGCATTAGTGAGTAGACTGTGTGATGAGGTTAGTGTTTTGGCCCCAAAATTAGAGAAAAACAAAATTTGATGATTGGCAAAGGAGTGGCAGTAATGATTGGCAGATGATGGGTAGTGATTGGCAAATTTTTGATTTGTGGAAATTTGATGTGCAAAATTGGTAGTGAGCGATGGGCCCGGTGGGTAAGGGTGGCATCCCTGCCACCCTTCCCATAGGTGGGGCAAATGCGCAATAGCTTATGGGGTGTATGGCAGTGGAAAACTAGCCCGGGTGGGTTAGGATATTGATAGGGCCCTAGAAGATGACATTAGGTGACGATAAGGTTAGTTAGTGACAAGGATACCTGTAGTGGGGACGCAGGTAGATTAGAGTGGATAATAATGACGAGGGGGCGCAATAGTTTAAAGGGACGACTGGGAAGCGCAAGTTTCAGAGGGGAGTAGTTAGATGAGATGATGCTGTGTGAGAACTGGACAGGTGTGTGGAGCACTGGATGAGTAGTGAGTGTTGTGGATCAGCGCGAATGCGCTTGGGGAGAGAAGGGTGCAGGTGGCACCAGGTGTGAGAGCACAGGTGTGTGGAATATATGGAGCAGAGAATGACTGGTGTGGAGAGAGTTGGAGTGAGTGGTACGGAGTGGTGTGCATGGTGCGAAGGTGTGGATGGGGGAAGAGTGGACCCCTTTCACGAGTACCCGGGGCGGGTAGTGTAAGTGTTAGGTAGAGGGTATAGGTAAATTGTGGTTGGATATTGGCATTTGTGGTGCGGTTGCAGAATGGTATCGTGGATGGGTGCATTAGTGTTGTGGAAATGGCTGGGCGTGTAGCCTGTTAGTGTGTGTAGTTGGTTGGGCACTCCACCACTGTGAGGATGTCGGCCAGGTGAGGCCGCAGGTGGGCTCTGGGAGCCGTTAGTGTCAGTGGGGCCCGAGGATCCGGAGGACGGACCCGGGTAGCCCAGTGCCAGAGAGGGCACCGAGTGGGGAGAGCGCCAGAGGGCCTTCCCCAGGTAGTTAGGTTAGGGTAAGGAGCAGGTAAGCTCGGAGGCAACTGCAGTGGTGGAGGTGTGCAGGTGGGTAGACCTGCTGGGAGAGCTACACGTCGCGGCCCAGAAATTGTACGAGGGCACCGGGAGATGAATCGGCGGAGTGAGACCCCAAATTGAAAAGCACCACAGTTTGGTCAATGGGAATTGGTTTTTAGAACCCATAGTGTAAGTTGGCCAATGGATTGGCAGGGAAAGACCCCGGGTAATGTAAAGTTGTTAAAGTCATTTAGGAAATAGTTAGGATTGATGAACCTGTCGCACCATACGCAGCCACTTACCTGAGGTGATGATGATGACTCCACACCTGTGTTTTCTTTGTTCTGTGTGCAGGAAATGAGGATTGCTGTTGGATTTGTGAGACGCATCACGACGTGGATGAGACATTGGGGTGATTCCATCTCTCCCTCCCTAGGAGGGACTGATGATGAATTGGTGATGGCAAATTATGATGTTGAGTTGGAGATGGCAAATTTTGATGAGAGTTGAAAATGGCAAATTTGATTGGTTAGGAGGGAGAGAAGACGAATTTGGTTTATGGGAGGAACGGGGAAGACAGTAGGGACGTTTGTTGATTTGTAAAGTAGATGTTTATGGGTAGTGTTGTGTTTTGTGGATACAGTAAGGGGTAAGGGAGGGGCAATGTAGGTTACCTGGTGGGGGGGGGGGGCGTACGGTAGGAACGTACCTGTCTCACCTGGTTCCCATGTGCCCCCAGTGTGCATCACCTTGTATTGCGTGCACTTTTGCGCCCTTACCACCTTACTCACTTGTTTTCTTCTTTTGTCTCCCACCTCCGAGGATCTGGCTTTGGGGCAGAGAGAGAGGAGAGAGAGGTGCTGGCTCCGCAGTTGTGGGCCTGCACTTTCACTGCTTGCTGCCGGGATCGATACACCATATGGACCGCAATTTTGGTGGCCACCCACAATGGACCGCAGTTCTTTTGCGGCCAAGCACCACCCGTGGATGGACCTATGGGTCAACGTGGCACCTATGCCATACAGGTGAACCACTAATAGTTGGCCACCAGACGGCCACAATCTAGAAATGGACGCGGTTGGCGCCTTTCTTTATTTTTGAAGGAAGCCAGAACGCCAAGTGCACCACACGAAGAGCAAGAGACACCTGCAGGGTTAGGGGTTGTTGTTTTTATTTTAATGAACAATGGTGACTGCACCGATTGGTGCTTGGGGTGGTGCTTTTAGTGCTTGGAAGGGGTGCTCTGCACATTATTAAAGGCCGTAAGGCCAAAGAGCACTCGTGGGTTGGTGTATCGATGCTGGCATGCGTGCTCTCTCTATGCATAACATCTGCATGTGTTCCTCCAAAAACAGGTCCTGGATCGTGGTGTAAATATCAGCGTAGTCTTGTAAATAATGCTCCCTACCGGCTGTATGTTTAGTTTGCGAATTCGTTCCGCGATTCGGTTATCCTGTGGGTGTGTTTCTGTGAGGAGAAGGGTGCAACGTCGCAGGGGGACATATTTACTCATTTGTGAATATCTGTAAAACTGTCGCACTCAGGGTAGAGTTAATAGTAGAGGGAACTACATCTGAGTGCCACACTAAAATAGGTAAAAATTTATCGGGTCGGGACGCCCCGAGGGTAGAGAAGGGTGCAATGTTGCGGATATGGGATTTGGCCTCCATATCCGCTTGTGAATATTCCCCTATTTCCCCAATACTCCCCAACTATCCCCAATCCCCCATTCCCTAGTCCCATTGTCTGTAAACAACACTCTGTAGAACCGACCTTCCCCTTTTTCCCCCATTAAATGTCGTGCCCAGGTCCACCGCATCTCACGTAGACAACTTTCGGACATCTTGCTAGTTATTCTTAGTCTATGTCAGTTAAGGAGTCGTTTCCATTAATTCTGACTCTTCGTTGCACCAGAATGTGATTGTATGGCACCAGTAGTGAGTTTAGGACCTCCCCATACCTCCTCCCATCTTCCCCATGAAACAACAACAACAACAACAACTACAACAACAACAACAGCGCGCGGGGAGTGTGCGTCCTCACTCCGGCTCGGTTAGCCGCCATTGCCCATGTGCGCCGACGGGGTTACCACGAAGGGGCTGACTGTCGGCCCCTCGTCAAGGGCGGAGCCCGGTAACCCCCCGCACCCAATAAGAAGCAACGGGCCGATCCCATCTGGGGCGGAGCTAACGAGCCGAGGGCGTGTCACTCCCCGCCGGATATACGCAGCGACTGACCGGACGTGACGAGAGATGCGCCCCCAGCTTGGAGAAAGAACGTCACCTTCTAGCGCTGAGAGAGACCTCCCGCATCTCTGGACCGGACCGGGTCGATTCTGCCCCTGAGCCAAGGTGCACCTTGAGCCATCGACTACCTGCCCTCCCTTGCCAGCAATCCCGGTGTGAGTCAGTCTTGTCCCGTTTATCTGTCGTCTGTCGGGGCTACTATAAGACCGTATTTAAGTGCCTACCTTCCTATGCTGTCTCTCTCGTCCTTGTAATCTAACGTTCCGAAATATTATAACCTCCTCCGGAGGTCTTGAGAACTGTACCCCTGGTGTCGTGTCATTTTAACCCAGCCGTTGTGTCCTTTCCTCAATTGATTTAGCGTAGCGCGACTCGGCCAACGTTCGAGTATAATCGGGTAAACTGTGCAGACGCGGTCATACCAAACCGCTCGGTAAACCAACATCCACAACCGCGTCTGTAACAATATATATATATTATATATATATATAATTATAATTATGTATATATATATACAGGCTTGGCATTTCATATGGAA
This sequence comes from Myxine glutinosa, assembly GCF_964187855.1. NCBI lineage: Eukaryota > Metazoa > Chordata > Myxini > Myxiniformes > Myxinidae > Myxine > Myxine glutinosa. Next base: position 126,889,491 of record NC_136269.1, read on the forward strand.
TTTTTTTTTTTCTTGACTTGCGTTTACTTTCTTAACTCAGTATATCAATCTGGTGAGTTTATTTTACACTTTGGTGATTTATTTGTTAAAAGAACCATGTCACTGATTGTCTGTCGCAGCAAGAAGTCAACAACAGGATTATATCACAGGTGGCGTGGCAAAATGTACGGACAGGTGCATTTGACGATTGGCTTCAGTCGGGTATACAAGGGTTGTTGCGTTCTGTATTAGTGGAAAACAACTGCTGCACGTCTCCAAAGGTTATTGCCGCTTCCTCTGGAGATGGTCCGTCAACTCGACAATGCTGTTTGTCATGGAGTGGTGGCTTTACGAAATTACGGCATGAAACAGCGTGCTATTGCTCGGCAGTGTGGCGGCTTTACGAAATTACGGCATGAAACAGCGTGCTATTGCTCGGCAGTGTGGCATCACTCAAGGTCAGATGTCAAAGATCCTGAAACGAAATGCTCAGAGGGGTGTGCCCACTCCAATACCGAGGCCAGGACGTCCCCGCAGAACCACAAGGAGGGATGACCGCCAGCTGCACCTGTTAGTCCGCAATGGCCGTACCAAGTCAGCTAATCGGCTTAGGGCTGAGTGGCAACTGACAAATGTGCCTGTATCCAGAAGGCTAGTCAACCAACGACTGGTTCAAGCAGGCTATCATGCCAGGCGTCCCCTGAGAAAGCCATGCCTGACCAGACAACACCGCCAGCACTGATTGCAGTGGGCCAGAGAGCACCGTCAATGGCAGCCAGGACACTGGAATCACGTGATCTTCAGTGACGAGTCTGGATTTCTGGTCTATCGTCAAGATAGCCGCGTCCGAGTGCGCAGACAAGTGCATGAAGCCCACAACGAGATTGTATAGTGCCAAGGGTCCAAGCTCGAGGTGGTGGGGTGACCGTTTGGGCTGCTTTTCATGCAGGGGGCAAAACTGACCTGGTTGTTCTGAATGGAAACCTGAACCAGTTGAAGTACAGGGCCATTCTGAAAGAAACATTGCTTCCATTTGCTCGTGCAGGCTTTCGAGGAAACTTTGTCTTCCAAGATGACAATGCACGGCCTCATCGTGCTCGCATGATCCAACACGTTCTTGCTGACCGTGGTGTAGAGCATATGGAGTGGCCTGCCATGTCCCCGGATATGAATCCGATAGAGAACTTGTGGGCAGAATTAACGCGTCAAATCGACAACTTGGACCAGCAGCCTGCCTCTGTGCGTGAATTGCAGCAGGCTATTGCCACTGCATGGCAAGCGATTCCTGTCCAAACCTTGGCAAATCTCGTGAACAGCATGCCTCGACGTGTACGTGCTCTCCTGAATGCTCGTGGGGGTTACACGAAGTACTGAACTGTAATTTTACTGTCCGTAATCCCAGTCGTAATTTAACTTTTGTTAAAAAAAATTTTGGCTAATGTGCAAAATAAAGAGATACTTCTGGAAAACGTACAGAAGTTTTACACAGTACTGTCCGTGAATTGAGTTCGATATCAGTTTACATCACTTTCAAGGATCAATGTATTTGCTTTGAAATGTCAAATGTGGTTTTTGTTTCTTTTACAGGTCACATTAACAAAATCTAGAATAATTTCAACATAATTCCAATGAACTTTTGGTTCTAAGTCATCTTAAAAAGTAAGTTCACCCCCACAAAAAAAATATTCCATATTAAATGCCAAGTCTGTATATATATACGTATATATATACGTATATATATATATATATACAGTGGTACCTCGGCTTACGAGTTTAATCCGTTCCGTGACGGAGCTCGTAAGCCAAATCGCTCGTAAGTCAAAGCAAATTTTCCCATTCAAATGCATTGAAATGCTATTAATCCGTTCCAGCCTCAAAAAAAAAACACCAATTTTTTTTGTTAGGTGCTTTTAAATAACAAAAATGTACTTTATAAATAACAAATAATGTATAAACAAGCACGACCTCGTATATACTGTACATAATACAAGAGAATGTAAAGAAATAAACTGGTTTTATTAAGCAGAGGAGAAGAGCATGCCAGGTGAGGTGTGCGTGTTGTCGACTTGGCGAGGCAGTACGATCGTACTCCTTCTACGATATGTACGATTTTGAAGCAGAAGGAGTCCATAAAGGCTATAACGCCAGCCAAGGGCGTTACGATTATTTCAAAGCTCCGGACCTCTATCCATGAAGATATGGAGAAGTTGTTGTTTGTGTGGTTGAAGGAGAAGCAGCTCGCAGGAGATACCGTGACCGAGAGCATCATGTGTTTGAAAAGATTGAAACTCGGATATCGAGCACGGACCACGAGGTGTTTTTTCTTTTTTCTTAATCTCGGTTTCAGTGAACTTTTGCTCTGTGCTCACGTGTACTGTACCTGTACCTGTAATGGTACGTCAGAGGATGGCACCTGTTGTCATCATATTAAGTGCAAGATGTTCTGCATCGTAAGTTGGTACACCGTGGTCTTTCGGCGGTGTTTAAGCCGGCCGTCTTGGCTTCTGTCACCATTGGCATTGAGTCTTTTGATGTAGGTAGGTCGTTGTGTGCCGGTGCCTTGGCCGAATTCCTTCATTGCTGCATTGTTAGCTCACCTGGTTTTTTATACCACATCTTTGGTTATCGGACCAGCGAATGACGTCA
>NC_136269.1:126894615-127047115 GCF_964187855.1 Myxine glutinosa
CAAACGGGGCGCCCAGTTTAGCGGTACACACATTGATGAATCACCCTGCCTGTGAAACACCGACATGACAGGTTATAGCTGGGTCGGGATTCAAACCCAGGCTGGACAGTTTAGAGTCAAGTGTGCGTACCTCCAGTCCAGGCCATCCTGCCAACTTGTATGCTGCATACAGGTGAAATATAAAGCGCGAGATATTTTTATATATACTGCATATTAAAAAAAAATTGGTGTGGTTTTTGGCGGGCTGGAACGGATTAATAGCATTTCAATGCATTTTAATGGGGAAATTTGATTTGAGAAACGAGCAAATTGAGTTACGAGCTCGGTCACAGAACGAATTAAACTCGTAAGTCAAGGTTCCACTGTATATATATATATATATATATATATATATATATATATATATATATATATATATATATATATATATATATATATATATATATATATATATATATATATATAGATATATATCAGTCACTATGCGACCTTCATATCATCAGTGGAGAACCGCCAGCAAGGTGTCCCATACAGCTGCTGCTGCACCTTGCTGGGAGCGATAAGCACCGCCTGCCACACGGTAACGTTATCTCTGGTATCCATTCATCATATGGAGTCGACCTGGTTGCGGTTGGGAGTTACAAATAATGGTATCTGTAATCTGGTTCTCCAACCTAATGAGCGGACAGCATGTCGTCATCGCCATGTCAACGTAATGACGCACTGCTAGATGGTTCCTCTGGAGCTTTGCAGGCAATGCGGACATGCATGGCGATGACGTCATGTTGTCCGCTCATTAGGTTGGAGAACCAGATTACAGATACCATTATATATATATATATATATATATATATATATATATATATACAACAACACCAGAAAAAATGTATATATGTTTGTATATAGATATATATATATATATATATATATATTGTTACGGCCCGCGGATAAGGATGTTGGTTTGCCGAGCGGATGGCACCGCGGCCTAACAGTTACCCCGATTAACCCGATCCCCGAACGTTGGCCGGATCGCGCCACAGCTATTCAATATGGAAAAGACAAAAGCGACACGGATGTGAAGAAGAAGAAGAAGAAGGCGAAAAGGTTGGAAATACTACTAAATTTATTCCTACTATATACAGGCTCAAAATAACCAAGGAAGAAGGAAAGATAATAAAATAATATACAGAAGAATTAGAGACACAGTGCAAATTCCTTATACAAGCTTAATTAAATCCCCAGGGACAAAACAAACAGAACAAACTCACGTTCACAAAAGGATGGAAAGGCAGGAGGTGGATGGCTGGAGGGAGAGGAAGGTCCAAGGGGTCCTGCAGCACGATCGGCGCGTTTAGCAGCCGCCGTTCCTTCACGGCCCTGCTCAAAACCGCCGTCCAGGCCCCAAGCGGCTGTTGTTGCTGCTGTGGCCGCCGCTGCTGCTGCTGTTGTCTGCTGCTGCTGCGGTGGACGTCGCGCGCTTTGCCAGGACTACAACAGGCTTCTTGCTGTTAACTACTGCTCAGTCCAACTTTGGCGAGCAAGGCGACGAATAGCAGGCTTTGTGCTTTCCGGGATGTCCTCTCTCTGGATGTTCTTTCTGGATCTCCTCTTTCTTGGTCCAACCACTCTTTCTCTCTCTCTTGGTCCAATCACTCCTCACCACCGACAACTCCCTTGCTTCTTGCGCGCGCGCCTTTATAACGCCTCCGGCGATCAAGCCGCCGGCCTTCAGGACACGCCCATCAGTGTGCTCACCTCGGCCCTGGTTGGTCGCGCGACCCTCTGGCTCCGCCCGTCTCCCCCGACCCGAGCACATGTTCAATGGTGGTTTTGGAGGGGATGTAATTGGCAATCGAGGCTTGGCAATGATGAAAGGGGAAAGTGAAAGGAAGGGGATCTACTCTTATTTAATGCAGTGCAATGGAGTGTCATCTTAATGGAAGCCAAGGCCTTACCCTAATACACATAATAAAGATATAACTATCAACCAGGGGGAAATCTATGATTGGCTGACGTGTATGCTTTATGGACTAATTATGGGATGCCCTTTGACCTTTATACATAACTGGAGTAAGGAGGGTCCAGACTTAAGCAATAATTCACAACAATTTACTACAATACAACACAATAAAAAAAACACAATCCTCATATCCGCAACACTGCACCCTCCTCCTCTTAGGCACGTCCCGGGCCTATAACTTTAACTTAGTGTGACACGTAGGTGTAGTTCCCTCTACTTTTAACCTGACCCTGAGTGCGACAGTTTTAAAACATAAATAAATATGTCCCGCTGCTCCATTGCACCCTACCTAACAGACTCACGCCCACAGCTAACCGAATTGTGGAATGGTCTTCAAACTATATACTGACGGTGGGGAGCATTATTTACAATGACTCTACTTTATTTACAAAACGCAACCCAGGACCTGTGATTGTTCTTTTGGTGGGGAGAGACAGTCTGCTCTGCATCAATGCACCATGAAAGCACCCAAAACGCACCAACACACCCTCAAGCACCAACCGGTGCACAGTCATCACTGTCATCAATAAAAATAACCAAACAACCCCTAACCCTGCAGGTGGTCTCTTGCTCTTCGGCTCCCTCTGCTGGCTATTATTATTTTCCTGGTGTTGTCATCTTCCTTTGCTGGCGGCCTATTTGCACTATTAAAATGCACCCAACGTGTCCATTTTTATTTATTTTATTTATGGCCCATAGGGTCGACTAGTGTGGTTCACCTGTGGGGCATCGGTGCCCTGTGATCAAGGTCCGCCAGCAAGATTTCGGGCCTTCACGGCCGGTTCCAGCAGAGGGGCCATGCCCCAACCCATGGGGTCCATCAGTGGTGGTCAGCCACAGACATGTGGTCCATAATGTGGTGCATCGATGCAGACAGCTGGTTCTGGGAGTTCCGGGCGCACAATGGCGGACTCACGCACGCTCCCCTCGGCGCCCAGTGGCGCACAGGTCCTCATGTGGGAGACAAAGGGGGGGAGAGACAGATGAGCGAGGGGTAAGGTCACAAGGGTACACATCAATAAGGCAATGCAAGGTGAAGTGCGTACGGAGAGCGAAGTGAGAAAGCTCGTCCCTACCGTACGTCACCCCCCCCCCCTGTCACCTACACTACCCTTGCCCTTACGCCATATTTACAAAAATCTACACATTTACAAATTCGTCGCTAATGTCACGTCTTCCCCCTATACCAAATTCGTTCCCACAATCCCTCTAACCAAAATTTGCCATCACCCAATTCATCATCAATCCTCATCAGGAGGAAGAGATGGAACATCAAGCACAATGTCACACCCACGTCATGATGCGTCTCACATTCCAAACATTTGCATCAAAAATAATAAAACAACCTGGCATGGTGTGGAGGTACGTCATCCCAGGTGAGTGGATGCAGATGGTGCGAGGAGACTTCAATCCTAACTATTCTCTACATGACTTTAACACACTTTACACTACCCGGGGTCTTTCCCTGCCAATCCATTGGCAATCTTACTCTATGTGGTTTTAAAAACCAATTCCCATTGACCAAACTGTGGTGCTTCTCAATTTGGGGTCTCACTCCCCCGGTTCAACTCCCTGTGCCCTTGCACAATTTCCGGGCTGAGTCGTGTAGCTCTCCCAGCAGGTCTACCCACCTGCACACCTCCACCACTGTAGTTGCCACCCGAGCTTACCTAGCTCCTCACCCTAACCTATCTAACTGGGGAAGGCCCTCCTTGGCGCTCTCCCCACTCGGTGCCCTCTCTGGCACTGGGCTACCCGGGTCCGTCCTCCGCATCCTCGGTCCCCATCCACAACAACTCTACCAGCTCCCAGAGCCCACCTGCGGCCTCACCTGGCCGACATCCTCACAGTGGTAGAGTGCTCAACCAACTACACATACGAACAGGCTACACGCCCAGCCATTTCCACGTCACTAATGCACCCATCCAAACTCCATTCTTCCACCACGCACCACAGATGCCAATATCCAACCACAATTTACCTGTACCCTCTACCTAACACTTACACTACCCTCCCCGGGTATTCGTGATGGGGGTCCACTCTTCCCCCATTCACACCTTCGCACCATCCACTCCACTCCACAGTGTCCACCCTACTCACTCCATACCATCCATTCCATACTCCATATATTCCACACTCCATGTATTCCACACAACCATTCTCCATACACCTGCAGTTGCACACCTGTGCAATCTCACCTGGTGCCACCTGCACCCTCCTTCCTTCCTGGACCATTTGGTCAACACAGCACACATCACCATCACTCATTCATACACTGCTCCATACACCTGTTCAGTTGCCCACCTGTGCAATCTCACCTGGTGCCACCTGCACCCTCCTTCCTCCCTGGAGCATTTGGTCAACACAACACACATCACCATCACTCACTCATGCACTGCTCCATACACCTGTTCAGTTGCACACCTGTGCAATCTCAATCGTTCCTCACTCACTGCTCCATACACTTCCACGCTCAATACACTTTCGATTTTCAAACAACCATTGCCTCAGGCACCCAGATTTTCCCACGCTCACACACACATCTCTCCCGAGCATTGCCTAGCAATTCCTCATTTCACCAAGCCCGAGAGGCACCCATCGGCTGCACCACGGACGCACCCATCGGCTGCACCACGGACGCACCCATGGGCTGCACCACGGACACACGCACCGGCGGCACCACGGACACGCGCACCGGCGGCACCACGGACACGCGCACCGGCGGCACCACGGACACACCCACCGGCTGCACCACGGACACACGCACCGGCGGCACCACGGACACGCCCATCGGCTGCACCACGGACACGCGCACCGGCGGCACCACGGACACGCGCACCGGCGGCACCACGGACACGCGCACCGGCGGCACCACGGACACGCGCACCGGCGGCACCACGGACACGCGCACCGGCGGCACCACGGACACGCGCACCGGCGGCACCACGGACACGCGCACCGGCGGCACCACGGACACGCGCACCGGCGGCACCACGGACACGCGCACCGGCGGCACCACGGACACGCGCACCGGCGGCACCACGGACACGCGCACCGGCGGCACCACGGACACACCCACCGGCGGCACCACGGACACACCCACCGGCGGCACCATGGACACACCCACCGGCGGCACCACGGACACACCCACCGGCGGCACCACGGACACACCCACCGGCGGCACCACGGACACACCCACCGGCGGCACCACGGACACACCCACCGGCGGCACCACGGACACACCCACCGGCGGCACCACGGACACACCCACCGGCTGCACCACGGACACACGCACCGGCGGCACCATGGACACACCCATCGGCTGCACCACGGACATGCGCACCGGCGGCACCACAGACACACCCACCGGCTGCACCACGGACACATGCACCGGCAGCACCATGGACAAACCCATCGGCTGCACCACGGTAACGCGCACCGGCGGCACCATGGACACACCCATCGGCTGCACCACGGACACGCGCACCGGTGGCACCACGGACACACCCACCGGCTGCACCACGGACACACGCACCGGCGGCACCATGGACACACCCATCGGCTGCACCACGGACACACGCACCGGCGGCACCACGGACACACCCACCGGCTGCACCACGGACACACGCACCGGCGGCACCATGGACAAACCCATCGGCTGCACCACGGACACGTGCACTGGCGGCACCACGGACACACCCACCAGCTGCACCACGGACACACGCACAGGTAGCACCATGGACACACCCATCGGCTGCACCACGGACACGCGCACCGGCGGCACCACGGACACACGCACCGGCGGCACCGTGGACAAACCCATCGGCTGCACCACGGACACGCGCACTGGCGGCACCACGGACACACCAATCGGCTGCACCACGGACACACGCACCGGCGGCACCATGGACACACCCATCGGCTGCAAAACGGACACGCGCACCGGCGGCACCATGGACACACCCACCGGCGGCACCACGGACACACCCCACGGCTGCACCTCGGCCATACCCAACAGCTGCACCATGGACACACCCCACGGCTGCACCTCGGACTTGCCCACCAAGCGTTCCACACACGTGTTCGTCACTTGCACCCCATGCAAGCTCATCCACTCAACACAATGTCACTCATCTCACACTTCTCACAACACGCTGCTGACTACACTTTCAACACACACACACACGGCACCATTCACGAGCATTGCCTCATTTGCTCAATATCAAGATTCTCACACATACGGCATCATCTAATCTACCTGGTGCCCTGGTAAAACTCGCGCTTCCCAGTCACCCCTTTAAACTATTGCGCTCCCTCGTTAATTATTATCAAAACTAATCTACCTGCGTCCCCACTACAGGTATCATTGTCACTACCTAACCTTACCGTTACCTATGGTCATCTTCTCTAGATCCCTACACACGATATCCTAACCCTCCCGGGCTAGTTTTCACTGCCAACCCCATAACTAGTGCTCCTTTGCCCCCCGCTGTGAGGGATGGCAGAGTTGCCATCCCACCACATCGGGCATCTTCCACTACCAATTTTGCACATCAAATTCCTACAGATCTTATTCTCCATTCTCAATTTCGGATCAAAACACTATCAGTATCATCATCACCGTCCATTAAACTTGAGCCTCGGTGCGTCGTTATATTTTCAAAGCTCGGCTTCGCAAAGCCGAGCAATGAATTCGGGTGGTTTGGTCGCCTGCAGTTGGATCCGTCCGGCATTCACGACTCTGGGGAGGGGGCATGCTCGGGCCGAGATTCCACGCATCATCGTGGCGCGGAACCTTGCAGTCTCCGGCCCGACGACCGAGGCTCGCCCGGTCGGAACCCCGTCCCCGACAGGGGGCGAAGGTCCGACCCGGCTCCCTTCCCCCGGAATCGCGCCGATCGCTGCTCTGACGCGGCTCCGACCATTCAGTGCGGGGCCCGACCCGAATCGTGCGCGACGCTCCGAAGCGGGGCGAAGCAGCATCGATCCGCGTGAAGCTTTGCATCCAACAAAGCGCGATCCGCGCGAAGCTTCGCATCCAACAAAGCGCGCCGCGCACCGAGCGCCCGCGTCGGCTATCCGTCACCCTAAACGCTACCCCGTTCAACATCGATGCCTTATTCGCATGCTCACACGCACACGCGACCCTTTCCACACTCACCAAGCCCGGCGTTCCAACGCCGCCCGTACATTCCACACACTCCGTCCATTCCACCAACGCACTCCCTGTTACACACCACACCTCTCGCGCACCCTCTTGCGCACACTCACCGTTCGCACACTTCGGTCCACACCTCTCCTCCGTTACACGCACCATGGGCGTGCACTCTTGCATCCACCCACTAACGCGCTCCGATGTGCTCTCTCGCACTCGCGCCACCACCAACTCACTCTGTGTCACACTCCGTACACCCCGACGTGCATTCTCGCTCGCACTCGGTTTCACACTCGCGCTCCAATGTGCTCTCTTGCACTCGCGCCACCACCAACTCACTCTCTGTGTCGCACTCCGTACACCCCGACGTGCATTCTCGCTCGCACTCGGTTTCACACTCGCGCTTCGCAACACGCTGATTCCCCGATGCACACTTTTTTTCCACAAGCGCGCCATTTCCACTCACAGGGGACCCTTCACCAACGCCCGGATGCTTCCTCGATCCCAAGCGCGCAAAAATTCTTTTGTCGTCAAACATCCTTCTTCAAAATCTCCCCGCACAATACACAGCACGACTCACCTGGGGGATCCTCTTATCCACGCGCACCTGCAAATCTTTATAAGGATTAGCAAGTACGGCATCAGGATGTGAACTTAGACTTTGTGCACAATCCATTCCTCCCTGCCGCGAGTGCTTTTCTAAGCCCCCGGTCTCTCCAATTTCAATTCCCAGCACTTTTTCTTTATTCACCTCGACGACCGCTGGCTTTAATAAAATTCCCTCTTCTACCTCAACGGTCGCCGGCTTTTCCATACCCCGGGTCGCGATCTCTATACCCGTCATTTTACCCGTGCTTTGCTCCGCTTCGCTCAACCAGTGCTTCTCGACCCGCGTTACCTCCTCGTGCACCCGTGGGACCTGCTCGCCCAACCCACGGTCAATGTCTTCCTGTATTCTTTTCGCCGTGGCGTTCATTTGCTCCTGAAATCCCTCCGGGTTGTACCTTGCTTCGTGCCTCACTTTTTCCATGTCTATCCCCTGGGTAGCCATCATTGCATCAAATCCCTTACTGTCACCCATCAGAGAGGCACCGAAATGCATCATCAAAAGGCCCCAGTCCATTGGCACTGCGGGTCCGGCTATCGCCGTCACGTACGGGAGGCCGCCATTTTGTGTGCCTGTGACCCCCACGACCGCACATTCTTTGCTCTCCTCTTCCACTATTCCCACTTCTTCCCTGGGGTCCTGGGTTACCCCTAACCCCTCTCATTCCCCCACCGGCATCCTGTCGCCTTGATCATCCATGGAGCGACTCAATTTGGGATTTTATAAAACAAAATTTCGGGCCACTCGTAATTTGAGCGCGCTAAGCGCTTCCGGTCCGAATCCCACTCCTGACACCAATTGTTGCGGAACCCAACGTCGGCCTATGGTTCCCCTTTGAGGCGGGATTAGACCCCTTGTTTATTGCTGACCGACGTGGTCCCCGACGCCGTACAGCGACCTCCGGAAAGGCCGGTGCACAGCCCCGTTCGTACCGCGGACAGATGTTAATTGATTGCCGAGCGGTGTTTAGCAACCGCGGCACGAACTATTACCAAGACTAACCCGATTCATAAACGTTGGCCAAATCGTGCCACAGGTGCCCAATGGAGAAATCACAAAGACGACACGGATGTGAAGAAGAGGAAGACGAAGGCAAAAAGGTTTGAAAATGCTACTATATTTATTCCTACTATTTACAGGACCAAAATAACCAAGGAAGAAGGAAAGATAATAAAATAAAGACAGAAGGAATCAAGGAGACAGTGCAACGCTAGCTTACCTACAGTCTTAATTATACCCAGGACGAGACACACAAAACGGACGACAATCAAACTCACACGAAATGAAGGCAGGAACGATTCGGTGGAGGGAGAGGAAGGTCCAACGGGAACCGGAGCTGGAGCTTGATCCCGCACGGGACGTCGGGCGGGACCTCGACGGCCACCGATGCCACCGCAATCCGGCTCCCGCGTCACAGCGGGTCGAAACTGCGTGGTCTCAAAGCTGATGGTGGTGGACCCAAACTGATGGCGGTGGACTCAAACTCTCTCACCTCTTGCGCGGCACATATCTCGTCTCCTCTCTTGTGCGTCTCTTGTGCGTCTCTCTCTCTCTCTCTCTCACTCCCTCTCTCTCCCCCTCTCTGTCTGTCTCTCTCTTATCGTCTCCTCTCTTGCGCGCGTCTTTCTTGGGGGCTGTCGTGGTGCGGGTTATATAGGCCACGCCCTTCAACCTTCGCGAACCTACTCGACGGTTCTCCCCACGCCCTCTCAAAGCCAAACCCCTCGTTCTGGGTTGGTCGGCAAGGGCTGGCTCACTCCTCCCCTCTATGAAGAGGTGGAGACACGCCTTTCTTCTCCGAGCCGACCGCGTGCTCAATGGAGGCAAATGCAGTTGGTAATAAATGCAGTTGGCAATAAAGGCTTTGGGGGAATTTGAAAAAGGGGATCTATCTATTTGAATTCGGTGCAATGGAGTATTAATTAATGGAAGACAAAGCCTTAACCTAATACACAGAATAAGGAAATAACTACTGAACAGGGAGATCTATGATTTGGCTACGTGATTGTATATGACCTAACTAAGGGACGCCCTTTGACCTTTATACACAACAACTGGAGGAAGGAGGGTGATATTTTACAACACAAAAAAAACACAATTCTCATATCCACAACAATATATATATATATCTATATATATATATATATCTATATATATATATAGATCTCGCGAGATCTCGCGAGAGATCTCGCGAGATCTTGGAGACGGCGGCAGGGATTTTCGAAGCTCCACACGGTCTCCACGTTTTTCGAAGTTAAGTCTGTTCACAATTGTATTTTGTCGAAACTGTATTTATCTTTCGGTGTGTGAAGTTATTGTGTGCAACTTTGGTTGTTTCTCGGTGTTTATCTTTCATAAATTGATCGTCTGTTTGCCGTGTCGCGAGCAAGGCCTTGTACAGTGTGCACTGTACAACCCTGAGGCTTTGTTTTTCTCTCAGTGGTCCGTCGTTTGTGATCCAATAACTTTCGTTCTCTGTATTCCCAGTCTTTTCACCCATAGCCTACTTCCTTGTGTAAATCTCAACTCAAAAAAAAAAAAAAAAAAAAAAAAAAAAAAAAACATTTCCTTCTCTGTTCTCATTCGTTTATTCATTCTTATTCGTTCGTTCGTTCTTCGACCACGTGTTTCTCCCCCATTTCCCCAGATAGTTTTCACTCATTAACCTTCAATGTTTACACTTTCCCCTCAAGTTATGTATTCCGTCATATTTTATAACACCTTTTTCTTCTTCTTCTTTAAAAGGCTGCTTTCGACTTGCTCACCAAATCAATTCATCCCAAAAAAAATATCCATCTCCTATAGTGCCTTTGTTCTACATTCCCTAAACTCTCCTGCACTCCATCCTCCATCCAGCGTCCTTAAACGTATTTTTAACTCGAAGGTCACAAGAAACTCATTTTGCAATAAATGTTCGTTTCCCATAAATCGTACACTTTCAAAAATCCAATCTCACCCCTCCCCTCCAAATCTTCCCCATAACCCCTCCCCTCCAAATCTTCCCCATCACCCCTCCCCTCCAAATCTTCCCCATCACCCATCCCTTTCAAATCTCCCCCCTTGCCCCCTCCCTCCTAAACTACTCCCTCACCCCTCCCCGCCAAGACGCCCCCTCGCCCCTCCCCTCCTAGACTCCTGCCTCACCCCTCCCCTCCAAATCTCCCCCATATCCCATCCCTTTCAAATCCCTCCCCTTGTCCCTTCCCTCCCAAACTCCCCCCTCACCCCTCCCCTTCAAATCTCCCCACCCTCATTGCTTCTCAATTTCCCCCCGCTCACTCCCCCTCCTCAAAGTGTCCTCCCCGCTTCTTCCCCCTTCAAACTCTCACCTCCATCTCCCCCAACCTTCTGCCTCGCTCTTCCCCCTCCTCAAATAACACCTCATTGTGGCTCACCCAATCACCATCAAACCTTTTGTCCGCCCCATCCTTCCCTTTCTCCGAGCTATTCTGAAATCTCTGACACACCTTCAACAGCTCTCCCTATCTCTTCCACCTCTTCCACATCTTACCCTACCCCTCCTCCCCCCTGTTCTGTATCTGATGCTCCCCCTTCCTCTTCATTAACGGTATGGACCTCAAACATCCGGGGCCTTCGTTCAAACTTAACTGATCTCTCCATACAGGTTGCTTCTGTCAAACCAGACGTGATCTGCTTAACAGAAACTTTCCTCCTTTATGATGTCTCTGATTCCATAGTATCTCTCCCGGGCTACTCCCTCCTCCGGTATGATAGACCTGAGCCTCGTCCTGGAGGCGGGGTTGCTATCTTTATCAAAAACTCTCTTCCTCACTCGCCCTGCACTGCACTCTCTCCACCTCACCCCCAGGAATACCTCTGGCTACGGCTTCCCCTTCGCTCCCACCTCTTGTTCATATGTGTGTTGTACCGTCCACCAAACAGTGATGACTCCATCTACATCTCGCTGTCTGATGATATGGACCAACTTCTATCTACTCATCCCAACTCTCTCTTCCTCATATGTGGTGATTTCAACTGTCATCATGCCAGTTGGCTGGGTGTGGGTACCTCTCTCACCAGCCATGGCTCCTCAGCAAAGGACTTCTGCGACTCACTGGGACTGACACAATCTGTCAATTTCCCGACCCGGATCTCAGTCAACGGAACATCTTCTCTTCTGGACTTGGTTATGACTAACTTCCCTGAAAATGTCTGCTGCTCTTCTTCTGCTCCGATCGGATCATCTGATCATGTCCTTGTTAAAGTGGACATCTCTCTGACCATCCTCAGGGAGCCTGCTCAGCGTCGACGAGTCTGGCATTTCACTCAGGCCAACTGGCACGGTCTTCAAGCAGCCATCAATCATCTGGACTGGTCTCCCATCTCTACCACCTCTGACATCAACTCATCCTGGGAATTCTTCCAAAGTAAATTGCTCTCTCTCATGCACAGATTTATCCCATCTCGTCTTCAGTTGTCATACCCTTCCTCCCGTCCATGGTACACGGAATCTTGTGGTGAGGCTGTTGCCCAGAAACAACTTGCCTTCGTCTCCTGGAAAGCAAATCCAACGGAAGGAAATCTCATTTCCTTTCACAAAGCCCGAAACAAGTGTGTGTCCACCCTCAGGAGAGCCAGGAAACAATATCTCTCCGTTCTCAAGACCGAACTCTCTTATCTGTCTCCCTCTTCCAAATCCTGGTGGCGTCTGGTCAAATCCGTTTCTGGTGTTTGTTCCCCCTCCATCCCCTCCCTTACCTCAAACGGCTACACAGCTGACTCCGCACGTGAAAAAGCTGAATGCTTCAACTCTGTGTTTGCCTCTAAATCTTGTGTCCCAAACCCATCCCTCTCTGTACCCACCATACCCAGTCGTACCCTGCTGCTCCTGGACTCCGTGTCCTTTCCTCCTGACAAGGTGGAAAAGTTTCTGTCAACCCTCGACTCTGATTCTGCAACTGGACCCGACGGCATCAGCCCACGGGTCCTAAAATCCTGCTCTGCTGCTCTATCTCACCCTCTCTCTGTTCTCTTCACCCTCTCTTTTGCTCAAGGTCAACTGCCATCTGCTTGGAAATCAGCCAACATCACCGCTTTGCACAAAAAAGGTGCAAAAACAGATCCTAGCAACTACAGACCAATCAGCCTTCTCCCAATTATCAGCAAAGTCATGGAATCCATCATTGCTTCTGATATGAAATCTTTCCTCTTCTCCAATGGCTTGATCTCTGATCATCAATTTGGTTTCAGACCAGGTCACTCTACTCTGGACATGCTGCTTCTGCTGTCTCAACAATGGATGGAGGTCCTCAATGCCAAACAGGAAATTAGAGCTGTCTCCCTCGACATATCACGTGCCTTCGACACGGTCTGGCACCCCGCTCTGCTCACCAAACTCTCCTCCTTTGGTATCCATGGAAATCTCCACGCATGGCTGGCGGACTTCCTCTCTAGTCGTCGTCAACGTGTGGCCCTGAATGGGTTTCTCTCATCTCCTCTTCCTGTTCAGGCTGGAGTTCCCCAAGGCAGTGTTCTGGGCCCCGTGCTTTTTCTGGTCTTCATCAATGATCTCTCTGACTCTCTCGAAAATCCTCTCTATCTCTTTGCTGATGACTCCACTCTCTGCCGCTCCATTCCTCTTCCCTCAGATCGGCAGTCTGCTGCCTCCTCACTCTCTGAAGACCTGGACAAAATCACAGACTGGTCAAACAAGTGGAACATGTCTTTCAATCCTGACAAATCTCACACTCTTACTATGTCTCTCCGAAAAGATCGACTGGACAACCCTCCCATCTACTTTCTCAACAATCCTCTCCAAGAAGTTCTGTCGCTCAAGATTTTGGGTCTCACTATCTGCCATGATCTTTCTTGGGAAAACCACATTTCCAAGCTGGCCTCCAAAGCCAGTCGCCGACTGGGCATCCTCCGTCGTGCGAAGTCCTTCCTCGGAACACCTGAGCTCCTCACCACATACAAGGCTTTCATCCGCAGCTCAATGGAATACTGTTCTCCCCTATGGGCCGGTGCTCCTGCCTCACACCTAGCTCGGCTTCACGCTGTTGAAACCAAAGCTTTCAGAATTATTGGAATCTCCCGCGATGAAGCTATCTCTGAGGGCCTTTCACTCACTCACCGCAGGCAGGTAGGTGGTCTTTCTGTCTTCTACCGACTCCTCTCCGGCCTTGCACCCCCAGCTCTCTCTGTGCTCTGTCCCCCAAATATTCCTACAGGTCGCACAAGATCTGCCAGCAACCCTCTGATGGTTAAACTGCCGAAATCTCGGCTCTCCGCTCACCTTCACTCTTTCATTCCTCTTTTCTCCCGCCTCTGGAACAAACTCCCTCACTCCCTTCAATCCCACTCCTCCCTCCAGGTCTTTAAAACAGCTGTTCACCACCATCTCTTATGGCCCATCCAAAACCTTGATCTTTTCTACCCCCGCTAATTCACCCCAGATCCACCTTGTTTGAAATTCCAACTTCTTTCCTGGAAGTCCTGGCAGTGTCCATATGTTTTATACCTCTCCCACTGCCCCCTTCCCACGCCCCCCCCCCAAAGCCCTCGCCCTCTCTCAGATCTCTCGATGTCTCCATGTCTCTCGGTCCCTGCTCTCAAATGTTGTGTTTGTGTCCTTCCCCCTCTCTCCCCATCTTGTCTACCGCTCCCTATGTTATATGTTTTATGTGTCGGTTTGTCTTTCTGTGTGATTAATGTTCGCTCTTTCACGAGCCTCGATATTGTATACAAAAAAAAAAAAAAAAAAAAAAAAAAAAAAAAATCTATATATATATATATATCTATATATCTATATATATATATATATATATATATATCTATATATATATATATATATATATATATATATATATATATATATATATATATATATATATATATACATACACAGACTTGGCATTTAATATGGAATTTTTTTTGTTGGGGTGAACTTATAATAATAATAAAAAAGAAGCTTTCCATGGGTTGCTGAATTTGGAAAAGGTTTGTGATATTCAATCATGTTTATTTTGGTACTGCTGTGGTAATACAAATATTTAATTATTTTGTTTTTCTCACCGACCTTTGCATAATCCTTGTATGTATCAATAAATTATTTAATATAGTTGTGCTTCAATAAAAATGTAAAAATAACCAAATTGAAAGTCTTGGCCTTGTTGTGTGAAACATTTAATTACAGGTGACTGCCACTTTGGAAATAGTGAAAAAGGAAAGGGCAAGACTCAAAGAAAAATTCAATGAAGAAATTGTTGCAAACAAGAAACTGGAAGGTATGTTTGATAAGATGTTGCTCGTGTTACAGACAAATATTTTTTTCCCATATTTGAAAATAGTTTGGATATATATATATATATATATATATATATATATATATATATATATATACAGACTTGGCATTTAATATGGAATATTTTTTTTGTGGGGGTGAACTTACTTTTCAAGATGTCTTAGAACCAAAAGTTCATTGGAATTATGTTGAAATTATTCTAGATTTTGTTAATGTGACCTTTAAAAGAAACAAAAACCACATTTGACATTTCGAAACAAATAAATTGATCCTTGAAAGTGATGTAAACTGATATCGAACTCAATTCACGGACAGTACTGTGTTAAACTTCTGTACGTTTTACAGAAGTATCTCTTTATTTTGCACATTAGCCAAAAAAAATTTAAACAAAAGCTAAATTATGACTGGGATTACGGACAGTAAAATTACAGTTCAGTACTTCGTGTAACCCCACGAGCATTCAGGAGAGCACGTACACGTTGAGGCATGCTGTTCACGAGATTTGCCAAGGTTTGGACAGGAATCACTTGCCATGCAGTGACAATAGTCTGCTGCAATTCACGCACAGAGGTAGGCTGCTGGTCCAAGTTCTCGATTTGACGTGTTAATTCTGCCCTCAAGTTCTCTATCGGATTCATATCCGGGGACATGGCAGGCCACTCCATATGCTCTACACCACGGTCAGCAAGAAAGTGTTGGATCATGCGAGCACGATGAGGCCATGCATTGTCATCTTGGAAGACAAAGTTTCCTCGAAAGGCTGCACGAGCAAATGGAAGCAACGTTTCTTCCAGAATGACTCTGTACTTGAACTGGTTCAGGTTTCCATTCAGAACAACCAGGTCAGTTTTGCCCCCTGCATGAAAAGCAGCCCAAACAGTCACCCCACCACCTCCAGCTTGGACTCTTGGCACTATACAATCTTCGTTGTGGGCTTCATGCACTTGTCTGCGCACTCGGACGCGGCCACCTTGTCTAGATTTCTGGTCTATCGTCTCGTCACTGAAGGTCACGTGATTCCAGTGTCCTGGCTGCCATTGACGGTGCTCTCTGGCCCACTGCAATCGGCGCTGGCTGTGTTGTCTGGTCAGGCATGGCTTTCTCAGGGGACGCCTGGCACGATAGCCTGCTTGAACCAGTCGTTGGTTGACTCGCCTTCTGGATGCAGGCACATTTGTCAGTTGCTGCCACTCAGCCCTAAGCCGATTAGCTGACTTGGTACGGCCATTGTGGACTAACCGGTGCAGCTGGCGATCATCCCTCCTTGCGGTTCTGCGGGGAAGTCCTGGCCTCGGTATTGGAGTAGGGACACCCCCCCACCCTCCCCTTTCCCCCCCCCCCTCCCCTCTCTACCCCCCCCCCCCTTTCTCTCTCTTCCCCTCCCCCCCCTCCCCTCCTCACCTCCCTTACCCTCCCCTTCTTCCCCTTCCCCCAATCTCCCCCCCCCCCTCTCCTCCCCTCCCCTCCCCTTGCCCCCCTCCGCTCACCCCCCTCCCTGGCAAACGTTGGGTACTTCTGCTAGTACACAATAAAATAATGAGCGGAAATCTGACAAAGACACGATGGGAAAATACTTTGATATATTTTGATGAAAATGTAATTGTAATTTTGTAATTTTGAAAAAGCTTTGATGCCGTGCAGAGGTCGAAGTCACTTCCTTGCTCAAGGGACCGGAAGCGGAGGTCCAAAATTTGAATCTGAATAATCAGAAAATCTGAATCCGGATGTAATAATTTTTAAAGTGTTTCTTCACCATTGAGAGATGGGGCCAAAAACTATATATAGCATGACACTGGTATTTCAAAATGTTATGGATGAGTTATCATAAAACTCGGTGGACGAGTTGGTTTGGTGACAAGAACAAGACGATTAGTTTTTGGTTCAGGTCCCGATCCAGATCTGGCCTATGTTACGGATTCGTCACTTCCGGTGTTGTGGTTTTCATCCACTTGAAACATTTCTGGTTCTATGTATTATTATTATGATTGTTTGAGGGAAATAGCCATTATTATTGTCAAAAGGTAAAAAGGTTAATGTTAAATGAAACAGGAAACCAGATCGGGAACTGGAAAACAAAGAAGAAGAGGAGAGAGAAAGGAAGGCGGGGCAAAAAGTCGGACAAGAAGCTGGTCGCTTCAAGCTCGGGAGCGAGCGTTGTCGAACGAAAGTCACGAGTGAACTTTGAGTTTCCTTGAAAGGAATTCCTGCGATAGGTGTTATCGCTGGGATTGATAAACCTGCGTGGTCAGGTTTGGCGTTGGGATTCTGAAGAATCATCGCCGGGTCGGTGCGACTCAAGTACGAGCTGTCGGCCATTTTGACACTCGTGCTTTGCTCATCGCAAAAGGTCTTTGCTTCGCGTCAGCTTTTTTCACCATTCAGACGTCTATCTGGGATTTGTGTGTGCAACGCGGAGTTTGAAGATTAATTTGCGGTTCGCCGACGGTGAACCGTGAACGTTCATACCTGGAGGGCGCCTTTGGATTTCCCATTCCTCCGTGAGTTTGCCTTACGCGGTTTTGGACCACATGACTCTTTGCGCCGCTTCAGCCGCCTACGCCTCTGTGCTGTTTTGGTGGAGTGACTGGGCCCGTCATCTGAACGGGGTTCGGGTTTCGATTCGATATCGCTCTGACGCTCGCTGGAGGGGATCACCTTTGAGCCATAGAGACATTGGGGACTGTTCTTTTTTCACTCACTTGGAGCACAGTGAGTTATCTTATCCTAGCTGATGGTACCATCATAAGATGTGTTGATTGTACTTTTGATTGCTATTATTATTGTACCGTTATTCTTGTGTGATTTTTAATATAATATTTGTTTGTTGATAACCATTGGTGTGGTTTCCCTATTGATTTCTGACACAGAACAACATATTTTTCTGCCGTGGCTCCTCTCGGGGCTCGGAGGTACACCGTGACCAGGGGGTCGGGGAGGAGCCCGTAACACCTATCAGTATGATACAAAACATAAACTGTGCAGCATGGCGGAGGTACGTGTTCTACTGAGTGCAGTTCTAGTTTCATAATTAATCATTTTAATATCTGATTGAAAAATCAACAAGACCCATAAGAATAAAGACAGGACCTGTAACAGCCTATAACTCTTTAAAGTTGATTTTGTGTAAAAGGAGACGTACCAAAAAGGTGTTCCCTTCCCCCTCCCAATAGTAATATGTGAAATTGTACTTTAATATGTCAAATTCAGCAATTGATTTTTTTACTTTACCTTTCTATCAGTGATGTCACTTCCTTTTGCTTCCTCACGAAGCAATGCTTCCTGCAAGGCCTTTTCCATCAATTCAAGCTGTCAAGGTGAAAAGAGAAAATTAAAACATCAGGTTAATAGAGTTCATAGATTCATAAAGTTCATTGAACACCTTATCCCATGCAGTCTTGCAAAAAAGGACATGGAACTTCATTGGAAAATAAGAAGAAAAAGAAGAAAAAAGAAAGTTTTTGGAAGTGCAAACAAGGTGATTTGTGTTATACAGTGTTCAAATATAAAATTCAATTGAAGTTAAAAGATTTAAAGGCTGTGGACAAAAAAAAACAACAACAAAAAAAAAACATTGTATCGGAAGTTTACCGCTGTTGATGCGTCCTCTTTTACACTGCCTTATTTAACTCATTAAATCAGTTTTTGTGCCTGTTTGTGTCCTTTATGGCGTCCCTAAAAATTAGCTAATTTCCTGTTTGGAATGATTTTCAATTTTGTTTGACTGCCAGACAGACTGAAGCAATTGCCTCACTCTTCTCCACGCGTGTGCGCCCAGGAAGAGATTCCCTACAATTTGCCAAATTCTGAGCCAATGTACTCCTAAACTTTAGGTTATTGATCGGATTTGTGTTCTACAGTGTTCAAAAGATAAAATTCAATTGCAATTAAGTAGTTCCTCAACCACAGACCGACAGGCAGACAGAGTGAACCAAACGCTTAACTCCGCTTTGCACTACATGTGCGGGGTGTTAAAACAATACTAAATCAAACACACAATGCTCTCTGGAACAGAAGCAAACAGGACAAAGGCACTCTACCTTGGTTTGGCAATGTACAATATCTTCAATGCAGGTATGCTTCAAGTTCAATACATTTCTTATCAAAATGATGATCTTCGATTCGTGCGCTTGAGCACAAAAGAAAGAAAACACAGCTAATCATACAGATACAAACAACTTGGGTGAACAAAAACAAACAACATTAAACAAACTGGAATGTTCAATGGAATAATGGAGGGAAGAAAAGTTTGCTCAAACAATGGTACATACCCTTTGCATTTTTGTTCCGCACCTGCATTTTTCAAAAAGAAATGCAAAACAAGAAAAAACAAAATAAAAACATTGATGAACAGGCAAGATATATTTGGGACTTGTTCAACAACAACAGCAAAGATTTTGGCTCGAATAACGGCAGTTAAAGCAAATGTGCAATTGCCAAAAGGTTGTTTTGCTTAATAATTATTTTTTTTTCTTTCAACTCACAAATCGAATCAACTTCCTGATGAAAAGCAAAACGAAGATGAATGGAAACAAACAGGCCAATGCTTTAAGAAACATCCCAGAAACTGCTTTGCTTGGTTGTGCTGAGGCCGTAACTTCTTCATGAGATGCCTGAGAATAAAAGATTATGGACACAGTAATTACAAACACTTAAAATTTTGCAAACAACCAATGTTATGACATCAGTGCATATTACTTACAGGTAACAGGTAACTTTGGAGCCAAGTCAAGGCCAAGATGATCCAAAAATCCAACTGCATCATTGGCTTGGGAATGTTTGAAACCAAACCCAAAACTTGACATTCATGACGAGAAGCAACTGCAAAGAAAAGTGGTTTTAAAAACAATCATCTTCCTTTAATAAGAATTAGTGAATCTATCTGTCAGACCTGGTGTTGGCTTATCGGTTAGGGTGCCGGCTTGGGATCCTAGGATCCTGGGTTCGAATCCCGGTCGATCGCTGAATTAACGCCAGGGGGGTTGACTCAGCCTGTCATCCTTCCGAGGTCGGCAAATTGAGTACCAGCTTGCTGGGATGAATGATCCCGGTGTGTACCCCAGTTTAGAATAGGTACACCGTATCCCTGCGCATCGCAAGAGCATGACCAAGGGTTGGCGTCAGGAAGGGCATCCGGCCATAAAAACATTGCCTCAACACAGGGAACCATGATTGTGATGGGGCCCGCAAGGCTAACCCCCGCTCTAGCGGGGAAAATGGCCTTAAAACGATCATTCATATTCATATTCATTCAGTGAATCTATCTGTCAAGGATGGGTGGTGTGATGGTATGGGATTTTATAGGATAGGAAGGCCTTGTAACAACAATCCTGTGATGAACAGAATGAATGGAGACGATAACAATCCCGTGATGACACCGCCATCCAGAATGTTGTGACGTCATCCGGCAAGGCAGACGCTTTGAGAAATGTTTACTTTTAAGAGGACTGAGTGGAATAAAATGAGAGAGTTGTAAGTACATTTAGATGCCGTAATCAGAATTGTTAATTACGCCTAAAAGTTAGGTGATGGTCCGTGAAGTTGTGAGAGCCAGAGAGACAGAGAGAGGAGATAGGAAATGTGAGACAATGTCCGAACAGACACAGTCCTACATATATATATATAATATATATGTGTGTATAAAAATTTAAAAAACACCTTTAGAGGCCATTTTTCCCCGCAAGCGGGGGTTGGCCTTTTTCGGGGACCGTGGTTGTTGTTGTTTTTTGGTCCCCTTTTTGAAGCAATGTTTTACGGCCGGATGCCCTTCCTGCCGCCAACCCTTTTTGTCGCCTTTTTACGACAAACAGGGATTTCCAGTGAACTGGTACTCAATTTGCCGACCTCGGAAGGATGACAGGCTGAGTCAACCCCCCTGGCGTTAATCCAGCGATCGACCGGGATTCGAACCCAGGATCCTAGGATCCTAAGCTGGCACCCTAGCCGCTAGCCCAACACCTATATATATGTGTATAATTAATAGATAAATATGCAGTAAGAATAAAAGGACAGGCACGTCCATTAGAAAACTAGATCAAATTTGTTGGCGTGCCAACACAAATCCCCAGGCTTCCCACCTAAAGCAAAGTGGAAAGATGGCAAAACGTTCCACCAGGAATGACCCAATATCAAATTTGGAGTTAAAAACAATTTTCCCATTTTGACCCTGTGACCCTAAGTCTCTACCCACTGTGGCATGAAACAGGGGACAAAAAAAATTCATTACATATTCCATGCGTCCTTCAATGTTGATTGCACATACAAGGATTCATTTGAAAAATGTTTTAAAATGTGTCCATAATTGCATTTGTCATTTTGACCCTGCCCGAGGGGTAAGGGCCAGAAATGATACCACTCTTAGACTTTCGTACCACGTGGTGATAATAACTACCAAGTCTGGTGAAATTTAGCCCAACCGTTTAGGAGATAGCGTGATGGACGGACAAATAGACAGACAGACAGACATTGTCAATTACAATACCTCTGTGCCCCCCCCACCCCCCATCCCCGCTATTGTCAAAAAGTGTGGTGATAATAATACTCACCACCAGCTCCAGAAAGTGCATCCCATGAAGCACATTGCCTCCTTCGTTCACTGAAATTTTCGACAAAAATCTTCTCTTTTTCATTACTGGGAACAATTTGTGAAACCTGTTTGCCCAACTGTGGTGGTTGGTGTTGATATTCCTCCAACCTCTCCAACATGACAGCCCTGGAATCAAACGTGTTGCTGCTTTTCTGGTTGGCATGGCTTTCCCGGTTAATTGCCTCGTCGTCCTCAGCTGAAACAATTTTTGCTTTCACGTCAAGCAAAAATTCTTGCTTACTCTGATAAATTTCTCTGTCCACTACTTGGCTACTTCGAACAATTGATTTGCCCACTCCTTGGCTCCTTTGATCAATTGCTTTGCCCACTTCTTGGAAACTTTGATCAATTGCTTTGTCCACTTCTTGGTGACTTTGAGAAATTTCTTTGTCCACTTCTTGGCGACTTTGATCAATTGCTTTGTCCACTTCTTGGCGACTTTGATCAATTGCTTTGTCCACTTCTTGGTGACTTTGATAAATTTCTTTGTCCAAAAAGCTTTCCTTTGCTGCATCAAAACTCTGTCTTTGCTTTTTCAAGTCAATGCTTGGATATCCAAAATAATTTGGGTTTGGTGTGCAGATTTCATGAGAATATTTGTCATTTACAATATCTTCAGATACAATGTGCTTATTATCCTCAATAGAATCATCAAGCTCGACATTCAAAATATTTTTCCAATCTGTTGTCAATGCTCCAGCTTGCTCAATGTCCACCTTCTCAGAACTTCTTAAAGGAAGTGAAGACATCTCAAAAGCAGAAACATCTTCGCTGCCCTTGTAAATTTCTTCCTCATTGTCGTCACATTCAAAATCCGTAACCTGAATGCCACACAACAGAATAGTACTGAGTAAGTTTGGTACCTTGCATTAAAGGTCACTGGAAGATGATGTATTTGTGTATACACACGATAAATTAAATAACACAGGTTTGGCCAAGTTTTCCGATCTTGTACGCAAGTTGTTTTTCATGATAATATGGAAGGCAAACATTCCCAAAATGATAAAATTACTGTACCTGTGTTGGTAATATCACCTCTTTGTCAACAAAATTTCTTCCAACTCTGATGGCATTCCTTGGAAAATATCCAAATTTGCTTCCAGGCTGAAAAAAAAATGATGAAAGAAAGAAATCCATATTCGCACAACAATAACAAAGTTCATAACTCAGAACATGTGGTGTTGCCACATAACGATGGCTAATGAACCATCTAGCAAATAGCACATTATTGATGCCGAGAGTGCCAATGGAAAACTGGTCTTAGTGAAGGCTGGTGTCAGTTTGAATTGGCATTCAAGTAAAACAATAGAATCAAACAACAGAACGTTGATCTGAGTATGCTAACAGCTGTGGGAAGCCGACATGCTTCGATCAACCTTTTGTTTTTTGTCATGATAAAAAAATATGGTAGATTTCAAACTCTGTTTAAGTTTGAATGAATGGTGTGTCTGTGACAGATAGAGGGTAGACAGTGTGCAGTGTGCAGAAAGTCTGCCAGTAACCCTCTTCTTGTAAAACTCCCAAAATCTAGGTTCACTGCTATGCGGTGTGATGGGGCACACTTTCCGCTCCTGCCCGCAGAGTTACATGAGTAAGATACGTGCGGGTGGGATTGGGGGTGTTGCCCCAGGAACAAGTGTGGTGGGCAGTTCACCTGTTGTGCCTGTCTTTGGAGGGGTTTTGAGGGAAATGAGGAGTAGGAGAGCAAAGAGGAGGGAGAAGCAGCTCCTGCACCTCCAGCAGATCATGACCTACATGTGACTACACCAGGGTCAGGCCCACTACGGTGGGAGCGGAGGACTTGAAAGAGGAAGTCGTAGCTCCGGTGGCGGGGTCGTTTGAAGTAACCACCATGCCAGAGACCCTGCTGCCGGAGGATGGCAGTGATGGCTCCTCCTCAGACAATGAGCACGGTGAACCCGGACGAAGAAAAAGGAAAAGCTCCCCTGAGCAAGGCCCCAGAGGGCAAGCTCACAAAGACTGTAAATGTAAAGACTCCTGCTCCTGTAGTGCACAGACCCCTCCGTGCATCAAGCGACCCATCCAGGTCTGGGGAAACGCCTGCTCGAGGGTGGGGTCGGGAGCAGCCAGGGTTGGCCGCAGCAGGTCGCCGGGAGGATGCCCCATTGCCAATCTTCCCCTGAACGATCCCGCTCTCATTCCCCTGTGGGACATTCCCCATCCCTTACTTTTGTCCCTCCGCTGGGGGTGGCTGCGGTAAAGGGGCATAGGTGAAGGCTTGCTCATGGATGACCTGTGCCTTTCTTGCCCAGGCAGCGGGCATGAGGGGGTAATATTTTTTACTCCTGAGCAAAAGTTTTATTGCTCACGAGAGTGTGTTTGCCTTGTATGCACTCCTGAACCTCTGGACAGAATAAGTATAAAAGTACTGTTTTGTACTCTGGGTCTGCAGGGGAATGTTCAACTAAGTTAGGATGGCCACCTCCATCTTGGATTTTTACTTTTATGTTAAAATGGGTGAATTACCATACCTGCTAATGCACTCCTGCACCGCTGGACAGAATAACTTGAAAACTGGATGTTATCGCTTAAAAATAAATCGAATGGGTTTCTCTCATCTCCTCTTCCTGTTCAGGCTGGAGTTCCCGAAGGTAGTGTTCTGGGCCCTGTGCTTTTTCTGGTCTTCATCAATGATCTCTCTGACTCTCTTGAAAATCCTCTCTATCTCTTTGCTGACGACTCTACTCTCTGTCGCTCCATTCCTCATCCCTCAGATCGGCAGTCTGCAGCCTCCTCACTCTCTGCAGACCTGGACAAAATCACAGACTGGTCAAACAAGTGGAACATGTCTTTCAATCCTGACAAATCTCACACTCTTACAATGTCTCTCCGAAAGGACCGACTGGACAACCCTCCCATCTACTTTCTCAACAATCCTCTCCAAGAAGTTCTGGCGCTCAAGCTTTTGGGTCTCACTATCTGCCATGATCTTTCTTGGGAAAACCACATTTCCAAGCTGGCCTCCAAAGCCAGTCGCCGACTGGGCATCCTCCGTCGTGCGAAGTCCTTCCTTGGCACACCTGAGCTCCTCACCACATACAAGGCTTTCATCCGCAGCTCAATGGAATACTGTTCTCCCCTATGGGCTGGTGCTCCTGCCTCACACCTTGCTCGGCTTCACGCTGTTGAGGCCAAAGCTTTCAGAATCATTGGAATCTCCTGCGATGTAGTCAACGCCGAGGGCCTTTCACTCACTCACCGCAGGCAGGTTGGTGGTCTTTCTGTCTTCTACCGACTCCTCTCCGGCCTTGCTCCCCCAGCTCTCTCTGTGCTCTGTCCCCCCAATATTCCTTCAGGTCGCACAAGATCTGCCTGCAACCCTCTTCTGGTTAAACTGCCAAAGTCTAGGCTCTCTGCTCACCTTCACTCTTTCATTCCCCTTTTCTCCCGCCTCTGGAACAAACTCCCCCACTCCCTTCAATCCCACTCCTCCCTCCAGGTCTTTAAAACAGCTGTTCACCACCATCTCTTATCTTCCCCCATCGAAAACCTTGATCTTTTCTACCCCCGGTAATTCACCCCAGAGTCCTTGCAGTGTTCATATGTTTTAATCCTCTCCCACCTCCCCCCAAGTCCTCCCGATGTCCCTGCTCTCAAATGTTGTGTTTGTGTCCTTCCCCCTCTCTTTTGTGTCCTTCCCCCTCTCTCCCCATCTTGTCTACCGCTCCCCTTGTTTTTTGTGTTTTGTGTGTCGGTTTGTCTTTTTGTGTGATTAATGTTAGCTCTTTCACGAGCCTCGATCTTGTATACAATAAAATAATAATAATAAAAAAAACTCCTGGAAGTTGTCCAAATCATTCGAAAATACGTCAATTTTCTGTGTTAAAGTATAATGAAAACTACAATCATAGATGTGGGGGTAATGCATCATAACGTACATGCCTGTTTCATCATGGGACGAAATGCTGAATGTTAATACTTAGTGGTTGGATTTGGGGTGTGCATAAGTTCTGCCCCCATTGCTGTTGCCATGGGGAGCGGGTGATCCGAGTAATTTTAAATCTGCTCACCGTGAGCCTGTAAACCCACTTAATGATAAACAACATGTCTGACTTACCAGCATACCAATTCCAGCGAAGAACTCTTGCCCATGTGCCCACAGTACGTGGTAAACAAGGAGCTCCGCACCTACTTGAAAGCTTAGGAATCGGCAGTCAGGCCCAATGTAATCTTGAACAGCCGTGGCTTCATACATTAGCACTGCAACAATAAAAACAAATGATGATGATATACACATCTTACGATCAATCAAAAGACAGATTTTAAAAAACGAGTTTTTTTACAATAGATGTGGGGGTCTTCCGTCTTCACTTCACGTGTGATGTCCGTCTTCACTTCACGCTCTTATAAAAAAAATTAAAAAAATAAAAACACCTTTAGAGGCCATTTTTCCCCGCAAGCGGGGGTTGGCCTTTTTCGGGGACCATGGTTGTTGTTGTTTTTTTGGTCCCCTTTTTTGAAGCAACGTTTTACGGCCGGATGCCCTTCCTGCCGCCAACCCTTTTTGTCGCCTTTTACGACAAACAGGGAATTACCAGTGAACTGGTACTCAATTAGCCGACCTCGGAAGGATGACAGGCTGAGTCAACCCCCCTGGCGTTAATTCAGCGATCGACCGGGATTCGAACCCAGGATCCTAGGATCCTAAGCTGGCACCCTGACCGCTAAGCCAATACCAGGGATACACTATAGATGTAGATGATGTATAGATATAGATGTATAGATACACACTACACTATAGATACACTATAGATATATGATACACTACAGCATACCCTAGGGTAGTGTAGTGTCCTGGACTGGTGGAGTACCACATAAAAAATAAAAAAAATTAATCTCCCACAATACTTTCCCATGACTGTGCATAGAGACCGCACACAGGACATGCCAAAGGCCAAGCCACTAGGGGACGAACACAGCTAAACCACAGGGCCGAGACTGGATCTGTGACTTGGGGTGTGGTGACCACCGTAGTCAGTCAGAACCAACGTAGTCACTTTTTGGCATGGTTATTATAGTCTAGTTACCACCGTGGTCACTCTTTGGCTCGATCAGCAAGGTGTGGTTACCACCATAATCACTCTTTGGCTCGATCAGTAAGGTGTGGTTACCACCGTGGTCACTCTATGGCTGGGTCAATAAGGTGTGGTTACAACCATGGTCACTCTATAGCTGGGTTCATAAGGTGTGGTTACCACCATGGTCACTCTATGGCTCGATCAGTAAGGTGTGGTTATCATCCTGGTCACTCTATGGCTGGGTCAATAAGGTGTGGTTACCACCATGGTCACTCTATGGCTCGATCAGTAAGGTGTGGTTATCATCGTGGTCACTTTATGGCTGGGTCAATAAGGTGTGGTTACCACCGTGGTCACTCTATAGCTGGGTCAATAAGGTGTGGTTTCCACCATGGTCACTCTTTGGCTCGATCAGTAAGGTGTGGTTACCACCGTGGTCTCTCTTTGGTTCCAATGGCAGACAAGAATGTGTCCTGACCAGAGGGTGAGCTGGAATAGGAGGTAATGGCACGAGCATAAGCTCTGGGTAGTGAAACGGGTATCTCAGCAGCAAATGCACAATCGCTATAAATGGTGGCGGTAAATTGATCAAAGTTGCTCATCGCACACTAAATTCAAGGCCGAGCTCACACAGGAAATGGAAGCTGGCCAGCCAAACATGGAGGTTGGATAAACCGAGCTTAAAAAGAAAACAGAGATGGCGGAAGCAGAGATAATAGCATGCCAGCTCAGCTATTGGCAGATGTTTGAGCAATTTAACAATTTAAAAGGAGAACCAACTGGTATTAAAATTAAAAGGTCCATCTAGAATCGAATCAGGAGAGGATTGTCAAGTCGACAACAAATCCAGGAAGAACGATGAGACCCCTAATCTTTAAGTAGCTTGGTGACAACCGGCACAGTGTGAGCACTGAGAGCAAGAGCATGCTGTTCTGGACAAAAAAAGTTAGCTGGGAGTCAGTGCGAGAACAAGAGCACATGGTTTTGGTCCAGTGATTAGCAAAAGAGAGTACCGGTAAGAGTGACAGCACCTCAACCTCCCTCAGCTTTGTGATTGTGAAGTAGGTCGAAAAAAGAGGATTTGGATTCCCTTGAAAAATAATTTAAAAGTCTTCAATAGGAAGCTATGATGATGAAGGGGCTGCACCATCCCAACATCATGTTGCAGGATCATTCATGACCAGGACGCATACAAATATGACGACTGTAACAGAGTCAGCACGAGGAGAGAGCCCGTGTGATGTCCTGCTAAAGAGTGGGGCCTTCCACGAGCAATAATCTCACCAAAGGTCGATGCAACTGAAATTTGTGGTTGGGAAGAACATCGTTCACGGGACCTCACACAGCAAGCTTAAGCTCGGTGATTTGTGGCTAAACATCACTCCTGCGACATTTGATGCAAGACCTATAAATACACAGCACCAAGAGATAGTGAACTGTCAAAGATATCATGGTCCCAGGATGGACGTCCCATCAAGAGAGGAGATTCATTTACACCCTCTGCACCATTTGTGGAAAGTTATTAAACAAAATGAAATAATTGACCAACAAACAGCCTGGTGTTAGCTTATCGGTTAGGGTGCCGGCTTTCGATCCGAGGATCCTGAGTTTGAATCCCGGTCGATCGTTGAATTAACGCCAGGGGGGTTGACTCAGCCTGTCATCCTTCCGAGGTTGGCAAATCAAGTACCAGCTTGCTGGGATGAATGATCCCGGTGTGTACCCCGACTTAGAATAGGTACACCGTATCCCTGCGCATCGTAAGAGGCGACTAAGGGTTGGTGTCAGGAAGGGCATCCGGCCATAAAAACCATTGCCTCAAAAAGGGAACCATGAGGTCATGGGGCCCGCAAGGCTAACCCCTGCTCTAGCGGGGGAAAAAATGGCCTTAAAACGATCATTCATTCAAACAACACAACACAATACAACACAACACAACACAACACAACACAACTCCCTCACGGGTAAGTCTGACACACCGTAAAACAGCCACTTACTGGGATGCTGGAAGACAATGTGGAAAAGCGATCAACTACAAAACAAGAGGGCAAATTGTTTTGCAATACATGTCCTCTGCTGGTGTGATATTCTCAACGTCCAAAAAGGGAATAACTCTGAAAAATTGATGAAACGCCCTGATACGCGAACTTGTACTGTAACTTATAATAAAGCCATGTACCATGTTTCAGTTGAATATGTTAAGGGGTATGGAAAAAGTCTGAAAAACCACAGGTGGGACAGACAGATGGACAGACGGAGGGCAAAATTATAGTCCAATCTCGTGAAACCGGTAGGGGGCAAATAAATGCTGGAACACCTACAGATTAAATAATTCAACCAGACTCGGTGGTGTAATGTTTAGAGTGTCTGCTTTGCGTCTGGGAGGTCCGAGGTTCAAACCCTGGCCAAGTAATACCAAATACTTTTAAAATGGTACGCGTATTGGTTTTTTTTGCTTGGCGTTCACAATTTAAAGAATAGAGCACAGACAAACCACCATGCATCTTGGTTAGTAATAAGAGTGCAGACTTTGATAGGCCTAATGGCCTCCTCTTGTGTTGAGGTTCATTGTATAATAGTGGTAGCCCTGAAGGGCAGTCTGTCTCAGAAACTCACACATTCATCGATCAGGCATTCGGGCTACAGTGGAGTGCGATCTTGTGGATGCACCTGCAGCTGCACGACGCAAGATCCAATGTTCCCCCTCCCCCAACCTCATCTTGGTCTTGAGGATCTCCAGCCTGAAGAGGAAGGGGAGAAGAGAGAATTCCATTCAGGGGGACATGTTGATTGCGACCAGAAAGGAAGTCTGCAAGCCATGCGTGGAAGTTTCCATGGATACCATACGAGGAGAGTTTGGTGAACAGGGCGGGGAGCCAGACTGTATCGAACGCACGAGATTTGTCAAGGGAGACAGCTCTGACTTCCTGTTTGGCATTGAGGATCTCAATCCATTGTTGAGACAGAAGAAGCAGCATGTAAAGAGTAGAATGTCCTGGTCTGAATCCAAATTGATAATCCGAGATCAAGCCATTGGAGAGGAGGAAGGATTTGTCAGAAGCGATGATCGATTCCATGACCTTGCTGATTATGGGGAGCAGGCTGATTGGTCTGTAGTTGCAAGGATCTGTTTTTGCACCTTTTTGTGTAAAGCGGTAATGTTGGCTGATTCCCAAGCAGGTGGCAGATGACCTTGAGCAAAAGAGAGGGTGAAGAGAATTGAGAGAGGGTGAGATAGAATGGCAGAGCAGGATTTTAGGAACCGTGGGCTGATGCCGTCTGGTCCAGTTGCAGAATCAGAGTCGAGGTTTGACAGAAACTTCTCCACCTTGTCAGGAGAGAAGGGCACAGAGTCCCGGAGCAGCTGGGTTCGACTGGGTAAGGTGGGTACAGAAAGAGATGCGTTTGGGACACAAGATTTTGAGGTAAACACAGAGTTGAGGCATTCGTCTAGGTCACGTGTGGTGTCGGCTGTGTAGCCATTTGAGGTCACGGAGGGGATGGAGGGGGAAAAAACACCAGAAACAGATTTGACCAGACGCCACCAGGATTTTGAAGAGGGAGACAGGTTTGAGAGTTCAGTCTTGAGAGTAGAGAGATAGTGCTTTCTGGCTCTCCTGAGAGTAGACACACACTTGTTCCGAGCTTGCTGGAAGGAACTGAGATTGCCTTCAGTTGGATTAGCCTTCCAAGAGGCAAAGGCAAGTTGTTTCAGGGCAACTGCCTCACCACAAGATTCAGTGTACCATGGACAAGGGGAAGGGTATGACAACTGAAGATAAGATGGGATAAATCTGTGCATGAGAGAGAGAGCAGTTTGCTTTGGAAGAATTCCCAGGAAGAATTGATGTCAGAGGCAGTAGAGATGGGAGACCAGTCCAGATGATTGATGGCTGCTTGAAGACCGTGCCAGTCGGCCTGAGTGAAATGCCAGACTCGTCGGCGCTGAGGAGGCTCTCTGAGAATGGCCAGAAAGATGTGCACTTTAACAAGCACATTATCAGATGAGCCGATTGGAGCAGAAGAAGAGCAGCAGACATTTGCAGGGAAGTTTGTCATAACCAAGTCTAGAAAAGAAGATGCTCCGTTGACTGAGATCCGGGTCGGAAAATTTACAGATTGTGTCAGTCCCAATGAGTTGCAGAAGTCCTTTGCTGAGATGCCATGGCTGGTGAGAGAGGAACCCACACCCATCCAGCTGGCGTGATGACAGTTGAAGTCACCACATATGAGGAAGAGAGAGTTGGGATAGAAGTTGGTCCATGTTGTCAGACAGCGAAATGTAAATGGAGTTGGTCCATGTTGTCTAAATAAAGTTTGTTGGAGTGCTTGCTTAAGTGCTTAAGCAACTTGGCGAGCGCTCTACAATCTGCTTGGTAATGGAACACACCACAGTTTCTCACCATTCTCTGACCTTTACATTTGCTTTATTTGTAGTTTTCCTTAAATATTTATAATGACTTTGTTGCTCAACTCTGAGTGATCTTTTTGGACGTTTGTTTGTTTGTTTGCATGGGCAGGGGTGGGTTGGGAGTCCGGCACTAGGCACGGGACAGGGTGGGATGAGGATGGGGTGGGAGCCGTGATTGCACCTGCAGGTCGAGTCACATCCCTTAACGGAAGCCTATGTTATAATCTCTTTTAAAACGGTATGTGCTGTTTGAAAACGACGGGTAGTTTGACATCATGTTGTAACGATACGTCCGGAGACGGTTACGCATTAAAAATCAATTTTATCCTTCAACATTTATATTGTTCTTTTGTGCCTGTTGAGTTTGCCAAACACTTATATTCTATGGCGATGCTTTCCCCTCCCCTCTCGCTGCCTTCACTCCCTTCCCCTCGCGCTGCTTTTGCTTCCTTCCCATCCCCACTCACTGCCTTCCCCTCCCCTCTCGCTGCCTTCCCCTCCCCTCTCGCTGCCTTCCCCTCCCCTCTCGCTGCCTTCCCTTCCCCTCTCGCTGCCTTCCCTTCCCCTCTCGCTGCCTTCCCCCTCCCCTCTCACTGCCTTCCCCCCCCCCCTCTTGCTGCCTTCCCCTCCCCTCTCGCTGCCTTCCCCTCCCCTCTCGCTGCCTTCCACTCCCCTCTCGCTGCCTTCCCCTCCCCTCTCGCTGCCTTCCCCTCCCCTCTCGCTGCCTTCCCCTCCCCTCTCGCTGCCTTCCCCTCCCCTCTCGCTGCCTTCCCCTCCCCTCTCGCTGCCTTCCCCTCCCCTCTCGCTGCCTTCCCCTCCCCTCTCGCTGCCTTCCCCTCCCCTCTCGCTGCCTTCCCCTCCCCTCTCGCTGCCTTCCCCTCCCCTCTCGCTGCCTTCCCCTCCCCTCTCGCTGCCTTCCCCTCCCCTCTCGCTGCCTTCCCTCCCTCTCGCTGCCTTCCCTCCTCTCGCTGCCTTCTCTTTCTTCCCCTCCTATCACACTGCCTTTGTATACTTCGCTTCCTCAATGCTTTTGCTCTCTCTCCACTCTCTCTCCTCTCTCCTCTCCCCCCCCCCCCACTTCCCCCCCCCACTTCCCCCCCCCCTCTCTCTCCTCCCGCTCCCCCACTCTCTCTCCTCCCACCCCCTCCCACTCTCTCTCCAAACTCTCTCTCCTCCCACCCCCCCCCCCACTCTCTCTCCTCCCACCCACCCACTCTCTCTCCTCCCACCCCCCCACTCTCTCTCCTCCCACCCCTCCCCCCACTCTCTCTCCTCTCCCCCTGCCCCCCACTCTCTCCTCTCCTCCCGCCCCTCCCCCCACTCTCTCTCCTCCCACCCCCTCCCACTCTCTCTCCAAACTCTCTCTCTCCTCCACCCCCCCCCCCACTCTCTCTCCAACACTCTCTCTCCTCCCACCCCCCCACTCTCTCTCCTCCCACCCCCTCCCACTCTCTCTCCAAACTCTCTCTCCTCCCACCCCCCCCCCCCACTCTCTCTCCTCCACCCACCCCCCCCCACTCTCTCTCCTCCCACCCCCCCACTCTCTCTCCTCCCACCCCTCCCCCCACTCTCTCTCCTCTCCCCCTGCCCCCACTCTCTCCTCTCCTCCCGCCCCTCCCTCCACTCTCTCTCCTCCCACCCCCGCACTCTCTCTCCTCCCGCCCCCCCCCCCCCACTCTCTCTCTCCTCTCCTCCTGCCTCCCCCCACCACTCTGTCTCCTCTCCTCCCACCCCCCTCACTCTCTCTCCTCTCCTCCCACATCCCCCCACTCTCTCTCCTCTCCTACTGCCCCCCCCCCCACTCTCTCTCTCCTCTCCTCCCGCCTCCCCCCATCCACCACCACTCTCTCTCTCCTCTCACCCTGCCCCCCACTCTCTCCTCTCCTCCTGCCCCCCACTCTCTCTCCTCTCCTCCTGCCCCCCACTCTCTCTCCTCTCCCCCTGCCCCCCACTCTCTCTCCTCTCCCCCCCCCCACTCTCTCTCCTCTCCCCCTGCCCCCCACTCTCTCTCCTCTCCCCCCTGCCCCCCCACTCTCTCTCTCTCCTCTCCCCGGCCCCCCACTCTCTCTCTCCTCTCCCCCGGCCCCCCACTCTCTCTCCTCTCCCCCTGCCCCCCACTCTCTCCTCTCACCCCTCCCTCCCCTCCCACTCTCTCTCCCTCCCACCCCTCGCCCCACTCTCTCTCCTCCACCCCTCGCCCCACTCTCTCTCCTCTCCCCCTGCCCCCCCCCACTATCTCTCCTCTCCCCCTGCCCCCCCCCCCACTATCTCTCCTCTCCCCCCCCCCTCTCCCACTATCTCTCCTCTCCTCCCCCCCTCTCCCTCTCTCTCCTCTCCTCCCCCCCCCACTCTCTCTCCTCTCCCCCCCCCCTCTCCCACTATCTCTCCTCTCCTCTCCCCCCCTCTCCCTCTCTCTCCTCTCCTCCCCCCCCCCCACTCTCTCTCCTCTCCTCCTGCCCCCCACTCTCTCTCCTCTCCTCCTGCCCCCCACTCTCTCTCCTCTCCCCCTGCCCCCCACTATCTCTCCTCTCCCCCTGCCCCCCACTCTCTCTCCTCTCCCCCTGCCCCCCACTCTCTCTCCTCTCCCCCTGCCCCCCACTCTCTCTCCTCTCCCCCTGCCCCCCACTCTCTCTCCTCTCCCCCTGCCCCCCACTCTCTCTCCTCTCCCCCTGCCCCCCCCCCCACTCTCTCTCTCCTCTCCCCCTGCCCCCCCACTCTCTCTCCTCTCCCCATGCCCCCCCCCCACTCTCTCTCCTCTCCCCCTGCCCCCCCCACTCTCTCTCCTCTCCCCCTGCCCCCCACTCTCTCTCCTCTCCCCCTGCCCCCCACTCTCTCTCCTCTCCCCCTGCCCCCCCCCACTATCTCTCCTCTCCCCCCCCCCCCCTCTCCCTCTCTCTCCTCCCCCCCCCCCCACTCTCTCTCCTCTCCTCCCGCCCCCCCCCCCACTTTCTCTTCTCTCCTCCCGCCTCCCCCGCCCGCCACCACTCCCTCTCCTCTCCCCCTGCCCACCACTCTCTCTCCTCTCCCCCTTCCCCCCACTCTCTCCTCTCCTCCCGCCCCTCCCCTCACTCTCTCCTCTCCCCCGCCTCCCACCCTCTCTCCTCTCCCCCTGCCCCCCCACTCTCTCTCCTCTCCCCCTGCCCCCCCCACTCTCTCTCCTCTCCCCCTGCCCCCCACTCTCTCCTCTCCTCCCGCCCCTCCCTTCACTCTCTCCTCTCCCCCCGTCTCTCTCCTCTCCCCCGCCTCCCACACCCCCCCCCCCCTCTCTTAATATTGATATTCCCATTACAAAACGACTGTGTTGCCCGGTAACACCGGTTACTTTTGAGGGTGAAAAATAAACGTAAGAAGGTACCGACCACTGCAGTCCGGATCCGCACACACTTTGTGTGTAGCCAGGGGTTCGTGCAGGTGCGTTCGCACCATCGGCAGCGCCAAGCATGTGAGCAGCACCATCACAAACTCCATGATGATGATGCGCATTCCTCTCTCCTCCCCCAAGCGTCCTGAAACACAAACATCCATTGCTGTTCCATCCCCGCGCAAAACCCGCAAAAATAAAGAAAGAAATAAACAAATCAACCGCCAAGCCCGGATTGCTGTACACACCGCTATATACATAATACATACATAGTGTAGTATAATTACAAAACGATGTAAACGCGAGCTAAAGCAATGTCGTCTTGTAAAAAAAATAGAGGTACACACGGTGGGACGATGAGTATGGTGATGACAGAAGCGGAGGATTTTGAGCTGAAGAAGGGGGGAGACCCGTTATAACGTTCTCCTCACGGCCGCTGGAGGGAACCAGAGGGTGAAGGTGAGACGATCTTCACTCAGGATTCTGTCAGCGAATGGAGCGGAAGGACGTCATTCAGGATGGTAGTTGTTGTTTCATGTCATGCCGAATTGGTTTAATGGTCGAGTTGTCGCCTTTCCGTGAAATAATTTAGTTCTTACCACAAGACTAATTATGTAAAGAATACAAACCACCATCTTTTCACACAATGACAACTTTTACTATTATCCTGAACCGTGTGAGGTTCGGCCCAAAATGACTGTGGTGATTTACGAAGGTGCCCACTGAGCTCTATATTC
Organism: Myxine glutinosa; assembly: GCF_964187855.1. Classification (NCBI taxonomy): domain Eukaryota; kingdom Metazoa; phylum Chordata; class Myxini; order Myxiniformes; family Myxinidae; genus Myxine; species Myxine glutinosa. Next base: position 126,929,793 of record NC_136269.1, read on the forward strand.
TATAAATATAGTATGGTGGACGAAGAGAGTGCGTTTGCTGATGAGGCCACACAGCCGCCATATTCTGACTCCCTGCCGACAGGAAGTTCCATGGTAAACAAGGTGGACAAACCATCATGTATGAGCAGGTTTTAAAATAACCTGTTTATAAATTTTATAGGGCTTTTTCACGTTGTGGTGAAGACCAAGATGGCGGCCGGTGACCAGTTATTTTTTCAGCAAAACCAGTTATATTTAAATCAGAGAAGATAAGTGAATAAAAGGGGTAGGGGTAAATAGATAGAGCCCTCCTCCTCCTCCCTTCTCCCTCGTCCCTCGTCCCTCCTCCCTCCTCCAAGCAGGAGAGAACCTTCTGTTCTTCGTGACACATTTTACAAATTCATATTTTCTTAACTGATTGGTTATGAAAGCATTGTAAGATTAAACAAACAAACAAAAAAAACCAAAACATATAGTTATGGGCGGTGTATGCATAAAGAAGACGTAATCTATCATTAAATGTTCTATATGAAAACAAACTTTTAAATTCCTCGCGTTATAGGACTCCAAAATAAAAAAATTAATGCAGTGAAGGAGCGTGAGGTAAAACAGAGGAATGGATAATGATGAGGTGAAGCTTCCGAGGTCGTCTTCCTTCTTCTTCTAATATACTTCTGGTTATAAAGCACGCCGTCTTGAGTAAATATATGAAAAGAGGTTTACGTAAAATACATGGTGTCTTCAGCACAATATATTATTGTAGTGCACCTAGAAAGTACGTACCATTGCGGTGATTGAACCTACAATGAATGATTCCATGGTTAATGTATATATATATCGTACTGTACGTACATATTTGGTTAATCACTTAATGTTAATGGCTTTGCGCTTACTGATGCATGATAATGATAGTTGCTGGTCTTCAGGTGTGTGTGTGTGTGTGTGTGTGTGTGTGTGTGTGTGTGTGTGTGTGTGTGTGTGTGTGTGTGTGTGTGTGTGTGTGTGTGTGTGTGTGTGTGTGTGTGTGTGTGTGTGTGTGTACACGTACGTTTGTGTGTGTACACGTACGTTTGTGTGTGTACACGTACGTTTGTGTGTGCTTGGTAACTGAACACCCATGGTAAGCAGTATGAGTATGCACCCATGGTAAGCAGTATACACCCATGGTAAGCAGTATGCACCCATGGTAAGCAGTATGCACCCATGGTAAGCAGTATACACCCATGGTAAGCAGTATGCACCCATGGTAAGCAGTATGAGTATGCACCCATGGTAAGCAGTATGCACCCATGGTAAGCAGTATACACCCATGGTAAGCAGTATGCACCCATGGTAAGCAGTATGAGTATGCACCCATGGTAAGCAGTATGCACCCATGGTAAGCAGTATGCACCCATGGTAAGCAGTATGCACTCATGGTAAGCAGTATACACCCATGGTAAGCAGTATGCACCCATGGTAAGCAGTATGCACCCATGGTAAGCAGTATGCACCCATGGTAAGCAGTATGCACCCATGGTAAGCAGTATACACCCATGGTAAGCAGTATGCACCCATGGTAAGCAGTATGAGTATGCACCCATGGTAAGCAGTATGCACCCATGGTAAGCAGTATGCACCCATGGTAAGCAGTATGCACCCATGGTAAGCAGTATGCACCCATGGTAAGCAGTATGCACCCATGGTAAGCAGTATGCACCCATGGTAAGCAGTATACACCCATGGTAATCAGCTTTGGTGAAGTAAGGCTTGTCGGTGGTTTGCTGTTCTGCTCTTCACTTTTTAAACCTAATTATGTTAATTCAGTCTCAAAGGTTTTTAGGGAGGAAAGTAACAGATAACTTGAAGGAATCTGAACCCATGGCTGCTGCTTGTCTCATTTTTCAAGGGGGCAGTTAAAGAGGGGCTGTGACACGGGTGTGGTGCCCCCTGCATGTTGTTGCAGGAATTTGTAATTTGTTCAGTGCCGGTGATAACTGTCCGACTCTTCGTGAAGGACCCTGTGGGATCTTCAATGTCCCCCAACTAATAACGGCGGACGGGACACCCAGTTTAACATCCACCCGAGGGTCGAGGCCCACACAAGAGCCAGACAGCAAGGTGAAAAGCCCAACACATTGCTGCCAGGGAGGAAACGTAACGGGGCATCGTGTTAATTTTGGGGACATTCCATGGATGTTAAAGAAATTGATGAACAGCTTGAAGAGGAAATGTATTCACATCCTGTATTTGTTCGTCTTGTTCAAGGCACCAATTTCCTTGGATTTATAATTGTTGCATCTCCTCGATTCATTACAATTTCACTTCTAACGAGCCTCTCTCTTCCCCACCCAGGTTTCACCCCCATTACAATTTCACTTCTAACGAGCCTCTCTCTTCCCCACCCAGGTTTCACCCCCATTCCAATTTCACTTCTAACGAGCCTCTCTCTTCCCCACCCAGGTTTCACCCCCATTACAATTTCGTCCTTTTGGTGGCAGCTGTCGAGTCTCCTCATGGCTTTCAGGTCCATCGGGCTTGTCCACCGACTGGCCAAAGGCAAAGCTCTTTTTGCATACGAGATGATGTGCTGCGGGTCCGCTCATGAACCAAAATGGGCTCCTCCATGTTCAGTGCAGAGGAACTCCCACTCTAACCAGCACGGCGAAGCCGCCGACACCCGTGGTTGGCGACGACAATCGGCAGGCGATGGCACCGTCAAGAAAAACAAGACGGTACATGGTTCGGGAGAAAGAACCCCAAATAAGCGAACGTTGAAATATCACGGTTTCAGTCCATTCATGGCTGGCCAGGCAAAGCTTCGTGCTGACACAAGCGAAGCCATGTCCGCAGAGGACTACGAGGATGACCTTGCGGACAAATCTCCGAGGAGTCATAGCCCTCTTTTTCAAAACCTGCCAGACCATCCCTTGAGTCCAGCTGAGTGGAAGGAGTTGAAACAGACGTATCACTTGAAGGAATGGTATGTTTCCCATTTTAGATACAATTTGTTCAGAGTTCTGACTTGGGGCGTGACTTCAAGATCGGAATGTTTATATGAGCCTCTGTCTCTTATAACGTAGAAGTATGAAAGGTACATTTCAGATGATGCCATGTTTGACCCTCTCATGGACCCTAACCCTCTCTTGAGGTGTCAAATCGAGTCACACCTTCCCCACATGCTCCCTGACCCCACTCGGACTCACTCCCACCCTATAATCCACCTTCACCCCGATTCCGCCTCCCCTCTTTTGCTCTGACGAAGGGTTAACGCCCCGAAACGTGAGCTTCTCCTTGCTTCCGATGGCAGTTAGCATAACTAGATCAATGGATGTCCTGTTGATTTGGTTCATCGAGATGAAGGACTCCCTCCAGGTCTTTAAAACAGCTGTTCACCACAATCTCTTATCTTCCCCCATCCAAAACCTTGATCTTTTCTACCCCCACTAATTCACACCAGATCCACCTTGTTTGAAATTCCAACTTCTTTCCTGGAAGTCCTGGCAGTGTCCGTATGTTTTATACCTCTCCCATGCCTCCCCCCCCCCCCCAAAGCTCTCTCCCTCCCACAGATCTCTCGATGTCTCCATGTCTCTCGGTCCCTGCTCTCAAATGTTGTGTTTGTGTTCTTCTCCCTCTCTCCCCATCTTGTCTACCGCTCCCGATGTTATATGGTAGATGTTTTATGTGTCGGTTTGTCTTTCTGTGTGATTAATGTTCGCTCTTTCACGAGCCTCGATCTTGTATACAAAAAAAAAAAAAAAAGAGAAGTGAGTGCAACACTAATATACCAGCGGTCTCACTTGTTTTTACCTTTGTGGTTATTTATCGACATTAACTTACCACCAACCACCTTTTCATTCATTGGAAGTCACTCCCATGGCAGGGTTTGTGATGCATAACCGTTCGACATCATTTCTCAGTCATTCCATGCGTGGACGTATCAACAATTCCCTGAGCCTCTACCTCAATATCGCCTGTAAACCCTTCTCTGATTGGTCTATTTGTGTTATTCGATGATTATGCTGGTGGTGGTAAAGCTTATTGTGGTAGAATTGCACTCTTCAGAACCATAATACGCCATCTTGCTTTTTTAACTTTTTCGTTTGGCATATTAGAGGTGGCAATATAAAATCAACTAAAATCCATCTTCGATTCCAAAAATTTCTCACTTGTTCAAAATCAAACCCCAATGATCATCTTTTCTTCACCCAAGAAATGTGAGATAACAGTCTTTGGGGTCTTACTTCTCAAAAGAGAGGTATTCAAAAGTAATGCTTCTTGTTGTTTTTCTCCAAAACAAGTAAATATATTCGAATTAAACAAAGACAGATACTAATAATCAATCTTTATTCTGCCATAGTGCGCATTCATTCAGCAACATGATCGCCTCTGTGGTAACTGTCAACGTTCACGTAGTTTTGTGATACCGTCACACTAGTACTGTGCATCCTACTGACTTATCCAGTGCTTCGCATCTATCTAAAGTCAGAAGAAAAAAGTTCTCCAGGAAGGTTTTCCTTGAGTTTATGGAAGAGTTGAAAATCTGACGCAGACAAGTCTGGCCTGGTCAACCTTTGTGGCGGTACACCATTGACCATAATGCTGCACCCAATTCTCATTTCCAATGCACTGTCGTCGTGCTGCCCTCTGACAACTTCATGAATGTAGCACCAAGACATGTAGGGTCAGAATCACGAAACCTCACACCCAGCGGTGGGAAGAACTTCTTTTTTTTCCTTTTTTTTTGCATACAACATCGAGGCTCGTGTAAGAGCTACAACATTAATGACAAAAACAACAAACGGACACATAAGACAAAATAAAGGGAGCGGGATATCTTTACCTGTTTTGGAGAAAAATAATAGGAGGCATTACTTTTCAGCACGCCCTCATAAAAAAAAAAACTGTTTTGCAGATGGCCCACTCATTTGAATTGCTGAATTTGATTTATGGTATCAGAATAGGAAATGAATGGACATGCTTTGTGCATATATGGTGTTGCATCACAAGAGTATTTTGTAATTACAATCAAACTCCCCAAAAAAACCTTTAACTTCCCAAAAGTTCAACATGTGAGACCTGTTATTCATTTTGCTTCTTTGTTTCATCCTGTAGGAAGAACTTTGAGTTACAAGTTATGTTGTTTCTGTATAAGAAACATATCCACCTGGATACAGCCAAGTCCCTGCTTACATTTGTGGCCCTGGAAACTCAACAGGTTCCAACCTCCTTATTGCATGTTTACCTGCTGATGTGTCTGAAGGCGAGCGATGAAACGGAAACAAATGAAGCTGCCCAGTTGCTTCTCAAACGCAGCAACCACCTTGACCGTTCGTCTTGCAACACGTTGCTCCGGGTGCTTTGCACCACCGAAGAATGGCGTCTCAGTTTGCCTTTGTTGGAACACTTGCGGAATCTGGTAGGTCCGCGGTCTCCGTCCATCTGCACCGTGGCTACGGCAGCTCTGAGGCATGGTGATGCAAGTCTGGCTTGGAAACTTTACGCCGAACTGAAAAAGTGTGGACTCCAGCCCACTGACGAGCTGCTCGGGGCTTTCTTCAGTAGCGAAGCGCTGGGAGGAAAGGCAGCGGTGAACTGTCGGAAAGACATGGAGGGTCTGTTGTGGAGCATGGAAGCTGCAGGGATGTACCCTTCTGAAAGTCTCGCGCGAGCTGTAGCCAAATGGTTTGAAAGGTAAGAGAATACCACAAGAAAGATAGGATTGAATAGGAAATAGTATGGACCGTGTGACGTGTAGGAGCATCTCAGTGTACATAATTAGGGAAAATGTAGCTTAAGGTTGTGTTTTAATGTTCATCATACGAGGGGTGATGCCATGTTAATTAGTAGTAGGGTTAAAGGTTAACTTCTCCTGTTCGTGATACCTTCTGTGGCTATCCCTAACATTTATAACAACTGCCGGCCGAGCAAAACCTCAGTCGGCTAGTATCCATGCTCCATGGACACATACGGCAAAGGACCGCTTAGGAGAGGCAGAGCTACAATTGTCCGAAGGGTGGGGACAGGACCGGCAGGCCATGCCCCCCCCCCCCCTCCCTCTCCCAAGTGACGCGGCCCGAGGAGGTGGGCAGGCGCGAGCGAGAGAGAGAGAAGGGGAGAAGGAGAAGCTTTGTGGATATTTTGGTTTCTGAGGAGAGTGTGGAGCTTTTGCTTTGTCTGTGGCGATCGTGAGGAGGCTTTGGCTGCTGGGCTATTCAGGGAGCTGAAGGCCACACTGTCCTTCCCCACGCAAAGGATTGGAAGCTTTGAGAGACCGGGGAGAAGGAAGGCCATCTGCGTGCTTGCCTCGATACCGGGTGTTTTCTTTGCGCAGCGTTGCCGCCAATTTCCCAGCTTTCCTGCCTCGTGGCTGCGGTCTTCGACAGCCGCCAACCTTACCACAGGATCCATATTGGGGCCAGCTAAGTGCCAGAGTGGTATTTTGATTTTATTATTTTACCCTGTGTGCGTGTTTGTATCTGAGTGGAGGATCCTCACCTTAGCATTTTACCTCAGCTGTATTTTCTTTATTTTCATTCTGCGCCTCATTTTATTATAAATAATTATTGGCACATTTTTTGTTGTGTTCTTGTTGGGTTTCGGCATCAACCCATGTTTTGTGAGAATAAGCCTTCATGGTTCTTCCCTCCCGTGAGCGTCATAACCACCAAATTGGAGATCACCTCGTGAGTTAAAGCTGGTTCGGTTCTTCCGTCCAAGGCTGGTGATAACTAGCTGCGGACACGACAATATATATATTGTCTGCTTCATTACATACACACCACACATTGCATTCAAATTAGACAGCCTTAGCAAAGAAAATTAAAAATTTTATTTTAAGAGGGGATAAAATAATAATGTCCAAAGGTTCATGGCTTTACAGCGCAAGCAATGGACAATGAGCTGACCTTCCGCATTCCGCACCACATGGCCACTGATGACGAATCAGCAGTCGCTATTCAGGAGTGTTAATGTTGTCCATAGCAACAACATTAATTTGTTTACTATATATTGTGCACTGATATTGGGTTAACCACTCTGAATATTCATGAAACTGGTTGAACAGGATTCCTGATGATGCCCACATTCCAGTTACATGTGTGGATGCCAAATATGTGAATCAAAGGACTTATTGGGCAAACATTCTGACCTGCCATTATCACCAATTTAATAATCTGGAAAAGCAATATACCAATGAAGATGTACAACAACAAAACATGTGCAGACAGAATGGTCACTGGTAATACGGACTTGCCATCAGCTGATTAATTTGCGCGACAGACGAGGTCCTGCAATAAAGCTCGTGTGTGCGGGGCACAACTCTTTGTGTTGGTGAACTTCAATCGTTTTCTTTGTAATTCAAGTGCATTGAAATATTTCAACTTTTATCATAAAATTTTCAACAAACCAACATAATAACAATATGGAGGGAATAATTAATAATTGGGTCAAAGAGAAAAGTCACAGTAAATACAAATACCGTATTTTCCTGTGTATTAACCGCACTATTTTACCGACAAACAAAGTTAAAAGTTAGGGTTGAGGTTAATACACGAAGAAGAACCACCTTTAGAGGCCATTTTTCCCTGCAAAGCAGGGGTTGGCCTTTTTCGGGCACCATGGTCCCCTTTTTGAAGCAATGTTTTATGGCCGGATGCCCTTCCTGCCACCAACCCTGTTAGTCGCCTCTTGCGACACACAGGGAATTACCAGTGAATTGGTACTCAATTTGCTGACCTCGGAAGGATGACAGGCTGAGTCAACCCCCCTGGCGTTAATTCAGCGATCGACCGGGATTCGAACTCAGGATCCTAGGATCCCAAGCCGGCACCCTAACCACTAAGCCAACACCAGGCTGAGGTTAATACACGGATATATATATATATATATATATATATATATATATATATATATATATATATATATATATATATATATATATATATATATATATATATATATATATATATATATATATATATATATATATATATATATATATATATATATATATATATATATATATATATATATATATATATATATATATATATATATATATATATATATATATATTAGATATGTTGAAGGCAGCGGGAAGTTGGGGTGTGAAGAGAATGACAGAGATCTGTAATCTGGTGGTGAAAGAAGGCCACATTCCAGTGGATTGGGAACCGAGTACCCTCATCCCTCTATACAAGGGGAAAGGTGACCCTCTGGAGTGTAGCTCGTACCGAGCGATAAAGTTATTGGAGCATGGAATGAAGGTATTGGAAAGGGTGTCGGAGAGGAGGATAAGGAAGAAAGTGAAGACTAACGAAATGCAGTTTGGATTTATGCCAGGAAGAGGAACGACAGACGCGCTTTTTCTTGTGAGGCAGTTGCAGGAGAAGAACATGGAGAAGAGGAAGAATTTGTTTCTTGGGTTTGTTGATCTGGAGAAAGCATTCGATAGGGTTCCACGTGAAGTAGTGACATGGGCATTGAGGAAGTTTGGAGTGGAGGAATGGTTGATCAGAGTGGTGATGGCAATGTACAAAAGAGTGTGCACAGCTGTATGGACGAAGGACAGGAACAATGGTGAGTTTGAGGTGAAGGTGGGAGTGCATCAGGGGTCGGTACTAAGTCCACTACTATTTGTAGCTGTGATGGAGGTGCTGGCTCGGAACGTAAAGGAGGGTTTACTGTGGGAGTTGTTGTATGCAGATGATCTGGTGTTGATTGCAGAAAGTATGGATGGACTGAAGGAGAAGATGAACAAGTGGAAGGAATGTATGGAGACAAAAGGTCTAAAGGTGAATATCGGAAAAACGAAGGTGATGGCAAGTGGTAAAGCATGTGGTGAGGTGGAAAGAACTGGGAAGTGGCCGTGTGCTGTGTGCAGGAAGGGCGTCGTAGTGAATTCCATTCAATGTACAATGTGCGCTGAGTGGGTTCATCAAAAATGTAGTGGTTTGAGAGGGGCATTAACCAGTGTGGCAGCTACATTCAAGTGTAAGGTGTGCACAGAGGGAGCTTCAGATTGAGGAAATGTTGAGTTGGATCTTGGAGATGGCGTGAAGCTGGAAGGTGTGAAAACATTTTGCTACCTCGGAGACATGCTGAATGGAGAAGGTGGATCAGACTCGGCAACGGTTGCTGGAGTGAGATGTGCATGGAAGAAGTTTCGGGAACTGAGTGGCGTGCTGAGGAGGAGGGGATTGTCGTTGAAGTTGAAGTTGAAGGCAAAGGTGTATGCTGCATGTGTGAGAAGTGTTACGATTTATGGGAGCGAGACATGGGTAATGAACGTAGAGCAGCAACGAAGGCTGGAAAGGGTGGAAATGCGAATGGTTCAGTGGTTGTGTGGAGTATCGTTGAGAGAGAGGAAGACAAATGATGAATTGCGAAAGATGATGGGAATAGAGCCTGTGATTGATGCTGTGAAGAGAAACAGGTTGAGATGGTTTGGTCATGTGTTGAGGAAGGATGAAAGTGACTGGTTGAGAAGAGTGATGGGAATGAATGTAGAAGGAAGTAGAGGACGGGGAAGACCGAGAAAGACTTGGCTAAAGATGGTCGAAGAAGAAATGCGGGCAAGGGGGTTAAGAAGGAGAGATGCAGAAAATAGGGGAAAATGGAGAAGATTGTCATGGGGACCGCAAGGCTAACCCCCGCTCTTGCAGGGAAAATGGCCTTAAAATGCATGTTGTAATTATATATGTATATATATATATATATATATATATATATATATAATTTTTTATATATATATATATAATTTTTTATATACCAAGTCGAGGCTCGTGTAAGAGCTAACACATAGAACATATGATAAAGGGAGCAGGAGACAAGAGGGGGAGAGAGGGAAACAACATCAGTAGGGAACAGGGACATTGGGAGATCTGTGGAAGAGAGAGAGCCGGGGTGGGATACACAGGATAAACAAGATGGACACTATTGTAATAACTTTCACTATGTAAGACTTTCAGGACTTTCAGGACTTTTCAAACTATGTAAGACTTTCAGGTAAGAAAACAGAATTTGCATGAGGTGGATTTGGGGTGGATTAACGGGGGTGAAAAAGATCAAGGTTTTGGATGGGGGAAGATAAGAGATGGTGGTGAACAGCTGTTTTAAAGACCTGGAGGGTGGAGTGGGATTGAAGAGAGTGAGAGAGTTTGTTCCAGAGGCGGGAGAAAAGAGGAATTAAAGAGTGAAGGTCTTAAAAACAAAATCAATGCTGAATTTCAATTATATTCCAATTGTCATACATATACCAGAAGATCTATATTCCACATATGGAGGAGCGTTTAGAGCTTTCATAATATGTAAAACTATGTAAGTACAAGCGATCTCGGCTGCACATTTTTACCTGTTGAGTCATGCACAGTAACCCTGACATGTCATCATGTTCCTTTCAATTCTGATTGATTGACAAAGAGGAGTGAGGAATGATTATCGAGAATACCCACCTGGTATCCAGGGTAGGGTTTTCAATGGCTCCAAAGGCGCCACGGTGCCAGGCACACAATCAGAAGGGGCCCATAATGACCTATATATATTTATTTTTATTTTTTTAGTGCACACATTGCGATACGGATAAATAATGTGTTTAATTTAACGCTACTTTTAAAAAACATACGATTTAAATTGAAAAAAAAAACTACAATTTCCTGGCATGTGACGTCACCACACTGTTAATGGCATACATTCCAGTTCCAGTGCAGTAAGCTTGTGTTTTATGCATATTGTGTTTGCGCATTTTTGGAGTAGTGTGCACCTGTCATTTATACCATTTTTGGAATCACCTGACTCAAGTGCATGGGTAACCCTGCGATTAAATTTAAATTTTCGCATTTAACAACATGAAAACGTGTCCGCAATAACACCCGGATTCCGGCTATATTGCCTTCCCACTACCTCGCCTCCCCCTCCATTAGTTTCTGGAAACCCTCATTATTTATCATAATTATTTTGAGCAGAATTACATAATCAGCAATGAAGCAGTTTGTGTGTTTGCCTTGATTAAATGTGTTGTCGATTTGCAAAGCAAAACTTGTTCCTGATGAATGGAATCTTTTTAGTATTCCAGGAGAGAACTGGAAAGGAGTCTTCACAACGATTGACGAAAGGTAACAAAAACACAAAATTATTGTTTGCTTAATAATAATTTTTTAAAAATGGACTATTTTGCATGTACTATGATCTCGCTTGACAATGGAAATGCACATGTGAAGGGGAGACTAAGCTTTGCCTCGTATACGAAGGATACTTCGGCAATTTGCCATCGGATGACCCATTGATCAGACACTGCGCTACAGGGGAATATGCCCGGAATGTCATCACAAGCTCTCTCACGTTCACTTCAAGGCTGAGGATTTTGAGGACCTCCGCGACAAGACGATGGCAAAACTCATCCAAGGCACAGACATTTTCAATAGGACGACACCGCAGGTTCATCGCTGTTAGCATTATATTGTTATTACTGTTGGCATTATTGTCTGAACGATTTATATTCTTGGTACTTTCCTCATTCCTGTTACTGATTGTGTGTGCATCGTGGCATTTTGGTGCCATGTCCACAGGAACTGGAGCGATTCCACAAGTTTGTTCGTGAAAAAGGCCCTTTCACCATCATTGTTGATGGTCTCAACGTGGGCAGTGTTTCTGTTAAGACTGCCAATTCAAAGATTGTGAGTTTGTTTTTGTTGTTTGTTTTTTTAAGATAAATTTTATCAAAAGTCTTTTTTTATATAGGATTCTACAATATCAAAGCCATAAAGAACTAGAAGGTATTCATGGAATACTTACCCTGTGCAGTCAACTTGGTGCGAGCCAACTCTTCTGATTTTGAAGGGTTTTTTTGCTCTGATCCAATATGGCTGCCAGACCACGTGAGAGATGACATAATAAATTTATATTCTCCAATATAATTGTTGCATGAATCACGCTCAATAAATTTCCAAATGATTAGACAAAGCGTTGTCCCTGTCAAATGATGACGTCATAATTAAGGCACCAATGACGTCATCGTTAACAACAACACTTTTTCCCCCATGCGGAGTTCTTTCACATGAGCCACGTTTCAAGTTTTTCCATGGAGTGGTTTCGGAGATATAGAGGTGCAACGTTTTTCAGTTTTTCCAAGATAGCACCTGTACCACGTGACCTACGACATCATAATTGTCAATAAAATACTCGAAAGGCGGAAGCGCTCCTATGGTCAAAATTCCGTGTCCATCGGACTAACAGTTGCAGATAATTTAAAAAATTCATACTAATCAGATCAAGCGTTGTACTTGTCGAATTATGACGTCATAATGAAGGCACCAGTGACATAATTATTAACATATCTTATTCCCAATGGGGAGTACTTGACAATGAGCCGACAAAGTTCAATTTTTTTGCATTGAGCGGTTTCGGAGATAGAGGTGTAACGTTTTTCCAAGATGGCGTCCGTGCCACGTGACCTATGACGTCATAATTATGAATAAAAAATTATACAGGCCGAGGCACTCCGATGGTAAAATTTCGTGTCAATCGGACCAACGGTTGCCGCATAAAAATGCGGACACGCACATACGCCACACAGACGTCACACGTATGCAACCGAATGCCGAACCCTGATTTTTGGTTCACGATGACAGGGTAATTGGAACGTCATTCTGTAGAGCACATACCTCCGCCAGGCTGAACAGTTACGTTTTGTATTCCATTGATAGGCCTGATCTGGATTCAGACCTGAACTAAAATTCAATTGGCTTGTTCTTGCCACTGACCCCAACTTATCCACCAAGTTTCGTCCAAATCGGTCCACAACTTTTTGAGATACATGTCGTTTTTAGCCCTATCTCTCATTGGTGAAGAATCACTTAAAAATTCTCTGATCCAGATCCGCATCCAGCTCTTCACAAATCTAATCATTTTGTCCATCCGTGTCACATACACAACTTCTCCACCAAAACATTAGTCTTGACGAATGATCAGTTTAACCAGTGGTTTGCCTTTCAAACAATGAAAGGCAAACAAACAAGTTTCCGAACAGATGAGGTTTTTACTTATAAATATATGATTATGTGTAAAGAATGAAAAGGTTAAACACACAGATTTTTTGTGCCTGAGAATTATGAGGTTCATGGAGATCAAAAAATAAAAACTGAACGTTAAGATGATAAAGAGCAGGCCTTAACAATCATAGCAGTCTTGAAGAACTGATTGTACTTCGTAGTTCTCTAATGACCTCATTCCTTTTAAAGTTTGCGTCTCCCATGTCTGCAGCGATTGCAGTCAGCGACTACCTCTTGCAGCTGACACCACAGTACCAATACCTCCACCGATACCACCTTGGGCTCAACCGACTCTTCACTCTCAGGCTCTCCAGGTTACCGGTTGAGCTTATCGAGTTCCTTTTCACTCGGCTCATCCGTCTCCTCGTAAATCACATTCTCTATTCTAGAAACGATTGACAAATGCAGCCAGCTCTTCGTCGCTGACTTACTCTAGGCCTCGTTAAAGATCAGGATGCAATCAAGGCTCCAACTTCTCTTCCATGTACCATTCAGACACCACTGGAAAAACAATCACCACAGGCATAAGTGATGTTCAGCCATTTTCATTGATATCATTTCCTGACAGCAGCTGTGCGCTCACAAGCTAGTACCAGAGAGTGGAAGACCTCCTTGGTGTAAAGTCGTTAACTGGCTGAAATGTAATTATTTTTGTGCCATTTACTTCACTTTTTCTGTCAACTCGAGCTCACCAATTTGTGTTTAAATTTACTGGTCAGTAAACTCTTGACAAAACGCTCCGTCCTTCATTGCCTCGAGACATTTGGTGAAGAATCGCAGAAGAGCATGACGTTTAAAGATAATTATCCTGAGGGTTTACCATCTCCATGTGACTGATTAGCATGTATAGTATGTATGTATGTATGTATGTATGTACGTATGTATAGTAGCTCTGACTGCACATGATGAGCCATGTATGTGAATCGTTAAAAAAATAACTCTTGAAGAAGATGATGAGCCAGGAGAGAGAGGGGAATAACATTTTGCTCTATCAACTTTTGTACACCGCTCCTTTCCTATGCCATCTCCAGGCGCTGCATGACGTCATCACCGGGCACCGAAGGGGGCCCGACGATGACACGTGCTGAAAAGGAGTACTCAGTTTTCACTCCGGTTTCTTGTTTGTTTTCTTGTTTGTCTGGGCGATAACTCGGCTATCCTTTGAGCTAGGAAGCTGAAATTTGGGTACAATAGTAAGTGCTTTGGCAAAAACAGTATTTTTTGTTTTTTGATTAATAAATTAATTGATTAATTACTTAATTATTACCGATTAGGTACTTATTTATTTCCTTTCTAATCTGGGCAATGTCTCAGGCACTTTTTGCGATAGGAAGCTATTTCGACATGACAATGACCAAATGATTTGGCTGTAAATGGTATTTTTGATTTATTGATTAATCAATTATTTAATTTTTTTTTGCTATTATCAAGATTCATCTCAGACCATGACTAGTACGACTACTTTAACAGCTCCAGTTATTCCCATCTATTTCTTGGGTCAAGTGGTGAATGTTTTTGTCCCAAGCTCTTCATGAAGCGGCTGGCCAGGCCTGACGTTCGGCTGAATGTGACGGGAATTTGGAATTTAGCCAGGGTGCTGGGAATAACTCACCTAGTCTTTGTGAAAGTTGGCAGAGTTAATGTCTACCAATGGCCGGTGCAGGCAAGACAGGTTCTCCTTCGTATCGTCCTTATGTGGGATGGCACACACGTTGATGTCTCACCCTGCCTGCAAAACAAACAGATGACAGTTTATAGCTGGGTTGGAATTCAAACCCAGGCTAGACAGCTCATAGGTGAGTGCGCATACCTTTATCGTGCCAGCCCTTTCCAAAGACTATCAATCTTAACTGACACACTAGGTTCATTAATCAAATACAAGCTGACTCGTGCTTTAAAATAAGTTACTTAAAATAACAATGAGTTATATTTTTATTTATACCAGTATGAAGTTCATTTCCAGTTGTGCAATTTTAACTTTGTTTTGGTTTCCTGCCCTGTACACCAGCTATTGGATGTAGTTGTTCACCTTGTGAGCCAAGGTCACCGCCTGTTGGTCCTAGGCCGGAAGCACATGTTGCAAGGCAACAATCGGTGGCAGAGTGAGGACATGCAGAAGTTGAAGAAGCTCGCGGACTGCTTCTTTACCGACAACATGTGAGAATATCCACTTGAACTCGACCTCCATCTGAAAATGTCTTAAGAATCACAGGGAGATAATTGGTTGTCCTACTCCATCAACCTTGTATCAAATATAACTCGATGTAGCAGCAGGATCTTCTTCCTCATCACATACAGATCCATCCTGCAACCTCCAAAATTAGCAAATGTAAATATCGACACTTGCCTTCACCAGCAAGGCTACTGTTCTTCATTCTACAAATGGCGGTTGAGTTAGGTAAAGTAAATGGGAGTAAAAAAAAAAAGACATGACATGGTGCACATCAAAATGTACAAAGCAGGCTAGTGTTTAAACATTGCACAATAATTATCATCAAGTCTTAAGATTTAAAAAATCTTATCACGAGTCTGAAAGTCGGTTTTATTTAAGCTGTGGGTTCAACACGCTTTCCCGCAGATCGAAAGACGACCCGTTTTTGATCTACGCCTGTCTGTACTCGGGACAAGGGTGCCGATTCATCACCAACGATCTCATGAGAGACCACAAAGCCGGGCTGTGCGATCAACACACACAGTTGATCTTTTTCAAGTGGCAACGCAGCCACCAGCTCATGCTCGATTATGCTCCCCACAGGGCCATTCGCTTCAAGGTACACAGTTGGCACATTGTGTTGCAATATTAACAGAAAAAAGAAACTAAACATATTTTGGTTTGAGTTTGCCACTCCCATCTGTGCACACAACTAAGGCCAAGATCCCAAGGACAAGTGCCATATGCTTTGTTGATTTGTCCATCGTCTACTAACGTCTTGTTACCTCCACCACCGGAGGTGGACAGAGGTTATGTTTTCATCCCTGTCTGTCTGAACAGGATCTCTCAGTTATGGACGGATTCTGACGAAATTTGGTGGACAGGTTGGGTGTGCGACAAGGACAATTTTATTAGATTTTGGTGAAGATCGGAATCCGGATACGAGAATTTTTTAATTTTAATTATTTATAAAAATTTAATTTTAATTTATTAATTTATTAACTACTAAGACTTCCGGTCCCTCGGGCGACGAGGCTTGCTTCGAGCTCTCCACGGCATCAAAGTTTGAGTGTTTTCCCATTCGTGTCTTTGTCGGGTTTTGTTGTGTGTGTGTTGTTGTGTGTTTCTGTTTAGTTTTGGTTTTGTGGTTGTTGCGGATTTGTGTGCGATTGGTCGTTTTATATTCGCGCGTCGTGCGCGGCCTGGTCTTTCCGGGCTCCCTTCCCCCCGTCGGTGTTTTGTGAGTGTAAGTTCTTTCCTTCATAGTATTTGCTTGTTTCTTTGATTTTCTTTTCTCCCCCCTGCCTCTCGCGGGCATCTTACCCTTTGTCCGGCGTTTTTAAAAACAGGACAAACGGAAAGACAAAGAATTCTATATTGATTCTTTCTCTCCTCCCGGACACGTGCTTGTTCGCTCTCCTCCTCGTCTCGACTTGTGCCCCGCCCCCTGTATCTCGTTTTTCTTCCGCCTCTGCTCCTTATTTCTCAAATCCACGTTCTCGCTTGGAGACTTTTCCCACATTGTCTTTCATGGTTATCATGGTTCTGTTTGGATATTGTTGGAATATGTTTAAACCGCAGCCGTGATGCTGACGCCGCCCCCACCCCCCCACCCCCACCCCCCCACCCCCACCCCCACCCCCCGAATTTCCATGTTTTAAACGTTTCCCAGTGTGTACCCTGGTTAGAATAGGTACACCGTATCCCTGCGTGTCGTAAGAGACGACTAAGAGGGTTGGCGTCAGGAAGGGCATCGGCCATAAAAAAAAACATTGCCTCAAAAAGAGAACCATGACAATTACAAGTACATATGGGCAGGGTGCAGCCCGAAGTGGAGATCAGTTTCTGAGGTTTGGGACATGGAATGTAGGGGAACAATGACAGGGAGATCAGGAGAAGTGGTGGAAGTATTGGTCAGAAGAAGAGTGGACATATGTTGTGTGCAGGAGACGAGATGGAAGGGAAGTGGTGTGAGAATGGTGAAGGGTAGGCAGGGACAGAAATACAAGTTTGTGTGGCAAGGGTGCCTGGAGGGCGTGAATGGTGTTGGTGTCCTGTTTTCTGATGGGTTTGTAGACAGTGTGGTGAGTGTGACTAGAGTTAGTGATAGGTTGATGATGGTGAAAATGATGATTGGAAAGCTCTTGGTGAACGTCATCTCGGGATATGCTCCGCAGGTTGGTCGAAGCGATGAAGAGAAGGACAAGTTCTGGTGTGCGATAGAGAAGCTGATGGAAAACGTGAAAGATGAGGAAGTTGTTGTGGTGGGAGGAGACCTGAATGGACATGTGGGAAGGAGTATGGATGGTTTTGAGGGTGTTCATGGGGGTTACGGATATGGTGTGAGAAATGGAGAAGGTGAAAGGATTTTGGAGTTTGCTGATGGAGCTGATTTGTTGATTTGTAATACTCAGTTCCAGAAAGAGGATAATAAGCTTGTTACATACACGTCAGGTGGGTCGACGACAACCGTTGACTACCTGATGGTGCGTAGGCGAGATAGGGGGCACCTCCGGGACACAAAGGTGATCCCGGGGGAGGAGGCTGTTTCACAGCACCACTTGGTTGTCTGCGACATAAGGGTGAAAGGTGCGAGGAGAGCTCGGCGGGTGAAGTACCAACCGAGAATGAAGGTGTGGAGGTTGAAAGAGGTGACAGTAAGGGAGGCATTAAAAGAGAGGCTGAGTAGGGTAGAGGATGATGTGGTTGAGCTTGAAAGTGGTTGGATGTCAATGAAAGCTAGTCTGTTGGGAGCCGTTGGTGAGGTATGTGGATGGACAAAAGGACCACCAAGGCACTCGGAAACATGGGGGTGGGATGATGAAGTTGGAAAGAGGATTGACGAGAAGAGGAAGAAGTTCAAGGAGTGGCAGAAGGCGAAGGGTACGGGAGCAGAAACAGCAGAGCATGAAAGTTATAAGGCAGCCAGGAAGGCTGCAAAGAAAGAGGTAGCAAAGACGCAGGAGGCATGTAGGAAAATGTTCGGAGAACGCTTGGATTCGGAAGAGGGTCAGAAAGCAGTATTCAGGATTGCAAAGCAGATAGCGAAAGAGAGGTGTGATGTGATGGGGGTGAGTTGCTTGAAGGATGAAGTGGGACAAATTGTTGTCGACCCAGATGGAATTTTATTTTATTTTTTTGTTTTTTTTGTATACAAGATCGAGGCTCGTGAAAGAGCGAACATTAATCACACAGAAAGACAAACCGACACATAAAACATATAACATCGGGAGCGGTAGACAAGATGGGGAGAGAGGGGGAAGGACACAAACACAACATTTGAGAGCAGGGACCGAGAGACATGGAGACATCGAGAGATCTGAGAGAGGGCGAGGGCTTTGGGGGGGGGGGGCAAGGGAAGGGGGCGGTGGGAGAGGTATAAAACATATGGACACTGACAGGACTTCCAGGAAAGAAGTTGGAATTTCAAACAAGGTGGATCTGGTGTGAATTAGTGGGGGTAGAAAAGATCAAGGTTTTGGATGGGGGAAGATAAGAGATGGTGGTGAACAGCTGTTTTAAAGACCTGGAGGGAGGAGTGGGATTGAAGGGAGTGAGGGAGTTTGTTCCAGAGGTGGGAGAAAAGAGGAATGAAAGAGTGAAGGTGAGCAGAGAGCTGAGATTTCGGCAGTTTAACCATCAGAGGGTTGCTGGCAGATCTTGTGCGACCTGTAGGAATATTTGGGGGACAGAGCACAGAGAGAGCTGGGGGTGCAAGGCCGGAGAGGAGTCGGTAGAAGACAGAAAGACCACCTACCTGCCTGCGGTGAGTGAGTGAAAGGCCCTCAGAGATAGCTTCATCGCGGGAGATTCCAATAATTCTGAAAGCTTTGGTTTCAACAGCGTGAAGCCGAGCTAGGTGTGAGGCAGGAGCACCGGCCCATAGGGGAGAACAGTATTCCATTGAGCTGCGGATGAAAGCCTTGTATGTGGTGAGGAGCTCAGGTGTGCCGAGGAAGGACTTCGCACGACGGAGGATGCCCAGTCGGCGACTTGCTTTGGAGGCCAGCTTGGAAATGTGGTTTTCCCAAGAAAGATCATGGCAGATAGTGAGACCCAAAAGCTTGAGCGACAGAACTTCTTGGAGAGGATTGTTGAGAAAGTAGATGGGAGGGTTGTCCAGTCGATCTTTTCGGAGAGACATAGTAAGAGTGTGAGATTTGTCAGGATTGAAAGACATGTTCCACTTGTTTGACCAGTCTGTGATTTTGTCCAAGTCTTCAGAGAGTGAGGAGGCTGCAGACTGCCGATCTGAGGGAAGAGGAATGGAGCGGCAGAGAGTGGAGTCATCAGCAAAGAGATAGAGAGGATTTTCAAGAGAGTCAGAGAGATCATTGATGAAGACCAGAAAAAGCACGGGGCCCAGAACACTGCCTTGGGGAACTCCAGCCTGAACAGGAAGAGGAGATGAGAGAAACCCATTCAGGGCCACACGTTGACGACGACTAGAGAGGAAGTCCGCCAGCCATGCGTGGAGATTTCCATGGATACCAAAGGAGGAGAGCTTGGTGAGCAGAGCGGGGTGCCAGACCGTGTCGAAGGCACGTGATATGTCGAGGGAGACAGCTCTAATTTCCTGTTTGGCATTGAGGACCTCCATCCATTGTTGAGACAGCAGAAGCAGCATGTCCAGAGTAGAGTGACCCGGTCTGAAACCAAGTTGATGATCAGAGATCAAGCCATTGGAGAAGAGGAAAGATTTCATATCCGAAGCAATGATGGATTCCATGACTTTGCTGATAATTGGGAGAAGGCTGATTGGTCTGTAGTTGCTAGGATCTGTTTTTGCACCTTTTTTGTGCATAGCGGTGATGTTGGCTGATTTCCAAGCAGATGGCAGTTGACCTTGAGCAAAAGAGAGGGTGAAGAGAACAGAGAGAGGGTGAGATAGAGCGGCAGAGCAGGATTTTAGGACCCGTGGGCTGATGCCGTCGGGTCCAGTTGCAGAATCAGAGTCGAGGGTTGACAGAAACTTTTCCACCTTGTCAGGAGGAAAGGACAAGGAGTCCAGGAGCAGCAGGGTACGACTGGTGGGTACAGGTGGGTATGGTGGGTACAGAGAGGGATGGGTTTGGGACACAAGATTTAGAGGCAAACACAGAGTTGAGGCATTCAGCTTTTTCAAGTGCGGAGTCAGCTGTGTAGCCGTTTGAGGTAAGGGAGGGGATGGAGGGGGAACAAACACCAGAAACGGATTTGACCAGACGCCACCAGGATTTGGAAGAGGGAGACAGATAAGAGAGTTCGGTCTTGAGAACGGAGAGATATTGTTTCCTAGCTCTCCTGAGGATGGACACCCACTTGTTTCGGGCTTTGTGAAAGGAAATGAGATTTCCTTCCGTTGGATTTGCTTTCCAGGAGACGAAGGCAAGTTGTTTCTGGGCAACAGCCTCACCACAAGATTCCGTGTACCATGGACGGGAGGAAGGGTATGACAACTGAAGACGAGATGGGATAAATCTGTGCATGAGAGAGAGCAATTTACTTTGGAAGAATTCCCAGGATGAGTTGATGTCAGAGGTGGTAGAGATGGGAGACCAGTCCAGATGATTGATGGCTGCTTGAAGACCGTGCCAGTTGGCCTGAGTGAAATGCCAGACTCGTCGACGCTGAGCAGGCTCCCTGAGGATGGTCAGAGAGATGTCCACTTTAACAAGGACATGATCAGATGATCCGATTGGAGCAGAAGAAGAGCAGCAGACATTTTCAGGGAAGTTAGTCATAACCAAGTCCAGAAGAGAAGATGTTCCGTTGACTGAGATCCGGGTCGGGAAATTGACAGATTGTGTCAGTCCCAGTGAGTCGCAGGAGTCCTTTGCTGAGGAGCCATGGCTGGTGAGAGAGGTACCCACACCCAGCCAACTGGCATGATGACAGTTGAAATCACCACATATGAGGAAGAGAGAGTTTGGATGAGTAGATAGAAGTTGGTCCATATTATCAGACAGCGAGATGTAGATGGAGTCATCACTGTTTGGTGGACGGTACAACACACATATGAACAAGAGGTGGGAGCGAAGGGGAAGCCGTAGCCAGGGGTATTCCTGGGGGTGAGGTGGAGAGAGTGCAGTGCAGGGCGAGTGAGGAAGAGAGTTTTTGATAAAGATAGCAACCCCACCTCCAGGACGAGGCTCAGGTCTATCATACCGGAGGAGGGAGTAGCCCGGGAGAGATACTAAGGAATCAGAGACATCATAAAGGAGGAAAGTTTCTGTTAAGCAGATCACGTCTGGTTTGACAGAAGCAACCTGTATGGAGAGATCAGTTAAGTTTGAACGAAGGCCCCGGATGTTTGAGGTCCATACCGTTAAAGAAGAGGAAGGGGGAGCATCAGATACAGAACAGGGGGGAGGAGGGATAGGGTAAGATGTGGAAGAGGTGGAAGAGGTAGGGAGAGCTGTTGAAGGTGTGTCAGAGATTTCAGAATAGCTCGGAGAAAGGGCAGGATGGGGCGGACAAAAGGTTTGATGGTGATTGGGTGAGGCACAATGAGGTGTTATTTGAGGAGGGGGAAGAGCGAGGCAGAAGGTTGGGGGAGATGGAGGTGAGAGTTGGAAGGGGGAAGAAGCGGGGAGGACGCTTTGAGGAGGGGGAGTGAGAGGGGGGAAATTGAGAAGCAATGAGGGTGGGGAGATTTGAAGGGGAGGGGTGAGGGGGGAGTTTGGGAGGGAAGGGACAAGGGGAGGGATTTGAAAGGGATGGGATATGGGGGAGATTTGGAGGGGAGGGGTGAGGGAGGAGTCTCGGAGGGGAGGGGCGAGGGGCGTCTTGGCGGGGAGGGGTGAGGGGGTAGTTTAGGAGGGAGGGGGCAAGGGGGGAGATTTGAAAGGGATGGGTGATGGGGAAGATTTGGAGGGGAGGGGTGATGGGGAAGATTTGGAGGGGAGGGGTTATGGGGAAGATTTGGAGGGGAGGGGTGAGATTGGATTTTAGAAAGTGTACGATTTATGGGAAACGAACATTTATTGCAAAATGAGTTTCTTGTGACCTTCGAGTTAAAAATACGTTTAAGGACGCTGGATGGAGGATGGAGTGCAGGAGAGTTTAGGGAATGTAGAAAAAAGGCACTATAGGAGATGGATATTTTTTTTGGGATGAATTGATTTGGTAAGCAAGTCGAAAGCAGCCTTTTAAAGAAGAAGAAGAAAAAGGTGTTATAAAATATGACGGAATACATAACTTGAGGGGCAAGTGTAAACATTGAAGGTTAATAACAGTGAAAACTATCTGGGGAAATGGGGGAGAAACACGTGGTCGAAGAACGAACGAACGAATAAGAATGAATAAACGAATGAGAACAGAGAAGGAAATGTTTGTTTTGTTTTTTTTTGCTTGTTTTTTTTTTTTTTAGTTGAGATTTACACAAGGAAGTAGGCTATGGGTGAAAAGACTGGGAATACAGAGAACGAAAGTTATTGGATCACAAACGACGGACCGCTGAGAGAAAAACAAAGCCTCAAGGTTGTACAGTGTACACTGTACAAGGCCTCAAGACACGACACGAATTAACACGATTTTCAATACAGGTATGAAAGATTTGCACCGAAAAATTTTCGTCGGGACACAATATACGTACAACACCATAAATAAATATAGTGGGGCGGCTTAGCCCAAATATTCAAAAGAATTGTGCATTTTGTGATACAAGCACCAAATTTGGCACAAATGTACATTAATATGTTGCGAACATTTTCAGATATTGGGCCACTTGAAATTCCGAAATTTTTTTTTTTAAATTTTTTCAAATTTCGTAATTTCAAATTTTTCGGGTGACACCGTCACAATTTCGGTCTTCGAGGCCGGCCGATAGGCAAAGTGTGACCGGAAGGGACGAGGTTCTCCTGACCACGTGGCCCTCGATCTGGGAAGCGAGAGGCGTTCCATTAGTGGACGCGCCCCTCACGCCCGACTTTTGGGCGGCCCCGGCAGGCCGTTTGTTTTGACGTTCCGTGACAGGCCCCGCACCCCCACCTCCGGGCCGACCGGAAGCTTGTGCTGAGTACATCATACCTGAACAACTCAGTGAGGCAGAACACAGCAGTGCACACCAGGGTGACCCCTTCAGTGCATAAACCAATTAACCTGTCCACTGCAGGGCATATAGAAATGAAGTTATTTTCTGCATATAATAATAATATAAGTTCAGTTCTATATAACAATTTCTGTTATCACCACTACCACTACAACTACCACTACTACAAGCTTTGTCTGGAATTTTGTGGACTAACAGACAAACAGACATACAGACAAGCTGGGATCAAAACATTACCTCCTTCCACCATTGTGTAGAGGTAAACATCATGGAAATTATATCATGCCCTAGATTTAATTCATGCTTACCCGTGTATTTGCTTCACTGGTTCACAAGGTCTTTTGCATACATGTAATTCAGACTCTCGTCTTCATTGCTGACCACACAATGTTCGCAACATATTAATGTACATTTGTGCCAAATTTGGTGCTTGTATCACAAAATGCACAATTCTTTTGAATATTTGGGCTAAGCCGCCCCACTATATCGGCCGGCCTCGAAGACCGAAATTGTGACGGTGTCACCCGAAAAATTTGAAATTACGAAATTTGAAAAAATTTGAAAAAGAAAATTACGGAATTTCAAGTGGCCCAATATCTGAAAATGTTCGCAACATATTAATGTACATTTGTGCCAAATTTGGTGCTTGTATCACAAAATGCACAACAGGTTTGCTATGCTGCTACACTAATACAGTTTTAACGAAAATACAAATGGGAACAATCACTTAACTTCGATTTCAAATCGTTCGCGACGTGGCAAAGGCCTTGCTCGCGACACGGCAAACAGACGATCAATTTATGAAAGATAAACACCGAGAAACAACCAAAGTTGCACACAATAACTTCACACACCGAAAGATAAATACAGTTTCGACAAAATACAATTGTGAACAGACTTAACTTCGAAAAACGTGGAGACCGTGTGGAGCTTCGAAAATCCCTCCCACCGTCTCCGAGATCTCGCGAGAATTAAAGGAAGATGGAAAAGATATATGGAAATGCTGTTGAATACAGAGAATGAATGGGATGGCAACATAGAGAGTAACCCAGTTTTAGGACCGGCAGAGAAGATAACTGAGAAGGAAGTTGAGGAAGCGATAAAAGCAATGAAGAGTGGAAAAGCCGGGGGGCCAACGGGAGTTGTGGGAGATATGTTGAAGGCAGCAGCAAGTTGGGGTGTGAAGAGAATGACAGAGATCTGTAATCTGGTGGTGAAAGAAGGCCGCATTCCAGTGGATTGGGAACTGAGTACCCTCGTCCCTCTATACAAGGGGAAAGGTGACCCTCTGGAGTGTGGCTCGTACCGAGCGATAAAGTTATTGGAGCATGGAATAAACGTATTGGAAAGGGTGTTGGAGAGGAGGATAAGGAAGAAAGTGAAGATCGACGAAATGCAGTTTGGATTTATGCCAGGAAGAGGAACGACAGACGCGCTTTTCATTGTGAGGCAGTTGCAGGAGAAGTAGATGGAGAAGAGGAAGAAGTTGTTTTTTGGGTTTGTTGATCTGGAGAAAGCATTCGATAGGGTTCCACACAAAGTATTGACATGGGCATTGAGGAAGTTAGGAGTGGAGGAATGGTTGATCAGAGTAGTGATGGCAATGTACAAAAGAGCGTGCACAGCTGTAAGGACGAAGGACTGGAACAGTGGTGAGTTTGAGGTGAAGGTGGGAGTGCATCAGGGGTCCGTACTAAGTCCACTACTATTTGTAGCTGTGATGGAGGTGCTGACTCAGAACGTAAAGGAGGGTTTACCGTGGGAGTTGTTGTTTGCAGATGATCTGGTGTTGATTGCGGAAAGTATGGATGGACTGAAGGAAAAGATGAACAAGTGGAAGGAATGTATGGAGACAAAAGGTCTGAAGGTGAATATCGGAAAGACGAAGGTGATGGCAAGTGGTAAAGCATGTGGTGAGGTGGAAAGAACTGGGAAGTGGCCGTGTGCTGTGTGCAGGAAGGGTGTCGGAGTGAACTCCATTCAATGTACAATGTGCGCTGAGTGGGTTAATCAAAAATGTAGTGGTCTGAGAGGGTCATTAACCAGTGTGGCAGCTTCATTCAAATGTAAGGTGTGCACAGAGGGAGCTGCAGATGGAGGAAATGTTGTTGGATCTTGGAGACGGCGTGAAGCTGGAAGGTGTGAAAACATTTTGCTACCTCGGAGACATGCTGAATGGAGAAGGTGGATCAGACTCGGCAACGGTTGCTCGAGTGAGATGTGCATGGAAGAAGTTTTGGGAACTGAGTGGCGTGCTGATGAGGAGGGGAGTGTCGCTGAAGCTGAAGGGAAAGGTGTATGCTGCATGTGTGAGAAGTGTTATGATTTACAGGAGCGAGACATGGGTAATGAACGTAGAGCAGCAACGAAGGCTGGAAAGGGTGGAAATGCGAATGGTTCGATGGTTGTGCGGAGTATCGTTGAGAGAGAGGAAGACAAATGATGAATTGCGAAAGATGATGGGAATATTGCCTGTGATTGATGCTGTCAAGAGGAACAGGTTGAGATGGTTTGGTCATGTGTTGAGGAAGGATGAAAGTGACTGGTTGAGAAGAGTGATGGAAATGAATGTAGAAGGAAGTAGAGGACGGGGAAGACCGAGAAAAACTTGGCTAAAGATGGTGGAAGAAGAAATGCGGGCAAGGGGGTTAACAAGGAGAGATGCAGAAAATAGGGCAAAATGGAGAAGATTGTCATGGGGACCGCAAGGCTAACCCCCGCTCTAGCAGGGAAAATGGCCTTAAAATGCATGTTGTGTGTTGTTGTATTCAACATTGATCAGGCCAAAAACGACATATGGCATGATATTTTAAAAAGTTGGGGACAAGTTATGACAAAACTAGGGGGATGAGTTGGTTATGTGACAAGAACAAGCCAATTAGATTTTGGTTCAAGTGCTGATCCAGATCTGGCCTATCATTGGGATACAAAACGCAAACTCTTCAGCCTGGTGGAGGTATGCACTCTACTGTGTGCCGTTAAAGTTGTTAATGCAAAACTCATCAATGATGTCTTTATGTCCTCCTGCAAGCGATTGTGTTTGTGTACGTGCTCCTATAGAAATGTTGGATTGTGGCAAAGAGTTGAAATGAGATGGGCCGTGGTCAATTTTAACTCCATCCGTAAAAGAATAGTCCATGGCCTGGTGTTGGCTTAGCGGTTAGGGTGCCGGCTTGGGATCCTAGGATCCTGGGTTTGAATCTCGGTCGATCGCTGAATTAAAGCAAGGGGGGTTGACTCAGCCTGTCATCCTTCCGGGGTCGGCAAATTGAGTACAAGTTCACTCGTAATTCCGTGTGTGTCGCAAGAGGCCACGAACAGCGTTGGCGGCAGGAAGGGCATCCAGCCATAAATCGTTGCCTCAAAAAGGGGATCGCGGTGCCCAAAAAAGGCCAGCCCCTGCTCTGTGGGGAAAAATGGCCTCTAAAGGTGGTTCCTTCGTAAAATAATAGTCCTGCACCTGTGTAAATATGCACAAGTGTTGCTCCTTTTCTACACATAGTTTCCAGGCATTGTCACAGGAGTTCTCCATTTTAGGGGGAGTTTACCGACGCTATCGGAGCATATAAACAGCAACTGGAACAGCACTCGGTGGAGTGCATACCTCCAGCCAAAAACAAAGATGTCTGTGCATAGCACGATACTTGAGAAATCAAAATAAACAATAGTTGCCATAGAAACAGCAAATATGCAATTTTGAAAATTTCACCTATCAAATGTTTTAGATGATGGAATGTTGTACATAACAAATTTGTTTGATACATTTTCTAATTGTGTGCTCCATAATTAGACATGGCCATAATTGGATGGAATACATGTAATGTTAGACGTGGCCTGGCCATAATAAACCTTTGACTAATTATGGCCAGATTTTATAAACATATTGTGGCGTTCCTGATGATTAAAATCTTCCAAGGAAACGGATTGCCAAACGACCTTTCTTTAACTCCGAGGCGTTCAATCAAAATATAGCGGCGAATACGCGTGGGGAGTGGGGGGGGGGGACCGTAGAGCGCTTACCTTTACGGATCCCACCGGCAGTCTTTACACGTGGACAAATTAACTCAAACAAATTAACAAAATTAACTCGAAAGTAAAATGTCCAAAAATAAACAGGCTTAATGAAAGAAACACCGGTAACAAGGAAAGCACGATAAAATAAAACTATGATTCCTAAATGGAGCGCTCCCACACAGACCAGAATACAGACAAAGGATAAAATAACTGAAAATAAATGTGTTATTTATGTGGCACTTAGCTCAAATCTGCTGGGGTCTCGTCAGGAATCGTCAAGATCGTCTGAGGCCTTGTCGTCGGCGCGCGAAACACGCTCGATGGCACGAAGTAGGCCTCCCGCGTGAAGCAAACGAGCTTGGCATGCAGCTCGCTCTTCCAGCCGTGCTTGTCCTCACGATCTCTGCACGGAAACCGCAGATCTCCTCCTCACGACCACTAGCAAGATGTCCTCCTAATGACCACTAGCAAGATCTCGGAACACGGCCGTTCGTGATTAATCCTCAACGCACGAGAGCAAAATGCGACCGTTCACCACCAAAGTCCGAACCCAAGAGATAAGAGAAAATGTCGGCACACGACCGTTCACCACCAGTTCCAAAACGAGAAGGTCGAGAGGACGTAGATGCTGAGAGCCAAAATGCAACCGTTCGCTATGGGATCCAGAATCAGAAGAAACTAGAAGGCCGTCGATACTGAGGGAGATAAAATGTCGATGCTGAGAGAGCCAAAATGCGACCGTTCACTATGGGATCCAGAATCAGAATAAGCGAGAAGATTTCGGCACACGACCGTCCACCACCAGACCCAAAACGAGAAGGGAAATGTCCGCCGTTCCACCTATTTTGTACGCGCAGCTCTGACGTCATCCGTGCCTGCTTCACCAATCCCATCGTCCCATCTTACCAGTCCTCTGTGCCAATCAAATCCCTGTCCAATCACTGCTCTTTGAGGCGTGGCTGCCCAGAGCTTTTGTGCCTCTGGACTCACCAAGTCGGTCAGCGATAGTGCTTGATGCCTGGTTTCCGGTTGGTTTTTAATTTGTGTGGTTAATGGCCGATTTCTGGCCAGGTGTCTAGTGCGGTGCCATAAGGAACACAGAAAAAGATAACAGAGGCAATTACAAACAGGGAATTAATTATCCATAATCCCTCGCTAATCGATGTCCCTGTTCTCTACTGTTGTACTTGTGTGCTTCCCTACCTCTCCCCATCTTGTCTCCCGCTCCCTTTATTATATGTTTTTTGTGTCCGTTTGTTTTTTTGTGATTAATGTTAGCTCTTAAACGAGCCTCAATCTTGTATTTAAAAAAAACAATAAAAATAATTAACAAGCCCCACCCCTCTAATGGGGACGAAGACACAAGCTTACCCGACATCCGGTCGACCGGATCCCTACTTATAATTCGAGGTTTCTTCTTCTTCACGACAGTCGGAGCACACTAATCTATACACTCTACCTGGACAAAGGTATCGCTACCCCCTACAAACGTAACAATATTCTATACATGCGTACAAATAAGCTGTGCGAGTTTCAATGTGATATCTTGAAAAATTCCCGAGGATTGGCAATACTAGTCATAAAAATATCCCATTTGATGAAAATGGGGTGAAATTGTTGTCATGGCCACCGTTTTCTCGTTGCCAGGGGGAACTCTTTATTCCACATGGGACTTTTCCCCAATACCACTAAACAAGATGAGTAGAACCTGAAAAAGAAAAAAATAACATTCGATTTTGCGCCCTCTTAGCTTGGTACTGAGGTGGTTTACCAATGGGGGGGCCTTTTGATGATTGGTGAACCTCAAGTATTATTGCAAAAGGCCTTGCAGACAGAAGGTCTCATTAGGTCTATAGGGAAACTCAGGGTTCAAATGGGGTCTACATCGTGAAAGGGTCTTAAAAAGTCCATAGGGTACAAGGTTTAAAATGGTCTAAAGGGGTCCGAAAGGTCTAAAATGTATGTTCCACTTGTCCGTAATTATTAGAGGTAATTAAAAGACATAGTCCAAGGTTCAATAACAAGTAATTAAGATGTACTCGTGTTCAAGCAGTACGTAATTAATAGACATACTCACAAAGGTCAACCAACACTTCACCTCGCTTGAGGGTTCACCATTCACCCATGTTTTTCAATTTTGTCTACAACTTACAGGAAACCCACCCCCGAGTGGGTCTAATTTTCCCATCACTTGCTGAAAAAGAGTACAAGTCTGTTTTGCACGAAGATGATAGATGTTTGCGGACTGAGCTTAAAAGGTTCTAGATGGTCTAAATGGTACGTTCCAAGAGTAGTTAATATCAAAGGTAAGGGGTCGAAAGGGTCCAATCTCTCAAGCATGTAAAAAGGATTACCTTTTGTAAAGAACCTGAGCGATTGTGCGGGCTACTATCTTGTATGCACGTCACGTTTCAGAACAATCAGCCGGATGATAAGGAAGGAGTAGCAAAAAGTTAACGGACGGGGGAGACAGGACAGACACACATCCGGACATGACGTCCCAATTTACAAGTTCATCTCTGAGAATCGAGATGAGATGACCTCATGCAGAGGCAGTTCCACATTGAAATACTTTAGTTTAATGATGCCAAAGACGCCATTTTTTCTTCTTCTTGCAGCCAGTGCAGAAGCACGACGTGGTCATCCAAGCGAGTGAAGACCTGTGGCACATCCCACACGATGCGGACACCGTGCAACGATCTACTTATGAAGTACCTTACCATTGGCTTTGCCTCCGGAAACGACGCTAACAAATTGTTTTTTTCCAATAATGCAAATCAAAACGCATGGTTCCACCTTTGTTCTTTAAAAGAAATGATCTGTTTGATACATGTTTACATTGCAATGGCTATTAACTTTTACAGACAATGTAAATGCAATAAGAATAAAAATTTTAAAAATCCAAAACCTTGAGTGTACGCACTGAAATGCAGCAACCATCCACACGTCAGTTACTTTGGATACCTTCACCCGCAACCCACCTGCATCCTTTGCCCTGATATCCTTACCAGTAGCTACCTGGCTTACAAAACTGTACAGCAAATGACAAGTTCCATAAAACTTTATACAAGGACTACCCAGACCAGTTAAACTGAGTTTTCTAAAAAACAGTTTCTTCCCGAAGCCTCTAATTTCTGGCAGTTATTTTTTTCCCTCAAATTTTTTTAATGACAGTTTGTTTCACGAAACATGCTCTCATTTTGTATCCAGTTTTCCAAAAGGGAGAAGAAGAAGAAGAAAAAAGCAAAGAAAAGAAGTGGACATTTTCAAAAAGCCAAAAAAAAAGAAAAACTGCAGTAGAACTTGCTCACAATTTTTCCATCCCATACATAAAAGTAGCATTCCAAAGTGCTTTGTCAAGCAACGAAGAACTACAGATAGTCTTCAGGAACATTTTACTAGCACCATGCCCATCACCTTTAACGGGAATCCAAAGTGTGTCAAATTTTCTGTG
The DNA here is from genome assembly GCF_964187855.1 of Myxine glutinosa. Classification (NCBI taxonomy): domain Eukaryota; kingdom Metazoa; phylum Chordata; class Myxini; order Myxiniformes; family Myxinidae; genus Myxine; species Myxine glutinosa. The sequence continues at coordinate 126,960,455 of NC_136269.1, forward strand.
CTGGGGGTAATGATCGCAGACTGTTTTTCTTCACCTTACTGCGAGCATAAACCCGTATGAACAGTGCGGCAAACACAGTCACGATGCCGAGTACCCCCGGCAGGTGCACGTGGTGTCCATAGAGGAGACAAGAGAGCAGGATGGCAAGCGCTTGCCTCGTCGTCATAATCAGCGTGAAGATTGCTGCACCAAAATGGTTGATGGTGTAGAATATGAAGAGCTGTCCGAAGGCAGAACAAACGGAGAGCAGGACAGCATGCAGGGCAAAGTCGACGTGGCGTCCCATGAATGCCAGAGAATCGAATAGAGCTCCTTGCTCGAGCAACGAACTGACGGTGAACAAGCACGAAAAGAGGTTTACACCAAACATCATTTGTACGGAAGACATTTTGTACTTGAACAGGGAGTCTTGCCAGTTCGAAGTGAAGCTGTCGAAGAGAATGTAGCTCGCCATGATGAACAAACCCGAGAATGTGGTAACGGTCGACGAGTGCTTGATCTCCTCTCCACGGGACAGCAGGAACATGCTCACACCCACTGAGATGAGCCCCGCTGTGCAATATTCCCAATGTTCATACGTCTTCTTGGACACAACCTTGCCCATGAGCATCACAGGAATCACCTGCAAGGAAACAGCACCATTAAACAAGTCCGAATTGAGCCAAAGGCACATGGCCCTGAAAATCTGCCAGCATAAAAATAAGCTTCTCGAGTTTCCTTCAAAATAATCTATTGCCATGCCCAAGATAGTCGGAAACCCGTAACGCTGCATCACTGCAACTCGGCCTATGAAATACGAAATGTCAAGTGCAGACATGCTAACCTTGAGTAAAGAAAATAATGTAATTGCGTTTGTCGGAAAATGGGATGGTAGGCAGGGAGGTGAAGGGGAATACAGCAAAATAATTCAAATAAACTGTTGAAGACAATGAAATATGCAGAAGAGCACGTTAACGCATTCTCAGTTGGGTGGAATTTGATAACATGAACATCGCTTGGTTAAATAGCATTTGACTCTTTCGTCCAACTTTCGGCGATAGTGATATTGGCCTGTGTCGATTACCGGTACAGCAATCGGCGACAGCGATATTGGCCGGTATCGATTACCGGTGCAGCGATCCGCGATAATGATATTTGCCTGTGCCGATTACCGGTACAGCGATCCGCGATAACGATACCGGCCTGTATCGATTACTGGTACAGCGATCCGCGATAGCGATATTTGCCTGTGCCAATTACCGGTACAGCGATCCACGATAATGATATTTGCCTGTGCCGATTACCGGTACAGCGATCCGAGATAACGATATTTGCCTGTGCCAATTACCGGTACAGCGATCCGTGATAACGATATTTGCCTGTGCCGATTACCGGTACAGCGATCCGCGATAGCGATATCGGCCTGTATCGATTACCGGTACAGCGATCCGCGATAGCGATATCGGCCTGTATGGATTACCGGTACAGCGATCCGCGATAGCGATATTGGTCTATCGATTACCGGTACAGCGATAGCGATATTTGCCTGTGCCAATTACCGGTACAGCGATAGCAATGTTGGTCTGTATCGATTACTGGTACAGCGATCCACAATAGCGATATTTGCCTGTGCCAATTACCGGTACAGCGATATTTGCCTGTATCGATTACTGGTACAGCGATCCACGATAGCGATATTGGCTTGTATCGATTACCGGTACAGCGATCCGCGATAGCGATATTTGCCTGTGCCAATTACCGATACAGCGATCCACGATAACGATATTTGCCTGTGCTGATTACCGGTACAGCGATCCGAGATAACGATACCGGCCTGTATCGATTACCGGTACAGCGATCCGAGATAACGATATTTGCCTGTGCCAATTACCGGTACAGCGATCCGTGATAACGATATCGGCCTGTATCGATTACCGGTACAGCGATCCGAGATAACGACACCGGCCTGTATCGATTACCGGTACAGCGATCCGAGATAACGATATTTGCCTGTGCCAATTACCGGTACAGTGATCCGAGATAACGATACCGGCCTGTATCGATTACCGGTACAGCGATCCGAGATAACGATATTTGCCTGTGCCGATTACCGGTACAGCGATCCACGATAGCGATATCGGCCTGTATCGATTACCAGTACAGCGATCCGCGATAGCGATATCGGCCTGTATCGATTACCGGTACAGCGATCCGTGATAGCGATATTGGTCTGTATCGATTACCGGTACAGCGATCCGCGATAGCGATATTGGTCTGTATCGATTACCGGTACAGCGACAGCGATATTTGCCTGTGCCAATTACCGGTACACCGATAGCAATGTTGGTCTGTATCGATTACTGGTACAGCGATCCACAATAGCGATATTTGCCTGTGCCAATTACCGGTACAGCGATAGCGATATTTGCCTGTATCGATTACCGGTACAGCGATCCGCGATAGTGATATTGGTCTGTATCGATTTCTGGTACAGCGATCCACAATAGCGATATTTGCCTGTGCCAATTACCGGTAGAGCGATCCAGGATAGCGATATTGGCCTGTGCCAATTACCGGTACAGCGATCCGCGATAGCAATAGTGATAGCAATAGTCCGCGATAGCTGTGCCGATTACCAATCCTGATCTCACTTTAAAACCAAATCGTTTTTAATACAAGTTGTAGTTGAAAATAAAATAACCGTTATCATGGGGAAGGCTATTCCCCCTGCTGGCTAAACTTGCAAAGAGATACCTTTGCATCCAAGCGACTTCCTCACCTTCTGAGCGACTCTTCAGCAAGGCAGGACAAATCATCACCCACAAGCGAGCACAGCTCAACCCAGACGAGGCTTATATGCTTGTGTGTTTGCCTGCAAACCTGTGAGCTGGTACATATCTTTATCGGATTGACAAAGTTTACCAGCGTATTCATATTACAGCTGATTTGGTGATTGCTGAAGCCGAAAATATGTATCAAACGAACATGACATGACCTAAAGCTGTTCCTGTGGTAATTTTGTGTTAAACTTAAACATCCGATTTCCATCAGCTTTGTTACTCGCAATGCGGTCCGCATGCATCTTTTGTTACCTCTTCCACAACTGAGTAAAATGTGCTTCACTCGTGATTAAAACTACCACCACTTGGTGAAAGTCGGCTGCTCAATTTACATGTTCTTTTCCACATCAACTTTGGCTGATGAGCGATGCATGATATAACAAGCTTCGAATATAAATGCAGACATCATTATACTGCGTGGCCCCAGGACTATGAAAGGCAGTGATTACGCAAAAGTAAAGAAAACACTTGAAGTTTAATTGTAAATATTGTTGCGGCCATGGAAATGGACCCCCAAGCATTTAGGTTTATTGTAGTTATTAAATCGTAGTGTCTGAATTCGTTGAGAAACTCAAAGGATGGATTGTTCATTAATATGCATGAGTACAGTACCAGAACTTATGTAGCACTCGGAAACAGTTCCCCTTCATTGTGCGTATGCTCGTGAATATACGGCGAGCAGCTCTAGTTACACTTTCCATGTATATACGTTTTTACATACATACAAAGAACACGCTGCGAGTCTCTCCCAGAAGCCTAACGTTTGATCTGTTCTTAGGCGCCATGACAACAGATGGCGTCGCAGTGCAAGGTGCAGGATTTTTTTTTCTTCTTTAACAGCAAGGAGTGCAACGACGAGTTTTCAAGTCATTCCGTCAGGCACATGCGTAGTTGAAGGAAGATGACAGCAGAGGCAGCAAAACAAGGCAATTTTCGAAACTGGGCAATTATATATATATATGTATATCTTCTCCAGATTGTGTTTTGGCATATTTAACACTTATGTCAGACAAGTCAGTGGGAATTGTGGGAAAAGGGGGTAATTGTGAAAGTGTACACATACAAACAACAACAAAAAAAATGCTCCTACATACATACACCTGAGAGGTGTTCAAATTTTTGTAACTTATCCAAACCTTCACTAAGTGCAATTTACAGGATACATTACCAACTTTTACAAAAAAAGTACAAAAAGTTTTAATTAAAACAAAAGCCACGTCGATGTTACACAATGCCTAGATGCAGCTGTGCCTATAACGTTGATGTTATAGGCACAGGACATTCCTATTGATTCGATTACTTGATGTTATTTTTGTGCAAAGTGAAAATATATCTCGGCAATTTCCCGTGTGTGGCGACGAATTTTTAATATATCTCGGCATTTTCCCGTCTGTTATTTCAGGCGGTGTATGACTGACCATGCCGCGATTTAAAAAATATATATCTCGGCAATTTCCCGTGTGTGGCGACACGTGAACGAAGCTATGCTCCTCTCTCCATATTATTGTGACGACGTATAAATTAAATATTTCGTGACGATTGTCATCAAATGGACGAATTTTTAATATATCTCGGCATTTTCCCGTCTGTTATTTCGGGCGGTGTATGACTGACCATGCCGCGATTTAAACAAAATATATATATCTCGGCATTTTCCCGTCTCTTATTTCAGGCGGTGTATGACTGACCATGCCGCGATTTAAAAAAAAAAATCTCAATGGACTTGAAGTTACAGGCCTTTGAGAATTCATTTCGTTCTATAAAAGGCAACTTTCATCGGATTTTCTTCCCGTTTTTTTTCAACCGAGTCTAAAACTATGTTAGTGACTGAAAAATGAAATGATATATCGAATTTGATTTGAAATAAAACTGTGAGAGAGGAAGACACCACGGGCCTACAAAACAGGCCTCAAAGCTATGCGAGTTAATAAAATGGTGGATATTTGTTTATATGAAGGCTCTCCCAGAATGGGTGGAGCTATGGTTCCCAGAATGGGTGGAGCTTTGAGGTTTTGTCTTCTCTGCAAGAACAAGAAGAAGAACAAGAAGAACAACAACAACAGCAGAGGGCACTCTATGAGCAGCGTCTGCGACGCGGCTAAAAAGATAATAATCAAGTAAGGTTGGAAACACCCCTCATGACCTGAACTTGGGTGTCTGTTTAAAAAAAACATCTTCTCCCAAACCACCAAATCGATTGACTCGAAACTTTACACGTGTCATTGACTAGCCATGGCAATTAAAAGTTGATCACAAAAATAGAATTGGTCACATGGTGTGGCAGCCATATTGGATTGAAAGAAAATATGAAATAATTATATCTCTGAAACCACTTAACCTATTGATGCGAAATTTTTAAAATGTCATCTAACACCATTGTTGCATATAGTTTGAAAATGTCATAGGTCACGTGATTTGGCAGCCATCTTGGATATAAAAAACAAACCTTATCTGATCAACACGAAACTTCATAAACATGATCCCTGTTACGTGCTCCTCCCCGACCCACTGGTCGCGGTGTACCTCCGAGCCCCGAGAGGAGTCACGGCAGAAAAATGTGTTATTCTGTGTCAAAAAATCAATGGTGAAACCACACCAATTGTTACTAACAAACAAATATTGTATTAAAAATCACACAAGAATAACAGTACCACAATGATAGCAATCAAAAGTACAATCAACATATACCTTATGATGGAACCATCATCTAATATCAGGTAACTCACTGTGCTCCAAGTGAGTGAAAAAAGAACATTCCCCAATGTCACTATATTCCCGTCTTCGAGCTCAATTTGATCCCCTCCAGCGATCGTCAGAAAGATGTCGAATCCAAACCCGAATCCCGTTCAGATGACAGGCCCAGTCATGCCGCCAAAACTGCACAAAGGCGTACGCGGCCAAAGCGGCAGAAAAGGGTCACGCGGCCAACAGCTGCGAAAAGGCGCACTCAAGGCGACTGGGAAATTCACCCCCTCGGGTATGAATGTTTCACCGCTCCAAATCGGCGAACCTCAGGTTTGTCTTCAAAATTCGCGTTGCACTCACACATCCCAGATAGACGTCTGAATGGTGAAAACGGCTGACGCGAAGCAAAGACCTTTTGTGATGAGCAAAGCGCACGAATCAAAATGGCCGACGCCTCGTACTTGAGACGTAATGACACAACGATGATTCCTCGGAATCCAATGCCAAACCTGACACGCAGGTTGATCAGTCACAGCGATAACCACCCTATCGCGGGAATCCCTTTCCAGGAAACCCAAAGTTCACTCATGACTCTTGCTCGACAACGTTCGCTCAGGACGAAGAAACGACTCGCTTCTTCTCCGACTTCACTCGCTCCGCCTCCTTTCTCCTCGTCTTCTTCCGGTTTTCTGGTTCCCGATCCGGTTTCCTGTTTCTTTTAACATTAACTTTTAACTTTTGAAACTAGAAATATCTATTCCCTTTAAATGACAACAATAATAATACATGGAATCGGAAATATTTACAGTGGATGCAAACCACCACAACAGAAGTGACGAATCCGTAACAATCCCTTACCCATACATATGCAGAGTGTACATTTTTCATGTCATACATCACGTGGTTTGGCAGCCATATTAGCTTGAAAGCCGATATTTAAAAACCCCCCTTCTCCGAAACAGCTTCACCGATCGATGTGAAATCTGCCCTGTCTGGTAAAAATGGCATACTTGAAAACAGCTGAAGGGATTTAAATCAAACTTGTTTATTTTTAGGACGGTGAACGAGGGCATCTACCCGTTGTCATGTGCAGGGACTACGTGGAGGCACATTGGCGACAGTCGCATTGCTCCAGTTGTATACAGAGTTGAGGCTCATTGAGAAGCTAGAACATAGAATGAATCAGCCAAAGCTTAACTTTGCTTGTTCATTGTCATGATAAAATGTATATAGGCCTCGCCCAAAAGTCTTATGTACGTTAAAGATGACATCATTAAGGCAGTAAAGCACATCCACAATTGAAGCTTTAAAATGCTGCCGAGAACACAGTCCCTTACTGGTGGTTAAGTGTAAAGAGATCTTTATCTCTTTATATATCTCTATCTATCTGTCTTTCCCTTTCTGACTGTATGTCTATCTTTAATTTTTTAATGCTAACGTTAAGTAATGAAACTCTTCCTATTCGAAAGCACAATAATTGGTTTGTTTGGATTTATTTTTTTCTCCATTTGGTAGATAAATAAAGCTTTATTTATTTAACAGCATTTACACCTAGCTTTTCTGCAAGGTAGGTTTTGACACTGCTTCCAACTTGGTGGTTTGATTATTTTACATTTTGTACTAGCAGGGCACCTGGGCATTGCCCAGTGCTGTTCTAATCCTGTTGTCATTTTGAATCAATCAATTTTTGTGGGGGCCAAAGATGTCCCTACACCCACGAAGGAATGGGGTCTGGGATCATTTGATTTTTTTTTTTTTTTTTTTTCAAAAATTTCCAAAATTGTTTTGCCGAAAACACTCCCTGGCACTCACTTGTGAACGTCTGAAAATTTAACGAAGACACACACACACACACACACACACACACACACACACACACACACACACACACACACACACACACACACACACACACACACACACACACACACCACCACCACCACCAACATAATGCGGTAACTTTGTACCATGCATACATCATTTTTTACATTGATGACTTGTTTATAGCTTTTACTAACGTCACCACGAGGCACTCACTCCCTTCCAAAAAAAACCATAAACATCGAAACTCCCTCATATTATGTGAAGTAAAACACAAATTTGTATAGGTAATATTGTTTTACTCTTGTATAGGTAATATCGTTTTATATTATTATTATTATTATTTATTGTCGAGAGCAATCTATAGCTCCTTGGAGAGATTGTACATATAGGACAAGGACATAGAGAGGAATTTGTGTACCTCGTATGAAATAAAAGGACATTAATAGACAATGAACAAATCAACATTACACATTGGATTTGTACCTGGGATCCCCGCATCATGAACTGGGTGCTCACATAACACTTTAAGGTTTTACGTTAAATCCAATATGGCTGCCAAACCATGTGAACTATGATGTCATAAATGTAATATTTCAATACAAATGGGTCACAGATCATATGCATGCAATTTCAGATTTTTTGGATGAGGCATTCGATTAAACCATTTATGGCTGGTATACCACTTCACCGATGATGTCATCATTACCATGCTTTTGATCCCCATTGAGAGTACTTGACAATGTGCCAAGTTTCAAATTTTTCCATTCAGCGGTTTCTGATAAATATATTTTTAATTATTTGCGTTTAATCCAAGATGGATGCCATACGACGTGACCCATGACATCACAATTATCATAAACTTTCTGCATGGGTGTCACTCCTATCCTGAAAGTTTCGCCTCAATTGGACATGTGGTTCCTGATAAAAACCTGGTTTAACCCGTACGGACGGAAGGACGGACAACCCGAAAACATAATGCGTCCGGCCACCTTCGGGGGCGGAGGCATAAAAAATTAATTTGTAAAACATCTGTTGGTAGACTATTCCATGTTTCCAACACAGACAAAATGTACGTACAAACAAAGCAGTCAAAACAAGCATATACTCAACATGAGAATCACATTGAACAGATGAGAGTCGAAAATTTGGGAAATAAAAAGAAATATAATTTTACACAATTTGAATTCAAATGAAACAGGCCCAGAAAAAACCGCTGAATAAGAGGGGCACCTCAAACAAAATCAGTCTCGTTAGAAAATGACTCGACTCACCTTGGAAGCCTTTGCCAGGACCTGGGTGGGAAAGCTGACGAACTTGAGCGCCTCGTACTGGCACCAGCTACTCAGGATGTTGGACAGGGAGCAGAACGAGTACTTGTACATGGGCACACCATGGCGAGGCTGCTCCGTGACCAAGCAACACATGCCTGCCGTGGCGAAGGCAAGGACACGGTTCATGAACACGAGGAACTGGGAGTCATTGAATCGTTCTCCACCGGTGGAGAGTCCCTCACCGTATGTCTGCGTCATTACCCGTTCCTGCAGCACTCCCCACGTCAGATACGAGACCTGTGCGGCATGGAGCACAAATAAACCGATGTTAAAATACGTCACTGCACATTAAACATCCCATGATAGGTGGCGGTCATTTTGGCCTCAAATAGCACACACACTAACACATCTCAAGTACCATCTGTTTCTTTTCAATATCAAACGATGATGCATGAATGAATGAATGAATAAATGAATGATCGTTTTAAGGCCATTTTCCCCGCTAGAGCGGGGGTTAGCCTTGCGGGCCCCATGACAATCATGGTTCCCTGTTTGAGGCAATGTTTTTTATGGCCGGATGCCCTTCCTGACGCCAACCCTTGGTCACGCTCTTACGATGCGCAGGGATACGGTGTACCTATTCTAAACCGGGGTACACACCGGGATCATTCATCCCAGCAAGCTGGTACTCGATTTGCCGACCTCGGAAGGATGACAGGCTGAGTCAACCCCCCTGGTGTTAATTCAGCGATCGACCGGGATTCGAATCCAGGATCCTAGGATCCCAAGCCGGCACCCTAACCGCTAAGCCAACACCAGGCTCAATCAGTTTCAAGGTTACTACCATTGCAGGGATTGGTCATTGGCAGTCAGCACCACACATTAGCTGCACTAGCAAATTTGCACCGTGCCTGCACGGGATTCGATATGGGGTAGGGATTGAGGTAGCAAAAATGCAAATGGTGTCTTCCGTCATCGAGCCGCCAATCCCGGAGCAACAATTCGTATTTATCGCCACGTCTGATGCAACTTAAATGATGCAATGGTGGTGAGGTGCTCCATTTGAAACTGTTCGATACATGTAGCTTTTTGATGCCAGGGCCTAATAAAATATGTAACGTAATAAATGTAGCTTAAGGGTGAAGTACTGGTGAAAAATTGAGAAAACGACATAGGTACCTTTGAGAGGCCTTTACACAAAAACAAAGTCAAGTTAATATCTAATTTTCAAGTTTTTCTTGAAAGATATAATCTTGGCTTTAACTCAGACCAGTTTCAACGCTTCTTTGTCATATTACATGCATATAATTTGCATAAATTAGACCGTCAATAAAAAACAAGGAAAAACAAAACACATTTCTACTTCTATCTTCTATGTCACCTGTCATTCTTTTCACACAAAACTTGGTACATGTATTATACATGTGTTACTCTACTACCTGATGAGAGGATTTTGTGAAATTATGTCAAATGTTCACTAATTAGCTAATTATGCCAATTACCAGATAAAACTTGGTTGTCCTTCAATAAATCCACAATGGCTACTCCTATAAACAAAAGCCTTCATCATTTTAAAGGAAGTGATATTCTGAATATCCTGTCCAAATTTCAGCCCAAAAGAATGATGCAAATTAAAGTTATAACAAATTTCATGCAAAATATTGTATTTCTTGTAAATTGCGTGTAAAGATAACATTAGATATTTTAAAGGAAATACTGAATGAGTTTATACAATACGTATGAATCTAAACCATAAAAACATAGTTTTTTTTAAAAGAGGCATATTGGAAAGTTCACCGGTACTACACCCTTAATTTAAAAAAATTGTGTTTGAGTCAAAGCGAGTGACCAATTGCAAATTAATAGTAGGAGGATGTAGGAGTCTGAAGTAACTCGCTACTTCCGAATCTGACACGATGTAGAAGTCTTCACCTGTAGGCCTATGATGCAAATCACAAGACGCAAGGCCTGTTGGGATGTTGAACTTTCTGCCACTTCAGCCTTCCCAAACTCCATATTATGATCTTCTGTAGATTCTGCTTTTTCGTTCCCATAGACACACGCTTGCACAAGGGGAAAGCAGACGCCATGGTCTGCGACACAGACGTGCACAAGAAAAGCAAAACTAAACATTCTCCTGCGAATTGTAGAATTCATCAAATAATATTCAAGCACAATTGGAAATTATATATTATATATTTATTTGACATATGTGGGAAAATTACAATTACAGAGCATGGGTTAGATTCCCCACATACGTCAATTAATTATTTATAATCATGTCATTTATTACATTATATATTGTAACAAAATTGATGATTTGGGGTTAAAGCTTTAACTCGTTGATTACATGACTCATAGTTGCATGATTATAATGGATCTACCAACACCGCGTTTAGCAGGGTCTTGTCCTCCCTCCACCCCTTTATTTTGTTTCATTGTTAAATGTCCTTTATTTCTCATTACCGGCGCTCAAAGTGAAAAGCAGGGTTAGGCAATCGGTTGTGTACATGGGTATCTGCACTTTTAAAATTCATTTTCCTCCACCTGTAGAATTTTTTTATTCATAATTATGACGTCAGAGGTCACATGGTATGGACACCATCTTGGAAAAAAAATGTTACACCTCTATCCCCGAAACTACTCCATGGAAACAATTGAAACAGCTCTGTCAAGTACTCCCCATGGGGAATAAAATTTGTTAATCATGATGTCATCGCGACCTTAAATAGAAGAAGAAAGAAGAACCACCTTTAGAGGCCATTTTTCCACGCAGAGCAGGGGTTGGCCTTTTTGTGCACCTTGGTCCCCTTTTTGAAGCAATGTTTTATGGCCGGATGCCCTTCCTGCCGCCAACCCTGTTAGTCACTTCTTGCGACACACAGGGAATTACCAGTGAACTGGTACTCAATTTGCCGACCTCGGAATGATGACAGGCTGAGTCAACCGCCCGGCATTAATTCAGTGATCGACCGGGATTCAAATCCAGGATCCTACCATCCCAAGCCGGCACCCCAACTGCTAAACCAACAGCAGGCTTAAATATGACATCATAATTCGACAAGTACAACGCTTGATCCAATCAGTATTAATTTTTTTCTCTGCAATTGTTGGTCCGATCGACACAAATTTTCTCCATAGGAGCGCCTCGCCTGTACAATTTTAGTGATAATTATGACATCATAGGTCACGTGGCACGGGCGCCACCTTGGAAAAACTTCGCACCTCTATATCTCTGAAACAGCTCCATGGAAAAAATTGAAAAGTGTCTCATCGTCAAGTACTCCCCATGGGGAATTTCCATCACATTTGAAAGTTCATTGTGGCCATTATATTTATCACTGGTGCATCATCTTAACACCATTACATGAGGAATTTCATATCTTTGCCAAATAGATGCAAAGCTTTGCTGAAAATACTTGAATACATTCTTTATACACCATAAACTGACAACAACCCCATACATTATGGATGAAAACTCTGCAACCAGCGACCCTAGGGGAGAAGGCCAAGAGCTACACAATGCTATCACACATTGTCCATCTCCAGGGACCTGAGCCTTGCTAAAAGTCATAGTTAGCCTTGCTCCCTCTGACTGATACCGGTGACGAATATTTGGGGGTCTGGCTCAAGGGCTCATGAATACAACAACAACAACATGCATTTCAAGGCCATTTTCCCTGCGAGAGCAGGGGTTAGCCTTGCGGTCCCCATGACAATCTTCTCCATTTTGCCCTATTTTCTGCATCTCTCCTTGTTAACCCCCTTGCCCACATTTCTTCTTCCACCATCTTTAGCCAAGGCTTTCTCGGTCTTCCCCGTCCTCTACTTCCTTCTACATTCATTTCCATCACTCTTCTCAACAAGTCACTTTCATCCTTCCTCAACACATGACCAAACCATCTCAACCTGTTCCTCTTCACAGCATCAACCACAGGCTCCATTCCCATCATCTTTCGCAATTCATCATTTGTCTTCCTCTATCTCAACGACACTCCGCACATCCACCGAACCATTCGCATTTCCACCCTTTCCAGCCCTCGTTGCTGCTCTACATTCATGACCCATGTCTCGCTCCCATAAATCATAACATTTCTCACACATGCAGCATACACCTTTCCCTTCAGCTTCAACGACACTCCCCTCCTCATCAGCACACCACTCAGTTCCCGAAACTTCTTCCATGCACATCTCACTAGCAACCGTTGCCGAGTCTGATCCACCTTCTCCATTCAGCATGTCTCCGAGGTAGCAAAATGTTTTCACACCCACCAGCTTCACGCCGTCTCCAAGATCCAACTCAACATTTCCTCCATCTGCAGCTCCCTCTGTGCACACCTTACATTTGAATGTAGCTGCCACACTGGTTAATGACCCTCTCAGACCACTACATTTTTGATGAACCCACTCAGCGCACATTGTACATTGAATGGAGTTCACTCCGACACCCTTCCTACACACAGCACCTGGCCACTTCCCAGTTCTTTCCACCTCACCACATGCTTTACCACTTGCCATCACCTTCGTCTTTCCGATATTCACCTTCAGACCTTTTGTCTCCATACATTCCTTCCACTTGTTCATCTTTTCCTTCAGTCCATCCATACTTTCCGCAATCAACACCAGATCATCTTCACTTCCGTTTCCGGTCTTGCTGGCGAGGGTTCGTTTATTCTCAGATCTCCACGCTCTCCATCGAAATCGAAGTTAAGTAATTGTTCCCATTTGTATTTTCGTTATAACTGTATTTATTTTATGGTGTATATATTGTCTCCCGACGAAGATTTTCGGTGCAAATCTTTCATACCTGTATTGAAAATCGTGTTAATTCGTGTCGTGTCTTGAGGCCTTGTACCGTGTACACTGTACAACCTTGAGGCTTTGTTTTTCTCTCAGCGGTCCATCGTTTGTGATCCAATAACTTTCGTTCTCTGTTTTCCCAGTCTTTTCACCCCATAGGCTACTTCCTTATGTAAATCTCAACTCAAAAAAAAAAAAAAAAAAAAATATTTCCTTCTCTGTTCTCATTTGTTTATTCATTCTTATTCGTTCGTTTGTTCTTCGACCACGTGTTTCTCCCCCATTTCCCCAGATAGATTGTCAAATTTCAACTCGTTATTTTATCGTCCATGCGATATTGTTTGATTATAGTTAGTTTTGGTTTGAATTTCCTGTAACTCGTAATTAATTAATCGTGTTCTGCTCCTCGTGTGCGGCCTTGTAGTTGTACCCCCGTCGGTGTTTGTTAACTTAAGCGTGTTTTGCTTGGCTCTTAGTTTTTTCCCTTCTACCCCGAACATAATACTCTGTCTAACGTTCTAAATCCCCAACCCCCCCCCCCCCCCCGCCCCCCAAAAAAACAAAAAAACAAAAAAACATTTATTTTCCTTTCTCCATGTGTACTGTTGTCTCATCCTGTATTTTCTGTCCAGGTGTGCTGTTCGCCCCGCCCCCATTATCTCCTTGCCATCCACCGTTTGCCCTGTTCACGTGACTCGTGGTGGTCCTTCTCGGCTCTCCCCCCGTTGGTATTTTGTGCATATAAGATTGTTCACGGTTCTGTTTAAATATTATTTAAATATGTTTAACCTTTCCCCTTCAGTGTTTTACTCAGTGGTATTTTACAACACGCTGTTTTTCTTCCTATTTAAAAGGCTCTTCTCAATTTCCTCTCCAACTCATTCCACTTCAAAAAAAAGAAATTCAATATCTTATACGTCTCCCTCACTACATGGTCTAAATTCACATTCATTCCATCCCTCCTCCATCGTTCTGAATCGGATTGCTAACTTGAAAATCACAACAAACCCAATTTGTTTTCAATGTTCGTCTTTCATTAATCATCCACTTTCTAAACTCCCCTCTTGCCCCTCCCATCCAAATCCCCCCCTTGCACCTACACTCCTAAACTCCCCCCTTGCCCCTCCACTCTTAAACTCCCCCCTTGCCCCTCCACTCCTGAACTCCCCCCTTGCCCTTCCCCTCCTAAACTCCCCCCTTGCCCCTCCCCTCCAAATCCCCCCCTTGCCCCTCCACTCCTGAACTCCCCCCTTGCCCTTCCCCTCCTAAACTCCCCCCTTCCCCTCCCCTCCAAATCCCCCCCCCCCCTCGCCCCTACACTCCTAAACTCCCCCCTTGCCCCTCCACTTCTAAACTTCCCCCTTGCCCCTCCCCTCCTAAACTCCCCCCTCACTCCTCCCCTTCAAAACTCCCCCCCAACCCCTCCCATTCAAATCTCCCCCCATACCATTCCTCTCCAATTCTCCCTCCTCCCCCCTCCTCCTCAAAGCTGCCTCCTCCCCACTTCGTCTCCCTTCTATCTCATACCTCCACCCCCCCCCCCAACCTTCTACTTTCCTCTGCCCCCCCTCAAACAACCCCTCACTGTGCCTCATCCCTTCACCATCAAACCTTTCATCCTCCTCATCCTTCCCTTTCTTGGAACTCTTCTGCAATCTCTGACACACTATCAACTGCTCTCCCTACCTCCCCCTCTCATCCTTCATCTTACCCTACTCCTCCCCTCCCCTGTCCTGTACCCGATGCTCCCCCTCTCTCTTCATTAACGATATGGACCTCAAACATCCGGGGCCTTCGCTCAAACCTGACTGATCTCTCCATACAGGTTGCTTCTGACAATCCAGACTTGATCTGCTTAACAGAGACTTTCTTCCTTCAAGATGTCTCTGATTCCTTAATATCTCTTCCTGGTTACTCCCTCCTCCGGTATGATAGACCTGAGCCTCGGCCTGGTGGTGGGGTGGCTATCTTTATCAAAAACTCTCTTCCTCACTCTCCTTGCACTGCCCTCTCTCTTCCTCACCCCCAGGAGTACCTCTGGCTACGGCTTCCTCTCCACTCCCACCTTTTGTTCATATGTGTTCTGTACCGGCCCCCAAACAGTGATGACTCCATCTACATTTCACTGTCTGACAACATGGACCAACTTCTATCCACTCATCCCAACTCTCTCTTCCTCATATGTGGTGACTTCAACTGTCATCATGCCACCTGGTTGGGTGTGGGTTCCTCTCTCACCAGTCATGGCACCTCAGCAAAGGACTTCTGTGACTCACTGGGATTGACACAATCTGTCAATTTCCCGACCCGGATCTCAGCCAATGGAGTATCTTCTCTTCTAGACTTGGTCATGACAAACTTCCCTGCTAATGTCTGCTGCTCTTCTTCTGCTCCAATCGGTTCTTCTGATCATGTGCTTGTCAAAGTGGATATCTCTCTGGCCATTCTCAGAGAGCCTCCTCAGCGTCGACGAGTCTGGCATTTCACTCAGGCCGACTGGGACGGTCTTCAAGCAGCCATCAATCGTCTGGATTGGTCTCCCATCTCCACTGCCTCTGACATCAATTCTTCCTGGGAATTCTTCCAAAGCAAACTGATCTCTCTCATGCACAGATTTATCCCATCTCGCCTTCAGTTGTCTTACCCTTCCTCCCGTCCATGGTACACTGAATCTTGTGGTGAGGCAGTTGCCCTGAAACAACTTGCCTTTGCCTCTTGGAAGGCTAATCCAACTGAAGGCAATCTCAGTTCCTTCCACCAAGCTCGGAACAAGTGTGTGTCTACCCTCAGGAGTGCCAGGAAGCACTATCTCTCCTCACTCAAGAATGAACTCTCAAACCTGTCTCCTTCCTCCAAATCCTGGTGGCGTCTGGTCAAATCCGTTTCTGGTGTTTGTTCCCCCTCCATCCCCTCCCTTACCTCAAATGGCCACACAGTTGACATCGCACGTGACAAAGCCGAATGCCTCACCTCTGTGTTTGCCTCAAAATCCTTAGTCCCAAACCCATCTCTCTCTGTACCCACCATACCCAGTCGTACCCTGCTGCTCCTGGACTCCTTGTCCTTTCCTCCTGACAAGGTGGAAAAGTTTCTGTCAACCCTCGACCAGACGGCATCAGCCCACGGGTCCTAAAATCCTGCTCTGCGGCTCTATCTCACCCTCTCTCTGTTCTTTTCACCCTATCTTTTGCTCAAGGTCATCTGCCAGCATCCTGGAAATCAGCAAACATTACCGCTTTACACAAAAAAGGTGCAAAAACAGATCCTTGCAACTACAGAACAATCAGCCTGCTCCCAATTATCAGCAAAGTCATGGAATCCATCATTGCTTCGGATATGAAATCTTTCCTCTTCTCCAATGGCTTGATCTCTGATCATCAATTTGGTTTCAGACCAGGTCACTCTACTCTGGACATGCTGCTTCTGCTGTCTCAACAATGGATGGAGGACCTCAATGCCAAACAGGAAATCAGAGCTGTCTCCCTTGAAATATCACGTGCCTTCGATACGGTCTGGCACCCAGCTCTGCTCACCAAACTCTCCTCACATTAAACCACACTAAATAACAATAAAAACCACCAGGAAGCCAGTACATTGACCGCTGCCTCTAATTACACCATTGGGAAGCACACATCGGGGTTGAGCAGGCCGAAGACACGCCCCGAGGAGCCGTGATTGGCCAGGGCGGAGTAAGAAGGCACTCACTGATTGGCAGAGAGAAAGGAAAGCAAGAAGCGGCGCGCTGATTGGTGAAAAGCTGGGCCGGTGGTGTTGGCCTGCGGAGATTGGAAGAGAAGCGCCAATGACGTCAGAGCGGGGCATTAAAAGAACTCTCAGGCCGGCATTTTCTCTCTTGCCTTTTGCCCTTCACGCCTTCATCTTGCCCTCGACGACCTCTTGCTCCTTTGCTTCTTCTCCCTCGCGCTCTTGTGCCTGTTCACGTTCTGGACCTCGCGAGCGATTGTGCATGGGCGACAGGCGACAGGAAGCGGTCGGACCGACCGTGTTCAGAGATGCCATCGGGAGATGTGCAGAAGCAGCAGGAAGAGCCTCGGCCCGAGAACTGCGGTTCTCCGCGTGGACGAGCGCTGCTGGTCGCTGGAGCGCAACCAGCAGCGCTCCTTTTCTTTAATTAGGCATTACTTTCACCTGTTTGTATCTGCCACCCTGCTAGGTCTCCACACCATGGGGGTATCAGCATCACTTCCTTCATTTGTGGAGGCAGGGTGCATTGAGGCCTGGTGAACAAGGGCAAACCATCGAGGCCTATTGGGCGTTTCCGCGCACGGACCTCCGGACCCGTTCACAGACCCTGACGAGACCCCACCAGTGATCGGAGATAAGTGCACACAAACCCCATTATTTCCAGTTTATCTTTCCCTGTGTTTGTGTGCAAGTCTGGTGTGGAGGATCCCATAGGAATTTCGTTTGACAGTCGCGTTTCTCTTGTTATCGGTATTCTTTTAATAAATCCTTTTGTTATTTTCCTTGTACATTTTAAACCCGTTTTGTTTGAGTGTATTTTTCGCAGGTTTGGGAACTGCCGGCGGACACTCAGGTAAGGCCCTCCATCTTCCCCATCCCCTTTCTTCCTTCCGCATATATAAAGTCCGCATTTGATCATCGCCGCGGAGTTAAAACTTGTTCGGATAATCTGTTTCCTGGTAAAGATTTTAATCGCCAGGAACGCGACAATATACTGTAAATCAGAAGTCAGAACCTCACGCTCATAAATAAAAAGGAACTGAGTGCAAATTTAAATATATTTAAATTCATCAGTTAGAGTTCAACAGCAAAGACAACACAATATCAAAAACTGGACGGGAAAGTCGAACTGCCAGCCATACAGACCAGAAGTAACCCCAATAAACTGCTTTCCTTGCTCTTCTGGCAGGCGATTGAGGTTTTTTTTTTACGGATGCTTTTATGGTTATTTAAGTAAATTTTCATTTACGGATGCTTTTCTTTTTTCATTTACAGACATCATTGTCATTTTTATTTCACAGTTCACAGTTATAGAAATTACAATTTTCAAATGAAAGTTATCAATTGAGGTCGTTTTTTAAAATGGACGCTTTTACTGACATTTACGTAAATTTTAATTTACGGTCGCTTTTTCTTTAATTTTCAGACATTATTATCATGTTTATTTCACAGTTTACAGTAATAGAAATTACAATTTTCAAATTCTAGATATCGATTGACGTTTTTTTAATGGATGTGTTTACAGTTATTTACGTAAATTTTCATTTACGGACGCTTTCCAACGGTTCTGTGATTTCCCGGTGTACCGGCGTCGATGCCAATCGGTACATACACCACGTTAGCTTTATACGACACCCGGAAGGTACCGAACATTATTACCTATGTGTTTACGCTTTTTAACGTAAATTTTCATTTACGAATGCTCTCCGATGGTTGCTTTCCGAAGCAACAAAAAGAGAAAAGTAATATGAAAATTTGATTTCTTCAAAATGCCAACCAGATTAGAAGAGTACCGGGCAACTCCGGGTACCCAGCTGGTATGTAAGTTAAAATTTAGGGAAGATGTTCACAAGGATGTAATGGCCTTGCCTGGTTGGGTGGTAAATAAACTCTGTTTGATGCTCTGTCCAAGAAGCAGGTTCAGTGCTGCCAAAGCATCCCAAGGCAAGAATTCTCCTGGATTGTTTGCCATTGCCTTCCCAGCTGTAATCTGTGAAGGAATTTGGAATTGGACAAGGGTACCAGCACGCAATCCACCTACACTTTCCATAAAATACTTTGAAACTGAAATTTTAACACCCACCAGAAAATGGGCCTAGATGGTCGGTCAGATCGGAATTTAAAAGCAGTTTGGATGGATCCAAAAAAAAAAAGGGAATATGTCGAGGAGTGAGAGCTACCTTTTTGCTAACCTGTTATCCAGAAATGGACATTAGATAACAAAATAAACATGAGCCTTTGGCATTGCCTTCTTGAAATATTTTCATGGAAGTGATCTCAGGTTCAATCCTGAGGACACTTCCATTAAAATAGCCGCTGTTATCACCATGGCAGCCGCTCCTTTTCTTCAATTAGGCATTACTTTCACCTGTTTGTATCTGCCACCCTGCTAGGTCTCCACGCCATGGGGGTATCAGCATCACTTCCTACATCTATGGAGGCATCGGCAGGTGGTGGATGGGAGGCACAGCATCTTCTTAATAGCCTTCCGAATCCGTGAGACCATATCTCTATCTAGTTATGGAGGTGTTTCCAGTTCATGCACAGCAGCTGTTTTCCCTGATAGCAATGAGTCTAACCTCTGAACTGCCAATTCCCATTGTGGGACAAAGCAGCAAATTTAGATATTCCTCAAGATCCGTCATGGCATGTGCCGAAGGAGTGGCCGGACATCAAGCAACTTTCTTAGGAATGCCACAGCAGTTAATCTTACAAAATCATTTTGAATGGTCTTCCGCGTGTATTGAGCAGTGGTGTGCGGAATAAATTGTTTTTCGCGGTTAAAAAGGAAATACTGTGAAAAATTCCCATTTTTTGCCTTGTTCAATGGGATTAACTACTTTACTGTTTTTCCCATCTGACATCTGAGGTGCTGAATATAGCTTCATCATCATCCCAAATTCACTTCCAACTTTTCCTATCTGCCCACATTGATCTTTATATTATTTATATAATTCACAATGTAATTGCATCCCTTTTTTCCTTTTTTTTCCAAGAGACCTGTCATAAATGTAATTATAATTGTCGAAAGTTTAACCTAAAGAAAGATCAGGTAAGGATGGCCCCAGAGCCAAGTGGGAGCTGTAAAAGATGGTTGCCAGCTAAGGTGGATTAAGAATTCAGCTCTTTTTTGTGCCCACACCATGTAGTTTTTTCCCTGATGAACAAACCTGACTGTAACCTGTCATTGAGGTTTTCTGCGGTGTCAGCAAAGTGCCACATTTCATGTCATTTCCACGACTTTGGCCGACATTCAACAGCCCAAGAAAGCATGCAAGCCACCCATCCACTCTGCCTCTTGAGTGGAAGGAATAAATTATCATCCCCACTTATTTGCAGAGTGACTTGGTGGTGGAGTGGGTAAAGCTTTGTTGCATCGCCATCACCGGTGTGAGTTTAATGTGCCCATGACTGTTCAGGGTAGAAATTTCCACACACCCCCGACAAAGTGGTGGCCTGTCCGGGATTGGTTTCGAGCCACGTTTCTGATTCGTCGTGGGTTGTTGACAGGATTGCCTAGAGGGGTCCGCACAATCGCCTCGAAGCTGACCAGCCTGGGTTTGAATGCTGACCCAGCTATGAACTTTCATCCCGGTGTTTCACAGGTCGGGTCATTCATAGATGTGTGTGTATGGCCATTCATAGATGTGTGGGACATCCCTAGGATGGTAAGGCCATTCATAGATGTGTGTGACATCCCTAGGATGGTAAGGCCATTCATAGATGTGTGTGACATCCCTAGGATGGTAAGGCCATTCATAGATGTGTGTGACATCCCTAGGATGGACGGATGGACGTTAAACTGGGCGTCACATCTGCCAGCATTAGTTGGTGGTCGTTAAAGACCCCACGATGTCCTTCGTGAAAAGTAAGCGACTTATCGCCGACACACTGAAAATATTCTACAATCCCTGCCCTTAGCTGCAGAAGACATTGATTGCATCAGGGGCACAGTCGCCAAAGATGCCCTCGACCAATGATGCTGCTCTGCAGCATTGTGCTGCATACGACAGAAGAAGAAGAAGAAGATTCGTCGAGAGCATTCTGATGTGGTGGGCAGGCTTTGGGCCTCCTCCACTTACCGTGGTCAGCGAGTGTGACAGCCCGACATTCATCAGACAAAGACCCCAAGCCCAGCTGTGTCAGTGTGTCATCCACATCAATTTGCGGATGAGACCTCAAGTGATCTCATTGTATTAAGTCACAAGTTTCTGCTTTTGACCCAAAACCCCTTGTTAATCTCCTGCTTCCTACCTTTAAACCGCTCTGTGTGTGTCAAAAAGACATATTGAGACATTTAGGCCGTAACCAGAATGCTGAATTGAAACGAGCAATTAGGGAACTTCGGTTTTGTTATTCCACTTTCATCAATGTCTGTTCTTCCCAAACGATTGCCATTCCCTTCAAAATCACTCTTGAATGATAAATAATACAAACAATTATTCATCTTAAATGCGAATAAACCCTGTGGGCTGCAGCTGATTGTCCAAATATGGAATTCGCCATTGTGAGTTGTCGGTAGAATTGAACACCTGGCCTCATAACACTTGTAGTGAAATTATACCAAGGTGAACCCAGGGTGTGCTCGCTTCAAAAGGGGCGTCTATAAGACCCGGGACATCCGGGGCGCACGGACACTCCAGCGGAACTCACTGTGACATAGTCCTGTAGTTTGAATGGTATGTACGCCCCTAAATGCTGCGCTGACTGTCCTCTCTATTGGACCATTGCCATATTGAATCGACCATTGCTCATGAAATACTCTGATTTTAATGCCTGTTGCATGAATGTATTTTTACAGGATGTACTTCAGATATAAATGATATTAAACCTACCCAGAGGTCAAGTCGTGTCTGAGCTTGATTTTCACGACATTTAATATCATTTAGATCGCCGGAATGGCTGACCACAAGATGATCGTGGTACCAATTCTCGGAGCCGACTCTCAAGCTGAGGGATCAGCATCGGAGTTCACTCACTGGCTCAAAACGCTGGAGAATTATTTTGCTGCTCACGAAACAGAGCTCACCGCTGCGATGAAGCTGTCCGTGTTACAGTCGAAGGTCTATCACACCGTGTTCCGGAACATAGCTTGATTTGAGACATACGCTACAGCATTAGCCGAGCTGAAGCGCTTATACGTAAAAACACGGAGCGCTGTGCACGGCCGGCATCAACTCTCCCAGCGGCGACAACAACCATCTGAATTGATCGATCGCTACGCGCAGGAGTTGCGCTACCTGTTGGCGGACTGCGTGCAGGACGTACGGACCCACGAGCAAGTGCAGGACGACTTGCTCTGAGATTCATTCATCTCCGGAATTAGTTCTGGGGTCTTGCGGCTCCGACTCCTGGAGGTCGCGGATCTGACATTTACGGAAGCACTACGGCTGGCGCGCGTATATACAGATGCCCGAGAACAATCCAACACATACGATCACCCACGAGTCGTGGCGGGGGCCTCTCAACTCGCGCGACCGGAGAGGGCTACCGCCGAGGATACGGAGGAGGACCCGACCACCACGGCCGAGACTCCGGGTGCTCCTGAAGCGAACTCCGCTTCCGGCCTCACTGCTGCCGCCGCTGCCCGGCCACGGCCTGACCGGTATGCAAAATGTTATTTTTGCGGGAATCGGCAGCACCCTCGCTCTGAATGCCCGGCTCGGGAGGCTACATGCCACCTGTGCTCCACCAAGGGCCATTTTGCAAAGGTCTGCAGGAAGGCCGCTCGGGGCACGCGTCCCCGCGCGACCTTGAATGGGCTCATCGCGGAGCCAACGGATCGAGCGCCGGAGGGGACGCCTCACTCGGCTTTGATGAGCCGCTCTCCTTCTCGCGGGCCTCTGGCTGCACGCCCGACCTTGGTGAGATACACCGGGCCGCCGAAACAAATGGCGCGAACGCGACCGGCCGCAGCGCGACCGACCTTGACTGGCGTTCGAACGCCTACTTCAAACAAGCGACATGCTCCTGCTGTGGAAACTCCTCTCGATGTGCGGCAAACGCAGCACGAATTACATGCACCCACTTTGGCATATGAATCTGCAGACGGCAGAGATCCTTCTCACGTGACTCGAGCGCCATCTGACGGCGGCTCTTACGAATTACATGCACTCACTTTGGCATATGAACCTGCAGACGGCAGAGATCTTTCTCACGTGACTCGAGCGCCATCTGGCGGCGGCTCTTACGACCTACACACACCCACTCTAGCAAATGAATCTGCTGATGAGCCAACTGACTTCAATGCTCCTGCTGAGGCCCAACCTGCCGACGCTGCCCGAAGGATTGCAGCCGGCGTGGGATCCACCCGCGAGGCGCGATCTTCTCGCCCGGCCGGTACAATACCTGCCGGGTCTGCCGGCCTTGCGCAGGCCATCATTCCGCTCACGGTCGCAGGCGTTTTTGTGCAAGCTTTGATTGACACGGGGTCCACGGATAGTTTTATCGATCAGCGACTTGTGTATCAACATGGGTGGCCGGTTCTCGGGACAACCCGCCGGATCTTCATGGCCTCTCAGGGACTTCGGTTGAGCACAAAAGGGGCGTGTCGATTGAAACTTGTGATAAAGGGACGCACGTTCCCGGACGTGTATCTCATGGTATTACCTGCTTTATGCGCTGACGTTCTGTTAGGACTTCATTTCCTTAAGCGGCATGGACGTTTGGAAATAGACTTCGGTGGGCCGGACACGCTCGCTGTGTGCGCCCTCGCTCAAATGGACATGGAGCCTCTCTCACTGTTCCCCAACCCGACCACTGATTGTACCCCTGTAGCCGTCAAATCGCGGCGCTACTCTCGCGCGGACGCGCAATTCATTGCGGAAGAAACGGCCCTGCTCTTAAAGGACGGTATTATAGAACACAGGAGGTCACCGTGGCGGGCCCAAGTCTTAGTGGTGCGGAGTGAGGCCCACCGCCGGCGCATGGTAATCGACTATTCGCAGACGATTAATCGTTTTACACAGCTGGATGCCTACCCCTTACCGGGGATGGACGCCCTGGTACGCCAGGTGGCCCTGTATTCCGTTTATAGCACTCTCGATCTGCGTAGTGCGTATCATCAAGTCCCCATCTCTAGGGCTGATCGCGTCTTTACAGCCTTTGAATCAGGTCAGCGGTTGTACCAGTTCACGCGACTTCCCTTTGGGGTAACTAACGGAGTCGCTTGTTTTCAGAGGGCTATGGATGACCTCGTTGCGAAGGAGAATTTGACCGATGTCTTTGTCTATTTGGACAATCTTACGGTTTGTGGGTATGACCAGGAGCATCACGACGCTAATCTGAAACGCTTCTTCGAGGTCGCGCGGAAATATCGCCTAACCATGAATGCGGCTAAGTGTCGATACTCTCTACGCACGGTAGACCTTTTGGGGTACACCGTGACCCATGGCTCCGTCTCAGGAGCGTCTGCGCCCTTTGCTCGATATGGCTCCGCCTAGCGACCGGGCTTCGCTGAAACGCGCTCTAGGGCTGTTCGCCCACTATTCAAAGTGGGTGCAAAATTTCTCCGCGAAGCTCCGCCCCCTCGTGGCCTGCGACACTTTCCCCATGGGCCCGGCCGCCCTGGCGGCCTTCGAGGGCCTTAAAGTCGACATCGCTGGCCCCGCTGTCGCGACGATTGACGAGAGTGCCTCTTTCGTTTTGGAGAGTGATGCCTCAGATCATGCGATAGCGGCGACTCTCTCCCAAGGGGGCCGCCCTGTGGCTTTCTTCTCGCGGACTCTCACCTCCGCCGAGCGGAGGCATTCGTCTGTCGAAAAGGAAGCGTACGCGATCATCGAATCAATTCGGCGATGGCGGCCGTATCTGCTTGGGCGGTGTTTCCAAATCGTCACGGACCAACAGAGCGTTGTGTTTATGTACGACACCTTACATGCTCAGCGCATTAAGAATGAGAAAATCACCCGTTGGCGTATCGAACTCGCCGACTTCTGCTACACCATCAAATACCGCCCGGGGAAGGATACCTGGTCGCTGACGCCTTATCGAGGCCGGCCACTTGCGCGGGGGTTGTAACTTTGGAGGGGCTGCGCACTTTGCACGGCACTATGTGTCATCCCGGGGTAACGCGCTTCGCGCATTTTGTGCGCGAGGGCAATCTGCCGTACTCGATTGAGGACATCCGCCGCATCTGCCGTGATTGCGCGATCTGTGCGGAACTCAAACCGCGTTTTTATAACCCTCCTATGGGGACACTCGTTAGGGCTACTAGACCGTGGGAGCGCTTGGCGATGGACTTCAAAGGGCCGCTGCCAATGTCGAGCAACTCTCGCTATCTGCTCACTATCGTCGATGAGTATTCACGATTCCCCTTTGCTTACACGTGCGGGGATATGTCGGCTGCCACGGTTATTCGGTGCCTGCAGAATTTGTTTTCTATGTTCGGGTATCCGGCCTACGTGCATACCGATCGGGGTGCGGTGTTCCTGTCCCAGGAGGTGAGGAGCTACTTGCTCCAGCATAATGTCGCTTCGAGCTACACCACCCCGTACCGGCCCCAAGCGAATGGGCAGATCGAACGCTTTAATGGGATTATATGGAGGGCCGTCATGCTGAGCCTCCGGACCCTCGGCCGGGGCCTCGATAAATGGGCTTGGTCGCTACCTGCGGCGTTGAACTCGATCAGGGCTCTCCTGTGTACGGCAACCAACCAAACTCCCCACGAGCGACTTTTCCACCACCCCAGGAGCACGGGGTGTATACGGTCTTTGCCCAGTTGGCTCGCTGGGCCCGGGCCGGCCTACCTTAAACGGGCGGTTCACGCGAGCAAGTACGACCCCCTAGTGGACAAAGTGCAGATTCTCCAGGCTAATCCTGAGCATGCTCGTGTGATGACGACTGATGGCCGTGAGACTACTGTCTCCGTCCGTCACCTTGCCCCTTGCGGGGTCGCCGACCTGAGTAGGGAATCGGACGGACCGACCGAACCCATCTATGAGACTATGGCCTCTCCCGACGCTCCCATCGCCGAAAGTCTACCGACTTTCCCCTCGCCGGGTCTACCTGGGCCCGACGACTTGGAGTTACCCCCTTCGTCACCCGACCCTGATGGCGCCTCCGACGCCGGGGACACAGGGATACGTGATGCCGTACCCGGGGAATTTCGGACGCGTGCTGGCAGAGAAATTCGCCGCCCGGCCCGATACGGTTGGGTCGACTGATGTTCCGTACCCTGTTCGTGCTGACGCTCGCTCGCTTCTAGCCGCACCGCCGTATAATTCTGACGGGGGGGGGAGAATGTAGTGAAATCGTATTCGTACTGAACCCGGGGGTGATGCTCGCTGCTCGTTGACACCGCTAGGGGCGTGACTATAAGACCCGCTGCTGCGGACGGTGCTCCGAGACTTCTCCTGTGACACGTTACATCTGGTAGACTCGCTAACGGTACGCCAGCATAGAATATCCAGCTTGCTTGCATTGAATGTTACTAGGGCATGCCCGTACTATATATATATCTAAAAGTATATCCCCCCCCCCCCCCCCCTCTATTTACATGCAATGGTTTGGTCCAAAGCTAACGGCTTGCGAGTACGGTGACAATCCCCCCCCTCTATTTACATGAAATGGTTTGGTCCAAAGCTAACGGCTAGCGGAGTTTGGTAAAGAAATCGCCATAGCGTGCACAAATGCGCAGGAAAGCGAAAGAATCGCAAATTAGTTTTAATTAGTTGTAAAACATAGTTTAACGCCAACATAGCGGCAACATAGTTTGCCAACGTGAAATAAATGAATACGCTCTCAAATGTGCCAAAAAAAAAAAAAAACGCTACCCGTACGCTCTACCCCGCCCGTACGCCCGTAAACAAAAAAAACAACGCTCTTCGCTTCCGCCCTTCGCTCTGACTGAATTGGGAGAAATAATGCGCATAAGAAATCGAGAAATTATTATTTTCTCCGGAAGAAATCGAATTACGTACCGTAATGGCGCACGCGCTGGGCTCAGCATCAGCTCGCTCTCACATCGGCCACGCCTACGCAATAACGCGTTCTGTGATTGGATGCCGGAAGTGCAGTCCTCACTGTCTGGAAGGTCGTATATCGCAGTTACGATGAATCGCAAATTAGTTTTTATTAGTTTTAAAACATAGTTTAACGGCAACATAGTTTGCAAACGTGAAATAAATGAATACGCTCTCAAATGTGCCATCCGAGGCAGAGTGTGTCCGCCACGTTCGGCACACGCGATAGCTCGCTGCTCTCTGATTGGTTGAATCGTTTTTTGGACATAGCTCGGTAAGTAATTGTCCGATTAATATGAAACCTTGAAAAGGCACATCCTCGGGTCCCCAGCAATATACCTGGCAAGTTTCAAGTATATCGGACCGGTAGTTGTCGAGAAACAGCGGTCACAGACATACAAACAAACAAACAAACGTACAAACAAACATACACACAGAGATTAGTGGAATTATAGATAGATGAATGGTCCCATGTGATGCCACATCGTATACTTATTGCATTTCCTGCATTACAGGATGATGTCATGATCTAAATGGAATTAAACCACAAGTTGGACTAAAGTTGTGTGGACCCGATTGGTTTTCCACAACACTTAATTCCATTTATATCTACCGACATGGCTGGCAACAAGACGCTGGCGGTTGCCGTATTCTGCGCCGACCCGCAAGCCCCAGATGGTGGCTTGCAACTGAAGCACTGGCTCAGAACATTGGAGAATCATTTTGAGGAGCCTGAGACCGCGCCGACGGCTGCCGCGAAGCTAGCAACGCTTCATTCAAAAATCGACTACAAGGTGTACAATTCCATCGCTCAATTCGCGACGTATGACCTCTCGATCGCGGAGCTCAAACGGCTGTACATAAAGGAAAAAAGCCCGGTGTATGCACGATATTTGCTGCTAACGCGACGTCAGCAACCCAACGAGGCAATGGACCACTATGCCCAGGAGCTCCGGCAGCTCTTGCTGGACAGCATCAAGGAGCCACGGACTCCCGCGCAGGCTCAGGATGATCTTCTTTTAGATGGCTTCATTGCAGGGGTCTCCTCCCAGGAACTAAGGCTCAAGCTCTTAGAGAAGACCGACCTGACCTTCGCTACGGCACTCGAGCAAGGGAAAGTATACACCGAAGCGCGGATGCAATCGAACACCTATGATCGCACGCGCCTCTTGGCGGGCACTACACTACACGCCCGGCCGGAGAGTGCTACCGCCGAGGACGCGGACCTGCTCGCGGAACTCTGGGATGCTCCGGAGGAAGACCCAGTCCTGACGGCTGCCGCTACGACCAGACCCAAGGCCTTACGCGGGGCCGCATGCTTTTTCTGTGGGGGGCCACGCCATGCCCGGCCCGTGTGTCCGGCACGAGACGCTATATGCCATTTGTGCTCGCAAAAGGGACATTACGCGAAAGTGTGCAGGAAAACGGCACGCGGCTCGCGGCTCATTGAATCGCGCGGTCGCGCGGTCGCGGCGACCTTGAATGGGCTCATTGCGGAGCCTGCGAGCCGAGCCCGAAACCCGGCGCCTTACCCGTCTTCGAAGGGGAGGGCCCCTCTCTGCGGGCCCCTGGGCACTCAGACGTCCTTGGCGGGCGTCACCGGACAGCCACCACAGTCTCATCCTCAATCGGGCACGAAGTACGTGTCCTTGACCAAACTCCGGGCCACGCCAGGGGCTTTGAAGCCTCGCCAAGCCCCAGCGGAACATTCTCCTCGTGTCGTCCACGAGCTAACGGTGGCCCTCACCCCGGAAAAGGCGATTTCGAATACTACGGAGGCCTTTTCCTGCCAAAAGTGTCAAAAGGCGTTTTCAAATACTACGGAGGCCTTTTCCCGTCAGAATTGTCAGATTTTGAATCGCGAAACACCGGAATGCTTGGGAAAGCCCTCTGATGGCATTAATGGATTCCCCATGGACAACGCATACTCCGGCCACGACCGCAAAACTGCTGCTGGCATAGGATCCACCCGCGAGGCTTGTCCGACCCATTCGGGGGGTTCAGTCCCACTCCCAGCAGCCTCGTCTGGCCTGGCTCAAGCCCTTATTCCCCTCATGGTCGAAGGCCATTGTGTTCGGGCCTTGGTGGATACAGGGTCTACAGATAGTTTTATCGACCAGCGACTTGTGCTCAGGCATGGATGGCAGATCTGGAGGTCTACGAGACGGATCTTCATGGCTTCCCAGGGGCTTCGACTCAGCACGAAGGGGGAATGCCGATTGAAACTCGTGCTAAAGGGACGGGTTTTTCCTGATGTACACCTTATGGTTTTACCCGCTTTATGTGCTGATATTCTGTTAGGACACGATTTTCTTAAGCTGCATGGACGTCTGGTAATGGAGTTTGGTGGGCCTGACACGCTTGTTGTGGGGGCGGACGACGCGCTTGCGGTGTGCGCCCTAGCGCAAATGGACATCCAGCCGCTTTCGCTGTTCCCCAATCTAACCTCCGACTGCACCCCTGTCGCGGTGAAATCACGGCGCTACTCTCGCGCAGACATGCAATTCATTGCGGACGAAACGGCTCAGCTCTTGAAAGACGGCATCATAGAACCTAGCAGGTCGCCGTGACACGCCCAGGTCTTGGTGGTGCGCAGCGAGGCCCACCGCAGACGCATGGTAATCGACTATTCCCAAACGATTAACCGCTTTACACAGCTGGATGCCTACCCCCTTCCGGGGATGGACGCGCTGGTGCAACAGGTGTCCCAGTATTCGGTCTATAGCACTCTCGATCTCCGTAGTGCGTACCACCAGATCCCTATCTCTAGGGCGGATCGTATCTATACCGCTTTTGAGTCGGGGCAGCGGTTGTACCAATTTACGCGATTGCCTTTTGGGGTAACGAACGGGGTCGCTTGTTTCCAGAGGGCCATGGATGACCTCATTGCGCGGGAGCACTTAACCGATGTTTTCGTCTACCTCGATAATCTTACGGTTTGTGGATATGACCAAGGGCACCATGATGCTAATCTGAAGCGCTTCCTTGAGGTCGCGCAGAGGTATCACTTAACTATGAACGAGGATAAGTGCCAATACTCCCTACGCACGATAGATCTTCTGGGGTACACCGTGACCCATGGCTCTGTCGCTCCGGATAAGGAGCGTCTGCGACCTTTGCTCGACATGGCCCCTCCCTGTGATCGGGCGTCCCTGAAGCGCGCCCTCGGGCTATTCGCCCATTACTCCAAATGGGTGCAAAATTTCTCCGCGAAACTTCGCCCCCTCGTGGCCTGCGACACCTTCCCACTGAGTCCGGCCGCATTGGCGGCCTTTCAAGGCCTTAAGGCCAACATCGCCTGAGCCGCCGTGGCGACAATCGACGAGAGCGGCTCTTTCATCCTCGAAAGTGACGCCTCGGATCAGGCCATCGCGGCGACCCTCTCCCAAGGGGGGCGTCCCGTGGCTTTCTTTTCACGGACTCCTACCACTGCTGAGCGGAGACACTCGTCCGTCGAAAAGGAAGCGTATGCGATCGTCGAGTCTATTCGGCGATGGCGCCCGTACTTACTCGGGCGGTGCTTCCAAATCATCACGGACCAGCAAAGCGTTGCGTTCATGTACGACACCTTACACGCCCAGCGCATTAAGAATGAGAAAATCACTCGCTGGCGTATCGAACTCGCCGACTTCTGTTACACCATCGAATATCGCCCGGGGAAGGATAACCGGGCCGCCGATGCCTTATCACGACCGGCTACATGCGCGGGTATCACCTCTTTGGAGGGCCTACGGGTGCTGCATGCCACTGCAGGCCATCCCGGCGTGACGCGTTTCGCTCATTTTGTGCGGCGTGGCAATCTCCCATACTCGATTGACGATATCCGCCGTATCTGTCGCGACTGCGCTATCTGCGCGGAAATCAAACCGCGTTTCTATAACCCTCCCATGGGGACTCTGGTTAAGGCTACGCGACCGTGGGAACGCTTGGCGATGGATTTCAAGGGCCCATTGCCGGTGTCGAGCAGCTCTCGCTATCTGCTCACTATCGTCGATGAGTACTCGCGATTCCCCTTTGCTTATACGTGTGCGGACATGACTGCTGCCACGGTGATGCGATGCTTACAGAACTTGTTCTCAATGTTCGGGTACCCGGCCTATGTCCATACCGACCGGGGTGCGGTCTTCTTGTCTCAGGAGGTGCGCGGCTATCTGCTCCAAAATAACATTGCTTCTAGTTACACCACGCCGTACAGACCCCAAGCTAATGGGCAGATCGAACGCTTCAACGGGATTATCTGGAGGGCCGTCATGCTCAACCTCCGGACCCTCGGCCGGGGCCTCGATAAATGGGCTTGGTCGCTACCTGCGGCGTTGAACTCGATCAGGGCTCTCCTGTGTACGGCAACCAACCAAACTCCCCACGAGCGACTTTTCCACCACCCCAGGAGCACGGGGTGTATACGGTCTTTGCCCAGTTGGCTCGCTGGGCCCGGGCCGGCCTACCTTAAACGGGCGGTTCGCGCGAGCAAGTACGACCCCCTAGTGGACAAAGTGCAGATTCTCCAGGCTAATCCTGAGCATGCTCGTGTGATGACGACTGATGGCCGTGAGACTACTGTCTCCGTCCGTCACCTTGCCCCTTGCGGGGTCGCCGACCTGAGTAGGGAATCGGACGGACCGACCGAACCCATCTATGAGACTATGGCCTCTCCCGACGCTCCCATCGCCGAAAGTCACCGGACTCTCCCCTCGCCGGGTCTACCTGGGCCCGACGACTTGGAGTTACCCCCTTCGTCACCCGACCCTGATGGCGCCTCCGACGCCGGGGACGGGGTCATTCCATGTCAAATCATCAAAGAATCTGCCGTCATCTCTCAGATTTTTGTAAAACTTTGGGAACCAATTGGGACCCATGAAAAACAGCTAGAACTCAAATATTTTTGCTAACAGCCTCTTAATTAGTGAGATACAGGTTAACGAACTTTGGACTAATTAGCGCGATGTCGCGAATTCAAATGGCCATATCTCTAAAAGTATAACACCTAGAGAGCTGGTTTTGGTGTCATTTTAAAGGTATTTTCATGCCCTATAAATTTGTCTGGGCAACATTTTCCTACCTCCAATCACAAAAAAGTTATCACCAAATATAAACTTCAATCGTGAATCCAAAAAAAATGTATCCTTCAAATTTCCTCAAATTCATCCCAGATGTACCTTATGATGTCAAGAAGCTTCCACATAAGTTTTGTGATGGGCACTCCAATAGTTTCTGAGATATGAGCAATAATGTACATGTACGTATGGCATATAGGTTCGAAAATCAGCATTTGTAATGTATTATACAATCATTCTAACCTAGCCATGACAGGGAACACAGGGAACAACCATCAATTGCTTTGAAGTATCATATACTTTCATTTTCAACTGGGCCTGAGGGGAATTCTCATCTGGGGAATTCCAACTGGGATTTCCCATGTGGGTAATTCGAGGTGATGCAACTTTCACAGTCTAAGATCCCCAGGGAAAGTCCAAGTTGGCTTAGTGTAATGCTTAGGCCTGCCACCAACAGAAATTGGCAGTTCACTTCTGAAGGAGCTGCAGAAAAATGACGACTGCCAAGGAAAAGTTCATCTTGAAGCAGAAATCCTGCTGCAATCCCTTTGGAGCTCATGAAAAACCAAAGTCGTCTGGCTTGAGAGCTGTTAGCCAAAAAGCCATAGCCGCTCATCCAAGCCTCAAACTGCAAAGTGCACAGAAAATCTGTACCCAGTGTCGTAAGAAACTGGCAAAAAGACAACCAGGTGTGGTAGAGACTCAGAGTGAAATACCATTACCAGTGACCAGCAGCGCTATTAGCAGTAGTGAGGACAATGATGGTGGAGGTGAATCACCAATACCAGGCAGTTCAGGGGAGTTTGAATTTCATTCTCCTGAAATGGAACTGAATACACTGAATGAGTCTTTGGGATTGATTGGAGAATCACCTATTCCAAAAAAGAGACTTGCTGCAGATAAATATGTGAAATCCAAAACCAAGAAAATCGGTGACACTGTGAAGAAAAAATTGGAAATCGCGACAGGATTGCCATCTAACAAACTCCAGGATGCAGGACAGGAGATGATAGAACAACTCAAGCACAAGTTTGAATCAACGACCAAGAAAAGTGAACAAGTGCAGGTGCTGCTGTTGCTGCATTGAAGAGGAAATTGAAAGCCTAAGTCAGGTTAGTGAACACTGTGTACTTGAACTCACTTATTGATTGTATAATACATTACAAATGCTGATTTTCGAACCTATATGCCATACGTACATGTACATTATTGCTCATATCTCAGAAACTATTGGGGTGCCCATCACAAAATTTATGTGGAAGCTTCTTGACATCATAAGGTACCTCTGGGATGAATTTGAGGAAATTTGAAGGATACATTTTTTGGGGATTCACAATTGAAGTTTATATTTTGTGACAACTTTTTTGTGGTTGGAGGTAGGAAAATGTTGCCCAGACAAATTCATAGGGCATGAAAATACCTTTAAAATGACACCAAAACCAGCTCTCTAGGTGTTATACTTTTAGAGATATGGCCATTTGAATTCGTGACGTCGCGCTAATTAGTCCAAAGTTCGTTAGTCTGTATCTCACTAATTAAGAGGCTGTTAGCAAAAATATTTGAGTTCTTGCCGTTTTTCATGGGTCCCAATTGGTTCCCAAAGTTTTACAAAAATCTGAGAGATGACGGCAGATTCTTTGATGATTTGACATGGAATGCCCCGGACACAGGGATACGTGATGCCGTACCCGGGGAATTTCGGACGCGTGCTGGCAGAGAAATTCGCCGCCCGGCCCGATACGGTTGGGTCGACTGATGTTCCGTACCCTGTTCGTGCTGACGCTCGCTCGCTTCTAGCCGCACCGCCGTATAATTCTGACGGGGGGGGAGAATGTAGTGAAATCGTATTCGTACTGAACCCGGGGGTGATGCTCGCTGCTCGTTGACACCGCTAGGGGCGTGACTATAAGACCCGCTGCTGCGGACAGTGCTCCGAGACTTCTCCTGTGACACGTTACATCTGGTAGACTCGCTAACGGTACGCCAGCATAGAATATCCAGCTTGCTTGCATTGAATGTTACTAGGGCATGCCCGTACTATATATATATCTAAAATTATATCCCCCCCCTCTATTTACATGAAATGGTTTGGTCCAGCGAACGGCTTGCGTGAACGGAAAGCGAACGGCTTGCGAGTCCGTAAGTCCGGAAGTGACGTCCTCATTTGACTGTCCGGAAGGTCGCATATCGCAGTTACGATGAATCGCAAATTAGTTTTAATTAGTTTTAAAACATAGTTTAACGGCAACATAGTTTGCCAACGTGAAATAAATGAATACGCTCTCAAATGTGCCGTCCGAGGCAGAGTCTGTTCGCCACGTTCGGCACACGTGATAGCTCGCTGCTCTCTGATTGGTTGAATCGTTTTTTGGACATAGCTCGGTAACTACTTCTCCGATTAATATGAAACCTTGAAAAGGCACATCCTCGGGTCCCCAGCAATATACCTGGCAAGCTTAAAGTATATCAGACCCGTGGTTGTCGAGAAACAGCGGTCACAGACATACAGACATACAGAGATTACTGGAATTATAGATAGACTAGGGCATGCCCGTACGTGGGTGCCCGTTCCTTGCCAAAAAAAAAAAAAAACGCTACCCGTACGCTCTACCCCGCCCGTACGCCCGTAAACAAAAAAAACAACGCTCTTCGCTTCCGCCCTTCGCTCTGGGAGAAATAATGCGCATAAGAAATCGAGAAATTATTATTTTCTCCGGAAGAAATCGAATTACGAACCGTAATGGCGCACGCGCTCGGCTCGGCTCGCAACAACACGTTCTGTGATTGGCTGCCGGAAGTGAAGTCTTCACTGTCCGGAAGGTCGCAAATCGCAGTTACGATGAATCGCAAATTAGTTTTAATTAGTTTTAAAACATAGTTTAATGCCAACATAGTTTGCCAACGTGAAATAAATGAATACGCTCTCAAATGTGCCGTCCGAGGCAGAGTCTGTTCGCCACGTTCGGCACACGTGATAGCTCGCTGCTCTCTGATTGGTTGAATCGTTTTTTGGACATAGCTCGGTAACTACTTGTCCGATTAATTTCAAACCTTGAAAAGGCACATCCTCGGGTCCCCAGCAATATACCTGGCAAGTTGCAAGTATATCGGACCCGTGGTTGTCGATAAACAGCGGTCACAGACAAACAAACACACACACAGACATACACACACACACACACACAGAGATTAGTGGAATTATAGATAGACTAGGGCATGCCCGTACGTGGGTGCCCGTTCCTTGCCAAAAAAAAAAAAAACCGCTACCCGTACGCTCTACCCCGCCCGTACGCCCGTAAACAAAAAAAACAACGCTCTTCGCTTCCGCCCTTCGCTCTGACTGAATTGGGAGAAATAATGCGCATAAGAAATCGAGAAATTATTATTTTCTCCGGAAGAAATCGAATTACGTACCGTAATGGCGCACGCACTGGGCTCAGCTCGCTCTCACATCGGCCACGCCTACGCAATAACGCGTTCTGTGATTGGCTGCCGGAAGTGCAGTCCTCACTGTCCGGAAGGTCGCAAATCGCAGTTACGATGAATCGCAAATTAGTTTTAATTAGTTTTAAAACATAGTTTAACGGCAACATAGTTTGCCGACGGGAAATAAATGAATACGCTCTCAAACGTGCCATCCGAGGCAGAGTCTGTTCGCCACGTTCGGCACACGTGATAGCTCGCTGCTCTCTGATTGGTTGAATCGTTTTTTGGACATAGCTCGGTAACTACTTCTGCGATTAATTTAAAACCTTGAAAAGGCACATCCTCGGGTCCCCAGCAATATACCTGGCAAGTTTCAAGTATATCGGACCGGTAGTTGTCGAGAAACAGCGGTCACAGACAAACATACATACAAACATACAAACATACAAACATACAAACATACAAACATACAAACATACAAACATACACACAGAGATTGCTGGAATTATAGATAGATGAATGGTCCCATGTGATGCCACATCGTATACTTATTGCATTTCCTGCATTACAGGATGATGTCATGATCTAAATGGAATTAAACCACAAGTTGGACTAAAGTTGTGTGGACCTGATTGGTTTTCCACAACAGTATCCATGGAAATCTCCATGCATGGCTTGCGGACTTCCTCTCTGGTCGTAGTCAACGTGTGGCCCTGAATGGATTTCTCTCATCTCCCCCTTCCTATTCAGGCTGGAGTTCCCCAAGGCAGTGTGCTGGGCCCTGTGCTTTTTCTGGTCTTTATCAATGATCTCTCCTTGGTGTTGCCTGGTGTTGGGCTAGCGGCTAGGGTGCCAGCTTAGGATCCAAGGATCCTGGGTTCGAATCCCAGTCGATCAGCTGAATTAACGCCAGGGGGGTTAACTCAGCCTGTCATCCTTCCGAGGTCGGCAAATTTGAGTACCAGTCCACTGGTAATTCCCTGCTTGTCGTAAAAAGGCGACAAACAGGGTTAGCGGCAGGAAGGGCATCCAGCCGTAAAACATTGCTTCAAAAAGGGGACAAAAAAACAACAACAACCACGGTCCCCAAAAAGGCCAACTCCCGCTTTGCGGGGAAAAATGGCCTCTAAAAGGTGGGTTTTTTTTTTTATCAATGATCTCTCCGACTCTCTGGAAAATCCTCTCTATCTCTGCTGATGACTCCACTCTCTGCCGCTCCATTCCTCTTCCCTCAGATCGGCAGTCTGCAGCCTCCTCACTCTCTGAAGACCTGGACAAAATCACATACTGGTCAAACAAGTGGAACATGTCTTTCAATCCTGACAAATCTCACACTCTTACTATGTCTCTCCGAAAAGATCGACTGGACAACCCTCCCATCTACTTTCTCAACAATCCTCTCCAAGAAGTTCTGTCGCTCAAGCTTTTGGGTCTCACTATCTGCCATGATCTTTCTTGGGAAAACCACATTTCCAAGCTGGCCTCCAAAGCCAGTCGCCGACTGGGCATCCTCCGTCGTGCGAAGTCCTTCCTAGGCACACCTGAGCTCCTCACCACATACAAGGCTTTCATCCGCAGCTCAATGGAATACTGTTCTCCCCTATGGGCTGGTGCTCCTGCCTCACACCTGGCTCGGCTTCACGCTGTTGAATCCAAAGCTTTCAGAATCATTGGAATCTCCCGCGATGAAGCTATCTCTGAGGGCCTTTCACTCACTCACCGCAGGCAGATAGGTGGTCTTTCTGTCTTCTACCGACTCCTCTCGGCCTTGCTCCCCCAGCTCTCTCTGTGCTCTGTCCCCCAAATATTCCTACAGGTTGCACAAGATCTGCCAGCCACCCTCTGATGGTGAAACTGCCGAAATCTCGGCTCTCTGCTCACCTTCACTCTTTCATTCCTCTTTTCTCCCGCCTCTGGAACAAACTCCCACACTCACTTCAATCACACTCCTCCCTCCAGGTCTTTAAAACAGCTGTTCACCACCATCTCTTATCTTCCCCCATCCAAAACCTTGATCTTTTCGACCCCCACTAATTCACCCCAGATCCACCTTGTTTGAATTTACAACTTCTTTCCTGGAAGTCCTGGCAGTGTCCATATGTTTTATACCTCTCCCACCCCCCCACCCCCCTTCCCATGCCTCCCCCCCCAAAGCCCTCTCCCTCCCACAGTTCTCTCGATGTCTCCATGTCTCTCGGTCCCTGCTCTCAAATGTTGTGTTTGTGTCCTTCCCCCTCTCTCCCCATCTTGTCTACCGCTCCCGATGTTATTTGTTTTATGTGTCTGCTTGTCTTTCTGTGTGATTAATGTTCACTCTTTCACGAGTCTCGATCTTGTATACAAAAAATATATATATACAAAAAAATACAACAACTCCCACAGTAAACCCTCCGTTACGGTCTGAGCCAGCACATCCATCACAGCTACAAATAGTAGTGGACTTAGTACCGACCCCTGATGCACTCCCACCTTCACCTCAAACTCACCACTGTTCCCGTCCTTCGTCCTTACAGCTGTGCGCGCTCTTTTGTACATTGCAATCACAACTCTGATCAACCATTCCTCCACTTCTAACTTCCTCAATGCCCATGTCAATACTTCGCGTGGAACCCTATCGAATGCTTTCTCCAGATCAACAAACCCAAGAAACAACTTCTTCCTCCTCTCCATGTACTTCTCCTGCAACTGCCTCACAATAAAGAGCGCGTCTGTCATTCCTCTTCCTGGCATAAATCCAAAACTGCATTTCATCGATCTTCACCTTCTTCCTTGTCCTCCTCTCCAACACCCTTTCCAATACCTTCATTCCATGCTCCAATAACTTTATCGCTAGGTACGAGCCACACTCCAGAGGGTCACCTTTCCCCTTGTATAGAGGGACGAGGGTACTCAGTTCCCAATCCACTGGAATGCGACCTTCTTTCACCACCAGATTACAGATCTCTGCCATTCTCATCACACCCCAACTTCCTGCTGCCTTCAACATATCTCCCACAGCTCCCGTCGGCCCTCCCGCTTTTCTACTCTTCATTGCTTTTATCGCTTCCTCAACTTCCTTCTCAGTTATCTTCTCTGCCGGTCCTAAAACTGGGAACTCTCTATGTTGCCATCCCATTCATTCTCTGTATTCAACAGCATTTCCATATATCTTTTCCATCTTCCTTTAATTCCATCTGGGTCCACAACGATTTGTCCCACTTCATCCTTCAAGCAACTCACCCCCATCACATCACACCTCTCTTTCGCTATCTGCTTTGCAATCCTGAATACCGCTCTCTGACCCTCTTCCAAATCCAAGCCTTCTCCGAACATTTTCCTACATGTCTCCTGCGCCTTTGCTACCTCTTTCTTTGCAGCCTTCTTGGCTGCCTTATAACTTTCATGCTCTGCTTTTTCTGCTCCTGTACCCTTCGCCTTCTGCCACTCCTTGAACTTCTTCCTCTTCTCGTCAATCCTCTTTCCAACTTCATCATCCCACCACCATGTTTCCGAGTGCCTCGGTGGTCCTTTTGTCCATCCACATACCTCACCAACGGCTCCCAACAGACTAGCTTTCATTGACATCCAACCACTTTCAAGCTCAACCACATCATCCTCTACCCTACTCAGCCTCTCTTTTAATGCCTCCCTTACTGTCACCTCTTTCAACCTCCACACCTTCATTCTCGGTTGGTACTTCACCCGCCGAGCTCTCCTCACACCTTTCACCCTTACGTCGCAGACAACCAAGTGGTGCTGTGAGACAGCCTCCTCCCCCAGGATCACCTTTGTGTCCCGGAGGTGCCCCCTATCTCGCCTACGCACCATCAGGTAGTCAACGGTTGTCGTCTACCCACCTGACGTGTATGTAACAAGCTTATTATAGTCTTTCTGGAACTGAGTATTACAAATCAACAAATCAGCTCCATCAGCAAACTCCAAAATCCTTTCACCTTCTCCATTTCTCACACCATATCCGTAACCCCCATGAACTCCCTCAAAACCATCCATACTCCTTCCCACATGTCCATTTAGGTCTCCTCCTACCACAACAACTTCCTCATCTTTCACATTTTCCATCAGCTTCTCTATCGCACACCAGAACTTGTCCTTCTCTTCATCGCTTCGACCAACCTGCAGAGCATATCCCGAGATGACGTTCACCAAGAGCTTTCCAATCATCATTTTCACCATCATCAACCGATCACTCACTCTAATCACACTCACCACACTGTCTACAAACTCCTCAGAAAACAGGACACCAACACCATGCACGCCCTCTGGGCACCCTTGCCGCACAAACTTGTATTTCTGTCCCTGCCTACCCTTCACCATTCTCACACCACTTCCCTTCCATCTCGTCTGTTGCACACAACATATGTCCACTCTTCTTCTGATCAATACTTCCACCTCTTCTCCTGATCTCCCTGTCACTGTCCCTACATTCCATGTCCCAATCCTCAGAAACCGATCTCCACTTCGGGCTGTACCCTGCCCATATGTACTTGTAATTGTCATGGTTCTCTTTTTGAGGAAATGTTTTTATGGCCGGATGCCCTTCCTGATGCCAACCCTCTTAGTCGCCTCATTACGACACACAGGGATACGGTGTACCTATTCTAACTAGGGTACACACCGTACACACCGGTCCAAGTCAATTCATGTAAAAGCACAAGGATGGCCGAGTCATCCTCCCAAATACATTACACATACAAGCTCCTCCACAAGCTTAATATCACCATTGATAACAAAGAGAAGGTTCGTTTACACTGCACGTTAAGTAGCTAAAGATGGCCAGGCGTACAGAATGTAAACGCAACACTTTCGAAGGTGAGATCCTCAGTGAACAGAAGCACTCGGAGCCCTCAAGCACGTCGTGCAAACGAGCCTCAGCAAGCAGGAAAGGAAGCCTCAAGCACGTCGTGCAAACGAGCCTCAGGAAGCAGGAAAGGAGGGCTCAAGCACGTCGTGCAAACGAGCCTCAGGAAGCAGGAAAGGATGCCTCAAGCACGTCGTGCAAAACGAGCCTCAGGAAGCAGGAAAGGAGGCCTGAGCACGTCGTGCAAAACGAGCCTCAGGAAGCAGGAAAGGAGGCCTCAAGCACGTCGTGCAAACGAGCCTCAGGACGCAGGAAAGGAGGCCTGAGCACGTCGTGCAAAACGAGCCTCAGGAAGCAGGAAAGGAGGCCTCAAGCACGTCGTGCAAACGAGCCTCAGGAAGCAGGAAAGGAGGCCTGAGCACGTCGTGCAAAACGAGCCTCAGGAAGCAGGAAAGGAGGCCTCAAGCACGTCGTGCAAACGAGCCTCAGGACGCAGGAAAGGAGGCCTCAAGCACGTCGTGCAAATCCACCCAAGGGCTCATGAATGAATGAATGAATTGTGCACGAATTGTTGCTATCGCACTGCTAGTTTAGGATGTAGTTCATTAGCACGACTCATTGATACGATTAAACATCTTTGATCAGCATTGTACAAATACAGATTTAACCTGCAGTGTTAAAAATATTAATCTCTTTACACACATCGCACTTGCTTTTGCAATACGGTGAACAGGTTATGATCTGAACAGGTTATGATCTGAACAGGTTATGATCTGAACAGGTTATGATCTGAACAGGTTATGATCGTGACAAGGTTGAACTTTGATGCGAAATATTTTCTAAAGGCTAAACCAAGACACTTGCATACCAAACCGCCAAAACAAAGTTTGGAAAGGTTAATCCATCAAATAGAAAAAACAAACGCTTTACCTTTATCTAGGCGTTTCCTTCTTTTGAAGTACTGGATCAGAATGAAGCCAGGTAAGACGATTGAACTGTAGCCGACAAAGTTGAAAATGAGGCGAACGAGCCAGAAATCTGACCACAGAAGTGCCACTTCCTGAGCTGCCACGGAGTTACTGAGCGAGACGCACACGAGAGAGCGACAGACAGAGAGCATCAGCCATCACTCGATGCTTTATGCACAAATCATTAAACAAGGGTTATTCACACAATACACCAGTGCACGTAAAACATGGCAGTATGTGCGAGATGAAAATTATATATAGGTACTAGCGGGACTACCAACCTCCGGGTGCGCATGCATACCCATCATACCCAATGTGCTGCAACATGAGATATGGCAAGATGATTTGTAATATAGGTGGCACCCAAAATATGTGTAATATGTACCAGCCTGGTGTTGGCTTAGCGGTTAGGGTGCCGGCTTGGGATCCTAGGATCCTGGGTTCGAATCCCGGTCGATCGCTGAATTAACGCCAGGGGGGTTGACTCAGCCTGTCATCCTTCCGAGGTCCGCAGTGGACATCAATTTCCTAAATTACCTTAATGATTTTGAAGACCTGGAGGAGTTCAGCCCATTTTCTCTTAAAGTCTATTGCACACAACTGCAATGCCACCTGCCATATCATTATCCCCACGCTTTAATAAAAAAATTTTAACAAAAACAGCGACACAGACAGCATGAAGCCGAGCTCGGAGTGAGGCAGGAGCACCAGCCAAGAGGGGAGAGCAGTATTCCATCAAGGTGTGGATGAAAGCTTTGTATGTGGATAAGGACTCAGGTGTGCCAAGGAAGGACTTTGCACGACGGAGGATGCCCAGTCGGCGACTGGATTTGGAGGCCAGCTTGGAAATGTGGTTTTCCCAAGAAAGATCATGGCAGATAGTGAGACCCAAAAGCTTGAAAGCCAGAACTTCTTTGAGAGGATTGTTGAGAAAGTAGATGGGAGGGTTTTCCACACTGTCTTTACGGAGAGACAAAGTGAGCGTGTGAGATTTGTCAGCATTGAAAGACATGTTCCATTTGTTTGCCCAGTCTGATTTTGTCCAGGTCTGCAGAGAGTGAGGAGGCTGCAGACTGCCGATCTGAGGGATGAGGAATGGAGCGGCAGAGAGTGGAGTCATCAGCAAAGAGATAGAGAGGATTTTCCAGAGAGCCGAGAGATCATTGATGAAGACCAGAAAAAGCACAGGGCCCAGAACACTGCCTTGGGGAACTCCAGATGAGAGAATTCCATTGAGAGCCACACGTTGACTACAACAGGAAAGGAAGTCCGCAAGCCATGACTGCAGATTGCCTTGGATACCATATGAGGAGAGTTTGGTGAGCAGTGTGGGGTGCCATACCGTATCGAAAGCTCGAGACATGTCAAGGGAGACAGCTCTGATTTCCTGTCTGGCGTTGAGGACCTCCATCCAATGTTGGGAAAGCAGAAGCAGCATGTCCAGGGTAGAGTGACCTGGTCCGAACCCAAATTGAGATCAAGCCATTGGAGAACATGGAGAAGTTAATTCCACGTGGCACGGAGGCAAGTTCTGGCAAACACTCAATCTGCTGGAATATATTAAGTGTTGAATATTTTAAACAGCTCCGTTACGAACCTTATACCTTGTATTAAAATTTTAAATAAATAAAAAACGTGTCCAATGTCACGTGCTGAGCACCGAGTCTGCTTGTCCTCTGTTGGGCTCAATCCATGTCGATCCTCTTCCTTCTTTCACGTAGGGCACCACACCAAGTTACATTATTCGACGTTACATGTACATACGTACCATAGTTTGGTGAAGTTAGAGTAGCCCAAGGTGAATGATAAATAAAGATTAATGATCACACGGGGTCTCCCACGGAGAGTAGGCGAGTCATCACCGGCACTCTGGATTTATTTACTTATTTTTACAAAGTCCTGCATAGACTGCGGGTTAGCAGGTGTTCCCCACTCCCACCCCACTCGGTTCTTGAGCGACCTGTGCCTGAAGCCATGACGTTGGAGACCTACGAGTGAGAGACAGCATTAGCAGATGACGTACAAAACAAACACCACCGACGTCATGATGTCATCGCGAGGGTTCAACGTATTCCGAATGGGTGGACAGCGCTCCGGGGAGGCCGGGATGTTACTGCTCACACTCATCGTCGTGATTCGAGGGGACGGGACCGAGAGACCCGTGCGCACAGACCGGACGTGTCGAGCAGCTGGAAGATAAAGCTGCAACCTCGACTACCTTCCAAACCTTCCACGTGTCACATATCTCGGACGAATTACCTCACATATCTCGGACGAATTACCTCACACATCTCGGACGAATTACCTCACATATCTCGGACGAATTACCTCACATATCTCGGACGAATTACCTCACATATCTCGGACGAATTACCTCACATATCTCGGACGAATTACCTCACATATCTCGGACGAATTACCTCACATATCTCGTACGAATTACCTCACATATCTCGTACGAATTACCTCACATATCTCGTACGAATTACCTCACATATCTCGTACGCAGGTGGTCTTCAAAACAGTCAAACCCCAGTCGTCCCGCATGATTAATGATTATTTAAATAGATGGTAAATTAAACTGCTTACGTGTTCTCCACACACAGTGCGTCACAAGCTCGATAAAGGCGTCCGATACCCAACGGTGTAGTGCGTACGTCACCCACCTGTCCAGCGGCAGGAGGCCCATGCTGCCCGGGTGACCACCGAGACCGTTCCTGAGCTCGGGACCGGGCGCGCGCGCGCGCACACACACTCCGAACTGAGGAAACGCCGCCTCGCGCCACCGCTCGACCTCTAACCCCTCCCACCACTTCCGGTCCCGCCCCTTCAACGTCACCATCGTTCCTGCGCTTTTGTTTTTCATTTTTGACAGAGCTCGCCATTCACAAAAGGTGAAGACCACTCCGGCTGAGACAACACAATAAAATAAAGGAAAAAGGAAGAAGAAGAAGAAGAAGCAATTTGGTAGGACACTGACAAGGAGTTCCAAAGTAGAGCAGCACGAGTAAAGGAGCAGTGGAAGAGTATGAAAGAGTTGGTCCGATAGTGGGGCAACTTAGCATAACAATTGTGCATTTTGCGAGGAAAGCACCAAATTTGGCACACTAGTAGACTATCATATTATGAAAAGATCTGGATATTGCCTATTGGGCCATCTCAGATTCAGAGATTTGATTTTTG
Source organism: Myxine glutinosa (assembly GCF_964187855.1). Classification (NCBI taxonomy): domain Eukaryota; kingdom Metazoa; phylum Chordata; class Myxini; order Myxiniformes; family Myxinidae; genus Myxine; species Myxine glutinosa. The sequence continues at coordinate 127,004,950 of NC_136269.1, forward strand.
CAAGATTTCGATTCGATTGGGATCGAAGAGAACACCTTCTTCGTCTTCTGTACAGTGAAGTTGCCAGCCCTGAATTCTCTGGCTACATCTGGGTGCTTCATTGGGAGTGCAACCATGTCCCTCAGGTGAACAGGGACCCACCTGGCATAGTGCGTGTGGTCTAAGGCATGGAACCATGGGACCAGTTCCGTCAGGGCATCAAGGTACATCGTGAATGAAGCCTGCCGCAGTGCCGCAGAGAACGCACGTAGACCAGTACCAACATCTCCAGTTCCAGCACAGTTGCCCAGTACTGAAAGTTGGGAATGTCTTCTCCTCTCTGGTGACACCAGTCTTCGAACTCAGGCAGGTCTTCTGCATCATCGGCATATGTCATACAGTGGCGTTCATACGCACGGTGTTGCAGGATGTGCAGTGCCGCTGCAGTGATTTGATGAGCTCTTCTTGTGCGGGTGACGTGGGCAGCTCGCAGGAAGGAGTCGGCCGTCCTCGGCGTTGCAATCTCAGCTTGCAAATCTGCAAAATCTGCAAATCTTGCAAAAATAAAATCTCTGTATCTGAGATGGCCCAATATCCAGATCTTTTCATAATATGATAGTCTACTCGTGTGCCAAATTTGGTGCTGTCCTCACAAAATGCACAATTGTTATGCTATATTTAGCTTAGCTGCCGGACTACGACGGATACATTTAAATATACAGTATAAACAAAAACGTCACTCGGTAGACAAGCATACCTCCGCCAAGTATGAACAGATTACGTTTTGTATCCCACTGATAGGCCCGGTCTGGATTCGGACCTGAACCAAAATGTAATCGCTCTTTGTTCACAACTTTTTGACATGTCCTGCTGTACCTGCGGTGGCTCCGCTCACCTCACCACAGGTCGCTACAGAGGCACAGGCATGTTTAAACTGAGGATAATGACGTGGCTAAACTTGAGCTTTGGTGTTGTCATGATTTACACCAATTTGAGCTTTTTTGCTCAAATTTGAGCTTGAGCTCCCACTGCCCCCTTCCCACGCCCCCCCCCCCCCCCCCCCAAAGCCCTCGCCCTCTCTCAGATCTCTCGATGTCTCCATGTCTCTCGGTCCCTGCTTTCAAATGTTGTGTTTGTGTCCTTCCCCCTCTCTCCCCATCTTGTCTACCGCTCCCTATGTTATATGTTTTATGTGTCGGTTTGTCTTTCTGTGTGATTAAATGTTCGCTCTTTCACGAGCCTCGATATTGTATACAAAAAAAAAAAAACAAAAAAAAAAAAATCATAATACAAACATTTATTTTGTACAAATTTATTTGTAATATTAGTGATATCATTTTTTGTATTTTATTTGTAATCAAAAAAGGTCCAAGTGGTGTAAAGCTCTAAACGGTCAAGGGTCCAAGCTGGTCTAATGGGTCTAAAGTGTCTTGCAGGTCTTTGGGCTCTTAATGGTCTTTTGAGTCTTTCGGGTGTTCGAGGTCTTTTGGGCCCGCTGTGTCTTTGGGGTATTTTGGGACATCTGGGTCTTAAAGCGTCTTCAAATGTCTAATGGGTTTCAGCAGTCGAAATGGTCGAAAGGTATATTCCAACAGTACGTAATTAATAGACAGGATGCAACCGACATTCAAACAGTACGTAATTAATAGATGTATAGTCGCACGGCCTCATTGCTCGGCTTGACGGACCGTGTTTTTCGGTTTTATATATATTTGAAGACGTTTTGGTCACAAATACACAAACATACATACATAACCATATACTGTCGTGGCCAAAAATAGTCACCCTTGCACTTTTTTCAAATAATGCACCATTTCTTCCAGAAAATTGTTGAAATAAAAAATCTTTTGGTATCCACATATGTATTTATTTGATTTGCAGTGGGACAAAACAACAAAAAAGCAGAAAAAAATTACTAAATCTTAGCTTATTCCACACAGAAATCCTAAAATGGCCCAGACAATATTGTCATGTGCCTGCCCTCTGGTGAACACCGCAGGGAGACACAGATGACCAAATGAGCTTTAATTCCGAGGCATTTAATTCAATGGCGGACCTTCGTTATACACGCAAGGAGCAAGTCGGGGAGAAGCCGTGAGCGCTTAACCACCCGACGTCCTCGACCCTGCAATAAATCAACTCAAACTGACACGGAATTAAAATGTACAAAAATACCGACTTTATTAAAGAAAATGCCGATCACAAAAGAATGCACGATAAAACTATGATTCCTAAATGGAGCACTCCCATACAGACTCGAATACAAACAAAGGGAAATATAACGGAAAATAAATACGTGTTTGTGTGGCACTTAGCTCTGAGCAGCTCTTGAACCTCGTCAGGAATCGTCAAAAATCATCCGAGGCCTCTAACATCCTTGCGTGCGAAAACCGCATGCTGCACTCCGTGGGCACGAACTAGGCCTCGCCGCGTGCTCCGCTCACGCCTGGCTTCATGCGCAAAGCTAACAGGCCGCACCCGTCCACTCGTCTCTGCTCGGGAAACTGCAGTTCTCGGTCCGCAGTTCCTCCTCCTGACGTGAAGATGTAGGACACGACCGTTCATGATGAATCTTCCTTGTGCAAGAGCAATAAGCAACCATTCGCTATGGGATCCAGAAAGAGAAGAAGAAAATTTCGGCCGAGCGTTCCTTTATAGTCAAGGCTCTGACGTCATCTCACGACCTCTCCGTCTACGCTCCTATCAGCGAGTTCCATCTTACCAGTCCTTGTGCCAATCAAATCCCAGACCAACCACTGCTCGTTGGGGCGTGGCTCCATGGCCCAGCCTGATTGAGGTGGTGATGTAGCGGCTGCGGCAGCAGTGGTAGTGGTCGATGCCTGGTTTTCGGTTGGTTTTTATTTAGCGTTATTTATTATGGTGTCGATTGCTTGGATTGGCTATGGTGTGTAGTACGGTGTCATAAGGAACACAGGAAAAGAATCCAGAGGCATTACATACAGGGGATTAATTTACCCATAATCCCTCGCTAATTAACATACCCCACCCCTCTCATGGGGACGAAGATACAAGCTTACCCTACATACCGGCTACACAAATTTCCAACTTATTACATGGGGTTTATTTTTCTTCACGACATTCGGAGCACACTACATATGCATTCTACCTGGACTAAGGTATTGCCTACCCCCCTACAAACGTAACAATATAATTGGCACCTTTTAGAAGTTGTTAGAAATAATTAGATTTCAAGCAGGTGATTCTCCTTTACTTTGAGATGGAACTCACCTGTGGTGAATTGCAGGTGCCTGCAATATAAAAAACACTCATTCAACCAGTTTGAATAGAGAAAAGGAGTCATTCTGCTGTTTTGTGTCACTGTGTGTACCACAATGAGCATGGATAAAAGAAAGGAAAAAAAATAGAGAATTGTCTGAGGTCAGCCACAAGATTGTAGCCAAGCATGGACAATCTCAAGGTTACAAGTCCATCTCCAGAGACCTTGATGTTCCTGTGTTATCAGGAAGCGTAAGGCCCATGGCACTGCAGCCAACCTCCCTGGACATGGCCGCAAGAGAAAACTTGATGGAAGATTGCAGCGAAGGATTGTTTGAATGGTGGAGAAAGCACCTCGATCAACTGCCAAACAGATTCAAGCTGACCTTCAGACACAAGGTATGACAGTGTCAACTCACACCATCCGTCGCCAACTCGATGAAAGGGGGTTCTATGGTAGGAGATTCAGGAGGACCCCACTGCTGCTGAGAGAGAGACGTAAGAAATCCCAACTGGAGTTTGCCAAAACACACCTGAACAAGCCAAAATCTTTCTGTGGACAGATGAGACCAAATTAGAGCTTTTTGGTAAAGCACATCATCTCTATGTTTACAGAAAACAAAATGAAGCCTTTAAAGAAAAGAACAACTTCCTTACGGTTAAACATGGAGGAGGTTCAGTGATATTTTGGGGTTGTTATGCTGCCTCTGGCACTGGGTGCCCTGAATATGTGCATGGCATCATGAAATCAGGAGATTACCAAGGCATTTTGGAGCACAATGTTCAACCCAGTGTCGGAAAGCTGGGTCTCCGTCGATGGTCATGGGTCTTCCAGCAGGACAATGACCCCAAACACACTTCAAAAATAACCAAGGAATGGTTCAAGACAAAACGCTGGACTGTTCTGAAGTGGCCAGCAATGAGTCCAGATCTAAAGCCTATTGAACACCTGTGGGGAGATCTGAAAACAGCAGTTGGGAGAAGGCACCCTTCAAATCTGGGAGAACTGGATCAGTTTGCACAAGGAGAGTGGGCCAATCTGCCATTAGAGAGGTGTAGGAAGCTCATTCATGGCTATAGGAAGCTCTTGTCTGCAGTTATTTTGTCCAAAGGCTGTGCTACCAAATATTAAGTCTTAGTGGGGGGCCGTGCATGGGTAGTTTTTTCTTTTCATTTCAAATTGATGCAAAAGTTTCGTTTTCAGTACCAATTTGAAGGTAAGGGCCTATAGAACAATTTTGGTTCGAGTGTCAAGCACTCTGAGCAGCTCTTGAACCTCGTCAGGAATCGTGAAAAATCATCCGAGGCCTCTAACGTCCTTGCGTGCGAAAACCGCATGCTGCACTCCATGGGCACGAACTAGGCCTCGCCGCGTGCTCCGCTCACTCCTGGCTCCGTGCGCAAAGCGAACAGGCCGCACCGGTCCACTCGTCTCTGCTCGGGAAACTGCAGTTCTCGGTCTGCAGTACCTCCTCCTGACGATGAAGATGTCGGAACACGACCGTTCATGATGAATCTTCCTTGTGCAACGTTCATGATGAATCTTCCTAACCCTAACAACTCGGTGTCAAGCACCAAAAATGGTGCTTCTGGGGGCGTGGGGGGTTCCCGACCCCCCACCGGCCTATGCGAAATATGGAAAATGTTATAACTTTTGATTGGATGATCCGATCTGAACATATGAGGTATGTATGGATGCAGGATCAGGAGTAGCAACTTGTATTTCAAGCATTGTGCCCATAGAAGTAATAATTTTGCCGGTATCGGCGCATATCCACAAAGAAAGACCAAGGGTCATAGGCCCGGTAAGCTGAAACATGTTTTAAAAAATAAACTGGACAATTATATTCGGACCCAATGATATAGTGACATTTTTATTTATCTTTTAACTGTGCTACAATATGGTGGTGAGTAACTGCTTAGACAATTGCTTGAATAACTCCTTGAACAACAACAACAACATGCATTTTAAGGCCATTTTCCCTGCTAGAGCGGGGGTTAGCCTTGCGGTCCCCATGACAATCTTCTCCATTTTGCCGCTATTTTCTGCATCTCTCCTTGTTAACTCCCTTGCCCGCATTTCTTCTTCCACCATCTTTAGCCAAGTCTTTCTTGATCTTCCCCGTCCTCTACTTCCTTCTACATTCATTTCTATCACTCTTCTCAACCAGTCACTTTCATCCTTCCTCAACACATGACCAAACAATCTCAACCTGTTCCTCTTCACAGCATCAATCACAGGCTCTATTCCCATCATCTTTCGCAATTCATCATTTGTCTTCCTCTCTCTCAACGATACTCCGCACATCCACCGAACCATTCGCATTTCCACCCTTTCCAGCCTTCGCTGCTGCTCTACGTTCATTACCCATGTCTCGCTCCCATAAATGATAACACTTCTCAAACATGCAGCATACACCTTTCCCTTCAGCTTCAACGACACTCCCCTCCTCATCAGCACGCCACTCAGTTCCCAAAACTTCTTCCATGCACATCTCACTCTTGCAACCGTTGCCGAGTCTGATCCACCTTCTCCATTCAGCATGTCTCCAAGGTAGCAAAATGTTTTCACATCTTCCAGCTTCATGCCGTCTCTAAGATCCAACTCAACATTTCCTCCATCTGCAGCTCCCTCTGTGCACACCTTACATTTGAATGTCGCTGCCACACTGGTTAATGACCCTCTCAGACCAGTACATTTGTGATGAACCCACTCAGCGCACATTGTACATTGAATGGAGTTCACTCCGACACCCTTGCTGCACACAGCACATGGCCACTTCCCAGTTCTTTCCACCTCACCACATGCTTTAACACTTGCCATCACCTTCGTCTTTCCTATATTCACCTTCAGACATTTTGTCTCCATACATTCCTTCCACGTGTTCATCTTTTCCTCCAGTCCATCCATACTTTCCGCAATCAACACCAGATCATCTGCATACAACAACTCCCACGGTAAACCCTCCTTTACGTTCTGAGCCAGCACCTCCATCACAGCTACAAATAGTAGTGGACTTAGTACTGACCCCTGATGCACTCCCACCTTCACCTCAAACTCACCAATGTTCCCGTCCTTCGTCCTTACAGCTGTGCGCTCTTTTGTACATTGCCATCACTACTCGGATCAACCATTCCTCCACTCCTAATTTCCTCAATGCCCATGTCAATACTTCATGTGGAACCCGATCGAATGCTTTCTCCAGATCAACAAACCCAAGAAACAACTTCTTCCTCTTCTCCATGTACTTCTCCTGCAACTGCCTCACAATAAAGAGCGCGTCTGTCGTTCCTCTTCCTGGCATAAATCCAAACTGCATTTCGTCGATCTTCACCTTCTTCCTTATCCTCCTCTCCAACACCCTTTCCAATACCTTCATTCCATGCTCCAATAACTTTATCGCTCGGTACGAGCCACACTCCAGAGGGTCACCTTTCCCCTTGTATGGAGGGACGAGGGCACTCAGTTCCCAATCCACTGGAATGCGGCCTTCTTTCACCACCAGCTTACAGATCTCTGTCATTCTCTTCACACCCCAACTTCCTGCTGCCTTCAACATATCTCCCACAACTCCCGTCGGCCCTCCCGCTTTTCTACTCTTCATTGCTTTTATCACTTCCTCAACTTCCTTCTCAGTTATCTTCTCTGCCGGTCCTAAAACTGGGTTACTCTTTATGTTGCCATCCCATTCATTCTCTGTATTCAACAGCATTTCCATATATCTTTTCCATCTTCCTTTAATTCCATCTGGGTCGACAACGATTTGTCCCACTTCATCCTTCAAGCAACTCCCCCTATCACATCACACCTCTCTTTCGCTATCTGCTTTGCAATCCTGAATACGGCTCTCTGACCCTCTTCCAAATCCAAGCGTTCTCCGAACATTTTCCTACATGCCTCCTGCGCCTTTGCTACCTCTTTCTTTGCAGCCTTCTTGGCTGCCTTATAACTTTCATGCTCTGCTTTTTCTGCTCCCGTACCCTTCGCCTTCTGCCACTCCTTGAACTTCTTCCTCTTCTCGTCAATCCTCTTTCCAACTTCCTCATCCCACCACCATGTTTCCGAGTGCCTCGGTGGTCCTTTTGTCCATCCACATACCTCACCAATGGCTCCCAACAGACCATCTTTCATTGACATCCAACCACGTTCAAGCTCAACCACATCAACCTCTACCCTACTCAGCCTCTCTTTTAATGCCGCCCTTACTGTCACCTCTTTCAACCTCCACACCTTCATTCTCGGTTGGTACTTCACCCGCCGAGCTCTCCTCGCACCTTTCACCCTTATGTCGCAGACAACCAAGTGGTGCTGTGAAACAGCCTCCTCCCCGGAGATCACCTTTGTGTCCCGGAGGTGCCCCCTATCTCACCTACGCACCATCAGGTAGTCAATGGTATCAGTCACCATCAGAATAACTCCATGAACAATAGTTTTAATAAGAAAGTGGCTAACAAATCGACCATAATATACATGTCAGTATTGGAAATTGTTCTGGTCCAGCTACTTCTCGCACTTGCATTTGCACAGACGTGTGCACTTCAACTTTGTCCTCATGTACTTGCACAGAGCGCAGGTACTTGTGCAAGTGCACTTCACATCCAGGTGGAATACATCCTTGGCGAGGGCCAGCGAGGTCCAAACGGGAAGCAGCTTGCCGTCCTCTTCCTTCCACCCATGATTAGTGGGGTTGTTGACGGGCATCATCGACCTTTGGGCTGTTGTCCAGATGCTCGCTTGGAAGACACTCCTTTTGAGATGTTGATCCAAAGCATCACTCATTGGGGGAATTTTCTCCACGTCCCTCGTCTTCTGTGAGAACACCCTCATTCGGACGAGGTCAACGTCATTGTCCTCGTTTGACTCATTGGAGTACAGCCGACAGACAAAGTTCGTTGCCACTTCTTTCAGCCTTGGCGATGTTTGGAATGGAGTGTCGACGATAATCTTCAGAGGACATTACATGAAAACGTGTGGTGGGAGGAGTGTTTGCAGTGGGGGTGGTGGTTGCAGTGTGAGTGGTGGTTGTAGAGGGGGTGTGGTGGTTGCAGTGCGAGTGGTGGTTGCAGAGGGGAGTGGTGGTTGCACTGGGAGTGGTGGTTGCAGTTCCAGTGAGGTGGTGGTTGCAGTGGACGTGGTGGGTGTAGTGGGGTGGTTGCAGTGGTAATGGTAGTTGTAGTGGGGGTTGTGGTTCCAGTGGGGGGTGGTGGTTGCATTGGAGTGGGTGAGGGTCTCTTCCTTGGCCGTAGTAGGCATCACTCACTTGACATCACTCAAGACCCACCTGTTCAACACTGCATTCAACATTTAACCCACAGCATTTAACCCCTGACTATCTCTTCTCCTTCTCCTTCCTTTTGCTTTGATTATTTACCTATTGATTTTTGTCTTTTTGCACTTGTTTTTTTGTACTCTGTCAAAGCGCCTTTGGGCTTCTTGAAAAGCGCTATATAAAATAAATGTATTATTATTATTATTATTAGTACAGAGTGTGTAATGTCTGCAGTTTCTTCCACTTTACCTGCCAAACACCAAACCCCTTCCCCTCCCTCACCCCTTCCCAAGTACAGGCTCCATTTGTTTGAGAACTATGAAACATGGTGTTTCGACTTGGCCCGTGCGATCTCGGGGGTGTTGCTGTATGTGCAGCATTCAATCTTCTAAAAAGCGGGGATTGAAGGACGCCATCTATTTATTACGTACGCAAAAATGACGAGATACAGCAGGCATATTGCTTTGAACGGGGCCAACGACAATAATTTTAACAATGTCAATAATTCCATATAAGAGGAAACCCACAGCGATTCATATCACAATATTAGACTCCAACCCGAAATGGCGACATTAAATACTGCATAATATCCTCATCAAGCACACAGTGATGTAGAAGCCATGTACCTTTTCATCCTGAACAGTTTGCAGTATTTTGTAATCACAGTGCCAATGAATCATATCGACAGAGTTAGCACTAGGATGAAAAACATTGCACTTTGATCTACAAATCATCCAAGAAAGTTTGAAATTCCAACTTCTTTCCTGGAAGTCCCGGCAGTGTCCATATGTTTTATACCTCTCCCACCCCCCCCCCCCTTCCCATGCCTCCCCCCCCCCCCAAAGCCCTCTCCCTCCCACAGATCTCTCGATGTCCCTGCTCTCAGATGTTGTGTTTGTGTTCCTCCCCCTCTCGCCCCATCTAGTCTACTGCTCCCCATGTTATATGTTTTATGCGTCGGTTTGTCTTTCTGTGTGATTAATGTTAGCTCTTTCACGAGCCTCGGTCTTGCATACAAAAAAAAAAGAAAAAAAGAAAAAGGATCTTCCAAGATGGCGTCGTGTATTTCTCACTCCTGTGCACATTGAGAAATGCCATGATTACATTGAAACATTCCACACCATTGAAACATTGAGTTCATAGAACACCTAGCCCCACAGTCTTGAGAAACACGGACGTACACAATTATATACTTGAGTCTTCAGTTCAAGTATAATATTCAATTGATATAAAAGATTTTTAAGTTCGTACAATTTTTTTTTGGAAGTTTACCACCGTTGATGCAGCGTCTTTTACACCACCCTATCAAACTCGTTATACAAGTTCACCCTGCCTGTTTGTGTCCTTTATGACATTGAAGGAACTGCGCTCCAACGCGAGTCGAAAGAATTGACGCGACCAAAGACGGAATTCGTCCGAGTTGCTTTATTGAAACAAAACAGCTCAGGTATTCTGACAAGCCCGTTTATCGGGCAGCAATATATATACACATTTATGTCGGGAAGTTTGCCCGGCAAAAGCTATACCGGGCATGCCCGGGTATCAAGGGCGAGCCTTGGAAAGGCGAGTCTGGACCTGCCCGGGCGTGTTTGGCTGCGGCCTGGCAAGTCGAGGCTGGGCGTGCCCGGGCGCTCTGGACGAGCACTGGAAAGGTGATAGCGGGCATGCCCGGACGCTCTGGGCGAGCCCTGGAAAGGCGATAGCGGGCATGCCCGGACGCTCTGGGCGAGCCCTGGAAAGGCGATAGCGGGCATGCCCGGACGCTCTGGGCGAGCCCTGGAAAGGCGAGAGCGGGCATGTCCGGGAAAGACGAGACCGGGCGTGCCCGGGAGGTTCGGGCGTGCCCGGGAACAGTGAGTCCGGGCATGCCCGGGAGAGGCGCGTCTGGCCGTGTTCTGGCCGGTGCAAGGCGATTGTGTGCATCCAGCGGTAACCGCTACACACGCCCCTCCAGAATCGACCTGCACCGGCAGGGTCAATTTAAGGGGGGTCCGGATGACCCGGCCGAAGCGACCCCTGGAGGGTCGTGGGGAGGGGTCCGACATGGTGGTGGGTGGTCGAGCGGGGGGAACTGTGGACGGCGGGCGGCCTCGCCGCGGAGGAAGGGCCAACCGTGGTGGTCGGTCGACGTCCATGTGCGCAGGTTTGAGGCGGTCCACAGAAATCCGGTCCAGCCGGCCGCCGAAGTCGACGATGAAAGACTTGTCGCCCCGTCGCAGGACCCGGAAGGGCCCGTCGTACGGCGGCCGGAGTGGCCCCCGGTGCGCGTCATGACGCACTAAGACGTACTCCGCTGTGCGAAGCGCCGGGGGGACGTAGGACTGGGGGCCACCGTGGCGGGACGTCGGCACGGGGGCAAATCGTCGGGCAGCCTCCTGGAGGTCCGAGCGCTAGCGAGCGGCGGACCAGGGACTGGTAGCGTCGGGCACGAATTCGCCCGGGACGCGGAGCGGCTGGCCGTAGACGAGCTCGGTGGCGGACGCCTGGAGGTCTTCCTTGGGGGCCGTGCGAAGGCCCAAAAGGACCCACGGCAGCCGGTCGGCCCAACCGTCGTCCTGAAGGCCGGCCATGAGTGCGGCCTTCATGGAGCGGTGAAACCGCTCGCACAACCCATTGGCTTGGGGGTGGTAGGCCGTGGTGCGGTGCAGCGTGACCCCCAACGAACGGGCGACCGCGCCCCAAAGCTCAGACGTGAACTGTGGGCCGCGGTCGGACGAGATGTCCGCTGGTGCGCCGAAGCGCGCGACCCAGGTGGCGATGAACGCTTGCGCCACGTCGGCGGTGGTGGTGGAGGTGAGGGGCATGGCCTCCGGCCACCTGGTGGTCCTGTCCACCATGGTGAGCAGGTGGGTGAACCCCCCCCCCCCCCCCCCCGAGGGGGGCAGGGGACCCACCAGGTCCACGTGGACGTGGTCGAAACGCCGTTCAGGCACGGCGAAAGGTGCCAGCGGGGGCCTGGGTGTGGCGGTGGACCTTGGCTCGCTGGCAGGCCGTGCAGGCATTGGCCCAGTCGCGGATGTTTCGTCGAAGGCCGTGCCAGACGAAACGCGCCGACACCAGCTTCTGAGAAGCTTTCCGGCCCCGGTGAGAAAGGCCGTGGATGGAGGCGAAGATGCGGCGCTGCCAGGAAACGGGCACGATGGGGCGAGGCTGGCCCTGGGAGACGTCGCAGAGCAGGACGGTGCCCGCGAAGGGGATGTCGGCCAGGCGGAGGCCCGTGTCCGCCGCGCGGAGTGCCTGCACCGAGGCGTCGGTGGTCTGGTCGGCCGCCATGAGCGCGAAGTCCACGCCGAGGTGGACCGCGTTCGCGCTGGCCCGCGAAAGGCAGTCGGCCACGGCGTTGTCTTTGCCGGCGACGTGCTGGATGTCCGTGGTGAACTCCGACACGGCGGAGAGGTGGCGCTGCTGGCGGGCCGACCACGGCTCCGTGACCTTAGCCATTGCGTAGACCAACGGCTTGTGGTCGACGAAAGCCGTGAACGGGCGGCCCTCCAGGAGGTGTCGGAAATGGCGAACGGCCAGGAATAGCCCGAGCAGCTCGCGGTCGAACGTGCTGTAGTTTAACTCGTTCGGCCGGAGTTGCCGGCTGAAAAAAGCGAGTGGCTGCCAAACCCCGTCCACCCATTGCTCATGGACGGCGCCCACCGCGTAGTTGGAGGCGTCCGTAGTGAGGGCGATGGGCGCGTTGAGCACCGGGTGAGCCAGCAGCGTTGCGTCGGCGAGGGCCCGTTTGGCGCTGGCGAAGGCCGCGTCCATGGCCGCGGACCAAACAATGTCATGCTTGGCCGGCTTGCCCCGGAGGGCCTCGAAAAGGGGCCGCATGAGCTGAGCAGCGCGGGGCACGAATCGGTGATAAAAATTCACCATGCCGAGGAACTCTTGGAGGGCCTTGATGGAACGGGGACGCGGGAACGTGGTGATGGCCTCGACCTTGGTCGGCAGCGGCACGGCCCCGGTCTTGGTGATGCGGTGGCCCAAAAAGTCAACGGTCGTCGCGCCGAAGTGGCATTTGACCGGGTTGACAATTAAGCCGTGCTCGCTGAGGCGACCGAACAGTGTTCGGAGGTGGAGGAGGTGCTCGGCGCGGGACGTGCTGGCGACGAGGATGTCGTCCAGATAGACGAAAAGAAACGGCAGGTCGCGCAGCACGCCGTCCATCAAGCGCTGGAACGCCTGGGCCGCGTTCTTGAGGCCAAACGGCATCCGCAAAAATTCGAACAGGCCGAACGGCGTGATGACGGCCGTCTTCGGGACGTGGGCCGCCCGGACAGGTACCTGGTGGTAGCCCCGTATCAGGTCAATTTTCGAAAAGATGACCCGTCCCGCCAAACGGGCGGAAAAGTCCTGAATATGCGGGATCGGGTACCTGTCGGGGGTGGTAGCGTCATTGAGACGGCGGTAGTCGCCACATGGGCGCCACCCACCCCCCCACTTTGGCACGATGTGCAGTGGCGAGGCCCACGCGCTATCGGAGCGCCGCACGATGCCGAGGTGCTCCAACGCGTCGAATTCGGCCTTCGCCACGGCGAGCTTGGCTGGGTCGAGGCGGCGGGCCCTGGCGTAGACCGGCGGGCCCATAGTGGGTATGTGGTGCTCGAACCCGTGCCGCACCGCGACGGCCGAAAACGTCGGTCGCGTGAGGGCCGGGAATTCCACGAGCAGGCGAGCGAACTCGTTCGTTGCCGGGAGGGCGCACGCCAGTTCGGTCGGCGTGGAGCTGCTCATTGTGCACGCCAGGGAGCTGAAGGTCTCGGCATGGACAAGGCGACGTCGTTTGACATCGACCAGCAGCCCGTGCGCGCAGAGGAAGTCGGCGCCCAGCAAAGCCACGGGGACGCTGGCGGTAACAAAAGTCCATTGAAAGCGCTGGCTGCCGAAGCAGAGGGTGACGACGCGTGGGCCGAAAGTGCGTATGGCCGAGCCATTAGCAGCGACCAAAGAGGGGCCGCAAACTGCGTCCAGCCTGTCCTGCTCGGAGGCGGGTATGACGCTCAGTTGGGCGCCGGTGTCGCACAGGAAACGCCGCCCAGACGCTTTGTCCCGAATAAACAGCAAGTTGCCCGAGTGGCCGGCGCTCATGACTGGGAATGAACGCCGGCCCGGCCGTTTCCCGACCTGCCGAAAGTGCACGGGGGCCGGCACGTCCGAGCCTTGTGTCCGAACCTGGCGTGGTAATAACACCACACCCGGTCAGGTGGGGGCCCCGGCCGTCGTGTCGGAAGCGGGCGGTGCGGCGTGGCGGCCGCCAGTTGCACCGGCAGTTCGGCCTCCAACCGCGCAGGGCGCTCGGGCATCGTGGGCGTCGCCTCGGACGGCGGCGGGCTCCAGGTAACCGCGCCGATGTGCTGGCCCGCCGAGGAGATCTTATCGGCTTCCCTGGCGAGGGCACGGGAATCCGTGATCAACGTGCCAGCCAGGGCGAGGCGTACCGGGTGAGGCAGCTGGCGAAGGAACAGCTCGCGGAACAGAAAATCCGGAGAGTGCTCACCGAGCAATGAGAGCATATAGTCCATGCGCTCGGACGGGCGCGTGTCGCCGAGCTCGGGCAGGTCAAGCAGGCGCCGTGCGCGTGCTGCCGGTGAGAGGGCGAAAGCGTCGAGGAGGAGTGTCTTCAGCGCGTCGTATTTGTCAGCAGCCGGCGGGTGCTGGAGGAGGCTCAAGGCGCGGGCCGCGGTGGCGGAACCGAGCGCCGCCACAACATGGTGGAAGCGGGTGTCGTCCGCGGTGATGCCTCGCAGGGCGAACTGAGAGTCCGCCTGAGCGAACCAAACAGCCGCGTGAGCCTCCCAGAAGGTAGGCAGTTTAAGCGTCACTGCCGTATCCATGTCGGTAGGTCACCAATGAAGGAACTGCGCTCCAACGCGAGTCGAAAGAATTGACGCGACCAAAGACGGAATTCGTCCGAGTTGCTTTATTGAAACAAAACAGCTCAGGTATTCTGACAAGCCCGTTTATCGGGCAGCAATATATATACACATTTATGTCGGGAAGTTTGCCCGGCAAAAGCTATACCGGGCATGCCCGGGTATCAAGGGCGAGCCTTGGAAAGGCGAGTCTGGACCTGCCCGGGCGTGTTTGGCTGCGGCCTGGCAAGTCGAGGCTGGGCGTGCCCGGGCGCTCTGGACGAGCACTGGAAAGGTGATAGCGGGCATGCCTGGACGCTCTGGGCGAGCCCTGGAAAGGCGATAGCGGGCATGCCCGGACGCTCTGGGCGAGCCCTGGAAAGGCGATAGCGGGCATGCCCGGACGCTCTGGGCGAGCCCTGGAAAGGCGAGAGCGGGCATGCCCGGGAAAGACGAGACCGGGCGTGCCCGGGAGTGCCCGGGAACAGTGAGTCCGGGCATGCCCGGGAGAGGCGCGTCTGGCCGTGTTCTGGCCGGTGCAAGGCGATTGTGTGCATCCAGCGGTAACCGCTACAACATCCTTAAAAACGAAGCTTCCTGTTTGGAATGATTTTCAATTCCTCTTAACTGCCAGACGGAGACAGGGTAAAACAAAAATCGCACCTGTGTCCGAAGGAAGTGGTTCAGTTTGACATTTTAAATATTAAATAGGAAAAGCCTAGAAACAAACTAAATCCTTTCGAACCTCTAGAATTACCCTTTAGGAACCCTCTAGAATCTCTCGAATTACCCTTTAGAATCTCTAGAATGATCCTTTAGAACCAATTTGAATTACCCTTTAGAATCTCTAGAATTACCCTTTAGAACCCTCTAGAATTACCCTTTAGAACCCTCTAGAATGAACCTTTAGGACCCTGCTAGAATTACCCTTTAGAACCCTCTAGAATCTCTCGAATTACCCTTTAGAATTATACTTTAGAATCCTTTAAAATTACCATTTAAAGCCGTTTAGAATTACCCTTTAGAACCCCATACAATTAGCCTTTAAAACCAATTTGAATTACCCTTTAGAATCTCTAGAATTACCCTTTAGAATCTCTAGAATTACCCTTTAGAATCCCATACAATTATCCTTTAAAACCAATTTGAATTACCCTTTAGAATCTCTAGAATTACCCTTTAGAACCCTCTAGAATTACCCTTTAGAATCCCATACAATTATCCTTTAAAACCAATTTGAATTACCCTTTAGAATCTCTAGAATTACCCTTTAGAACCCTCTAGAATTACCCTTTAGAATCCCATACAATTATCCTTTAAAACCTATTTGAATTACCGTTTAGAATTTCCCTTTGGAATACCAATTATAATTGAACTTTAGAAACCTCTAGAATTACACTTTAGAACCCTCTAGAATTACACTTTACAACGCTCTAGAATTACACTTTACAACGCTCTAGAATTACACTTTACAACGCTCTAGAATTACACTTTACAACCCTCTAGAATTACACTTTACAACCCTCTAGAATTACACTTTACAACCCTCTAGCATTACACTTTAGTGACAACCCTCTAGAATTACACTTTACAACCCTCTAGAATTACACTTTACAACCCTCGAGAATTACATTTTAGTGACAACCCTCGAGAATTACACTTTACAACCCTCTAGAATTACACTTTACAACCCTCTAGAATTACACTTTACAACCCTCTAGAATTACACTTTACAACCCTCTAGAATTACACTTTACAACCCTCTAGAATTACACTTTACAACCCTCTAGAATTACACTTTACCAACAACCCTCTAGAATTACACTTTATCACCCTCTACAATTACACTTTACAACCCATTTGAATCCCCTTTACAATTACACTTTACAACCCATTTGAATCCCCTTTACAACCCTCTAGAATTACACTTTACCGACAACCCTCAATAATTACACTTTACAACCCATTTGAATCCCCTGTACAATTACACTTTACAACCCATTTGAATCCCCTTTACAACCCCCTAGAATTACACTTTACCGACAACCCTCAATAATTACACTTTACAACCCATTTGAATCCCCTTTACAATTACACTTTACAACTCATTTGAATCCCCTTTACAACCCTCTAGAATTACACTTTACCGACAACCCTCCATAATTACACTTTACAACCCATTTGAATCCCCTTTACAATTACACTTTACAACCCATTTGAATTCCCTTTACAACCCTCTAGAATTACACTTTACCGACAACCCTCAATAATTACACTTTACAACCCATTTGAATCCCCTTTTGCAACCCCCTAGAATTACACTTTACAACCATCTAGAATTACACTTTACAACCATCTAGAATTACACTTTACAACCATCTAGAATTACACTTTACAACCATCTAGAATTACACTTTACCAACAACCCTCTAGAATTACACTTTACAACCCTCTAGAATTACACTTTACAACCATCTAGAATTACACTTTAGAACACATTTGAATTACACTTTACCAACAACCCCCTAGAATTACACTTTACAACCATCTAGAATTACACTTTACCAACAACCCCCTAGAATTACACTTTACAACCCTCTAGAATTACACTTTACCAACAACCCTCTAGAATTACACTTTACAACCATCTAGAATTACACTTTAGAACACATTTGAATTACACTTTACCAACAACCCTCTAGAATTACACTTTACAACCCTCTAGAATTACACTTTACCAACAACCCTTTCCTTTCACTCACGCCTTTCACTCACTCACCGCAGGCAGGTAGGTGGTCTTTCTGTCTTCTACCGACTCCTCTCCGGCCTTGCACCCCCAGCTCTCTCTGTGCTCTGTCCCCAAAATAATTCCTACAGGTCGCACAAGATATGCCAGCAACCCTCTGATGGTTAAACTGCCGAAATCTCGGCTCTCTGCTCACCTTCACTCTTTCATTCCTCTTTTCTCCCGCCTCTGGAACAAACTCCCTCACTCCCTTCAATCCCACTCCTCCCTCCAGGTCTTTAAAACAGCTGTTCACCACCATCTCTTATCTTCCCCCATCCAAAACCTTGATCTTTTCTACCCCCGCTAATTCACCCCAGATCCAGCTTGTTTGAAATTCCAACTTCTTTCCTGGAAGTCCTGGCAGTGTCCATATGTTTTATACCTCTCCCACCGCCCCCTTCCCATACCTCCCCCACAAAGCCCTCGCCCTCTCTCAGATCTCTCGATGTCTCCATGTCTCTCGGTCCCTGCTCTCAAATGTTGTGTTTGTGTCCTTCCCCCTCTCCCCATCTTGTCTACCGCTCCCGATGTTATATGTTTTATGTGTCGGTTTGTCTTTCTGTGTGATTAATGTTCGCTCTTTCACGAGCCTCGATCTTGTATACAAAAAAAAAAAAAAAAAAAAAAAACCCTCTAGAATTACACTTTACAACCATCTAGAATTACACTTTAGAACACATTTGAATTACACTTTACCAACAACCCCCTAGAATTACACTTTACAACCCTCTAGAATTACACTTTACAACCCTCTAGAATTACACTTTACCAACAACCCTCTAGAATTACACTTTATAACCCTCTACAATTACACTTTACAACCCATTTGAATCCCCTTTACAATTACAATTTACAACCCATTTGAATCCCCTTTACAACCCTCTAGAATTACACTTTACCGACAACCCTCAATAATTACACTTTACAACCCATTTGAATCCCCTTTACAATTACACTTTACAACCCATTTGAATCCCCTTTACAACCCTCTAGAATTACACTTTACCGACAACCCTCAATAATTACACTTTACAACCCATTTGAATCCCTTTTACAACCCCCTAGAATTACACTTTACTGACAACCCTCAATAATTACACTTTACAACCCATTTGAATCCCCTTTACAACCCTCTAGAATTACACTTTACCGACAACCCTCAATAATTACACTTTACAACCCGTTTGAATCCCCTTTACAACCCTCTAGAATTACACTTTACCGACAACCCTCAATAATTACACTTTACAACCCATTTGAATCCCTTTTACAACCCCCTAGAATTACACTTTACAACCATCTAGAATTACACTTTACCAACAACCCTCTAGAATTACACTTTACAACCCATTTGAATCCCCTTTACAATTACACTTTACAACCCATTTGAATCCCCTTTACAACCCTCTAGAATTACACTTTACCGACAACCCTCAATAATTACACTTTACAACCCATTTGAATCCCCTTTACAACCCTCTAGAATTACACTTTACCGACAACCCTCAATAATTACACTTTACAACCCATTTGAATCCCCTTTACAACACTCTACAATTACACTTTACAACCCATTTGAATCCCCTTTACAATTACAATTTACAACCCATTTGAATCCCCTTTACAACCCTCTAGAATTACACTTTACCGACAACCCTCAATAATTACACTTTACAACCCATTTGAATCCCTTTTACAACCCCCTAGAATTACACTTTACAACCATCTAGAATTACACTTTACCAACAACCCTCTAGAATTACACTTTATAACCCTCTAGAATTACACTTTACAACCCATTTGAATCCCCTTTACAATTACACTTTACAACCCATTTGAATCCCCTTTACAACCATCTAGAATTACACTTTACCAACAACCCTCTAGAATTACACTTTACCGACAACCCTCTAGAATTACACTTTACAACCCTCTAGAATTACACTTTACCAACAACCCTCTAGAATTACACTTTACAACCCTCTAGAATTACACTTTACCAACAACC
Organism: Myxine glutinosa; assembly: GCF_964187855.1. NCBI lineage: Eukaryota > Metazoa > Chordata > Myxini > Myxiniformes > Myxinidae > Myxine > Myxine glutinosa. The sequence goes on from NC_136269.1 coordinate 127,024,075, forward strand.
CTCTAGAATTACACTTTACAACCATCTAGAATTACACTTTACAACCCTCTAGAATTACACTTTACAACCCTCTAGAATTACACTTTACCGACAACCCTCTAGAATTACACTTTACCGACAACCCTCTAGAATTACACTTTACCGACAACCCTCTAGAATTACACTTTACCGACAACCCTCTAGAATTACACTTTACAACCCTCTAGAATTACACTTTACCGACAACCCTCTAGAATTACACTTTACAACCCTCTAGAATTACACTTTACCAACAACCCTCTAGAATTACACTTTACAACCATCTAGAATTACACTTTACCAACAACCCTCTAGAATTACACCTTACAACCATCTAGAATTACACTTTACAACCCTCTAGAATTACACTTTACAACCCTCTAGAATTACACTTTACCAACAACCCTCTAGAATTACACTTTACAACCCTCTAGAATTACACTTTACCAACAACCCTCTAGAATTACACCTTACAACCATCTAGAATTACACTTTACAACCATCTAGAATTACACTTTAGAACACATTTGAATTACACTTTACCAACAACCCCCTAGAATTACACTTTACAACCATCTAGAATTACACTTTACCAACAACCCTCTAGAATTACACTTTATAACCCTCTAGAATTACACTTTACAACCCATTTGAATCCCCTTTACAATTACACTTTACAACCCATTTGAATCCCCTTTACAACCCTCTAGAATTACACTTTACCGACAACCCTCAATAATTACACTTTACAACCCATTTGAATCCCCTTTACAACCCTCTAGAATTACACTTTACCGACAACCCTCAATAATTACACCTTACAACCATCTAGAATTACACTTTAGAACACATTTGAATTACACATTACCAACAACCCTCTAGAATTACACTTTACAACCATCTAGAATTACACTTTACCGACAACCCTCAATAATTACACTTTACAACCCATTTGAATCCCCTTTACAACCCTCTAGAATTACACTTTACCGACAACCCTCAATAATTACACCTTACAACCATCTAGAATTACACTTTAGAACACATTTGAATTACACTTTACCAACAACCCCCTAGAATTACACTTTGCAACCATCTAGAATTACACTTTACCAACAACCCTCTAGAATTACACCTTACAACCATCTAGAATTACACTTTACAACCATCTAGAATTACACTTTACCAACAACCCCCTAGAATTACACTTTACAACCCTCTAGAATTACACTTTACCAACAACCCTCTATAATTACACTTTACCAACAACCCTCTAGAATTACACTTTACAACCATCTAGAATTACACTTTAGAACACATTTGAATTACACTTTACCAACAACCCCCTAGAATTACACTTTACAACCATCTAGAATTACACTTTACCAACAACCCTCTAGAATTACACTTTACAACCCTCTAGAATTACACTTTACCAACAACCCTCTAGAATTACACTTTACAACCATCTAGAATTACACTTTACCAACAACCCCCTAGAATTACACTTTACAACCATCTAGAATTACACTTTAGAACACATTTGAATTACACTTTACAACCCATTTGAATCCCCTTTAGAACCTTTACAATTACCCTTTAAACCCCATTTGAATTACCCTTTAGAACACTTTAGAATTAAACACGGTGGGTTAGAAAGGTTCTTCTTCATTTTTATGGATGGAAGGAAGGACATACCCAAATATTGAAACGGCTTCACCGCTTAAGTTATCTCGCTCCTTTCTGCGCATGTGCGATCGGGACATCGCACATGCGCAGCCAGTTCATGAAAGACTTGTGCCAAACGTGAACGATTGCTGAAGAAGATACACAACTATGTTATCAGAGGGCAGATCCACGAGTGGACAAGAGTGCTGTTGACAGATGGAATCCAGAGGGTCAGAATAGGTGAATATTCCACCTGGAGAGAGGGGAAGCCATTTACGATTTAGAGACTGCAAGCCAGAATGATCGGTGCGTGTTCCTATCGAGATAAATTAATGAATCTACCTGACAGTCAATTCGGCGGTCACCCTCTTTGCCGATGATACAATGACACGCATGATCCCCAGGTCCCCCACAAGAAATAAAATGAACATCGTAAAGGTTGGAGAGAATCTTTTTTTTTTTTTGGGAAGTTTATCGCCATTGTCTTTTCTTTTTTTACCTACCGCCTTTTACACCACCCTATCTAACATGTTACATTAGTTATTTGTGTTTTTTATTTGTATCCCTTTTGACATCATTCAAAACAGTAAATCTGTTTGGAATTATTTTCAATTTTGTTTGACTGCCAGGCAGACAGAGTAAAATTACTATCTCACTCCTCTCTGTGCATGTGCGATTGGGATGAATTCAGAGACAAAGTACTGCGAAACGAACGACGGGTTCATTTTCCAATTCGTGTTCAAAATAAAACGTTCAGTTGCTCCTCGATCATAAACTAACGTTTGTAGACAGATGGATGGACGGACAGACAGAAGTGAAGCAATTGCTTAATCCCGCTTTTCGCTTCGCGTGTGCGTAATAATAAGAGTACTGACTCAATCTTGGTATACCTTTGCGTTTTAATAGATAAACTATATTTTACACAAACACCTCAAATGATGTACATTTAAAAAGTTCAATTTGTGACATTTCACCATTTATGCTTAAAAGTCCTAAACATGTGTACGCTAAATTCTCCATCGGTATTTCACCATTATCATGCAGCAATGTAAACCTTATTGAAGACATTAATTACCATCAAATGATATTTTAGGACTGGGCATTTACATTCCTGTGAATAAGTATTTGAATTTTGTATTTTAGCATCTTCGATACCAAGCAACATTATATATAATATATATATATATATATATATATATATATATATATATATATATTCTATGCTAATGCTTTCACAGTGTGTATGTATGTATGTATGTATGTATGTAAGTATATACACATATACACATGTACTTTACCTACAGGTAGGTAAATAATGCAAAGTTACTGTAGGAGGACAGGGTGGAGCTTAGACCGAGTCTGTGCGTGTTTGCTGCTGCCCCACAAACTCTCGAGGGGGGGGGTGGAGTTTTTTTTATAAGTTCTTGATGAGAGGGGCGGAGCTTGCATCAAGCAAGACCACCGTTTTCCATGAAAGATATACAGTGGAACCTTGACTTACGAGTGCCCCAACTTACGAGTTTTTCGAGATACAAGCCGTCGCTCGGGCGGTTTATTGCTTTGAGATGCGAGCCGAGATCTGAGTTACGAGCTTTCGCCACCCGGTCACGTGGTTATCTTGCCGTGCAAGTACAGTATCTCTGCCGTATATCGCTGCATTTTTGTTTTCGCATGTTGGTTATTTTGAGTTTACGCCAGCCGCCACCAGGTGGGTTCTGGTCACGTGGTTATCTTGCCGTGCAAGTACAGTATCTCTGCCGTATATCGCTGCATTTTTGTTTTCGCATGTTGGTTATTTTGAGTTTACGCCAGCCGCCACCAGGTGGGTTCTGGTCACGTGGTTATCTTGCCGTGCAAGTACAGTATCTCTGCCGTATATCGCTGCATTTTTGTTTTCGCATGTTGGTTATTTTGAGTTTACGCCAGCCGCCACCAGGTGGGTTCCGGTCACGTGGTTATCTTGCCGTGCAAGTACAGTATCTCTGCCGTATATCGCTGCATTTTTGTTTTCGCATTTTGGTTATTTTGGAAAATTTCTTAGTTTTAACCATGGGGCCTAAGAAAGTGAGTGCCAAGTGCAGTGCTGAGAGGAAGAAGAGGATGATGTGCTTGGATATAAAACACGCAATCGTCGAAAAACATGAGCGAGGTGTGTGTGTTGTCGACTTGGTGAGGCGGATGCGAAGGCAGCTGAAGATTTTATTATAAATGAGAAGAAGAAGAGGATGATGTGCTTGGATATAAAACACGCAATCGTCGAAAAACATGAGCGAGGTGTGCGTGTTGTCGACTTGGTGAGGCGGATGTGAAGGCAGCTGAAGATTTTATTATAACTTTTGCCGAACTGATAGAAGCCGAACGATACATCCCCCAGCAAATCTTCAACTGTGACGAGACAGGGCTCTTCTGGAAAAAGATGCCGAGGAGGACGTATATAACGGCAGAGGAGAAGAGCATGCCAGGCCACAACTTGTTCAGAGTGCCGGCGATAGCTCGCCTTCTCTTTGTGGAAAACACGGTGAGATCCTTAACATCCAACAACTAATGGGACGCAAACGGGGCGCCCAGTTTAGCGGTACACACATTGATGAATCACCCTGCCTGTGATTCACCCATGACAGGTTATAGCTGGGTCGGGATTCAAACCCAGGCTGGACAGTTTAGACTTTAGAGTCAAGTGTGCGTACCTCCAGTCCAGGCCATCCTGCCAACTTGTATGCTGCATACAGGTGAAATATAAAGCGCGAGATATTTTTATATATACTGTATATTTAAAAAAAAATTGGTGTGGTTTTTGGCGGGCTGGAACGGATTAATAGCATTTCAATGCATTTTAATGGGGAAATTTGATTTGAGAAACGAGCAATTTGAGTTACGAGCTCGGTCACAGAACGAATTAAACTCGTAAGTCAAGGTTCCACTGTATTTCGGTTAACCCTCTTAATTGGCCTTGCTATGCAGTTATGCAGAAAATTTGCAATCCAAGTTGGCAGAGAAAATAACAAATGACATCGATTTGAATTCTACAACAGAAAGTCTATCAAAACAATGGGAAACAAAAAGGAATGTCTCAAAGAAGAGCAGTTATGATAAAATTATAGTTTTCACATAATAAATGAAAAATCGTGCTTTTATATCAAAATTGTTGTTTAATTTTAATGCTATTTAAAATTAAAAAAAACAAAGGTGCAAAGCTCTCACGGTGCGTGACTTAAATGCATACGGTGAACTCTCAACCACAAAAAACATGATTACAAAATTCTGCACTGGGTTATGAATCGATCTCTCATTTGCGTTTGAGTTGTGTGACAAAAAAGACAAAAGGCATCAGTATGCCAAAAAAAAAAATCCAAAAAAAACAATCATCAAGTGCTCCAAAATAAAATATTTGTACAACTACAATTATTTTTGCCAAACTTCATCCGATCAACCAAAGCCGATAAAGCTCCGCGACATCATGAGGAAATTAATTCTCCACGACAAAGAAAATCTCTCACCAAGTGAAACTGCAATTGAAGGAGCATTCCAAACTAAGGAACAATTAGTATTATGAGATATATTTACATTTTACCCAAAGACAAACTGAAAAAGGATTCTTCTTTTTTTCTTTTAATCGAGCTTAGCCAGATTGATGGGGCTGCCAGGATAACATAGAGGTAGCTGTGGATCCTGGGTTTGCATCTCGGCCCAGCTATCAACTATAATCCCTGGAATTCATCAATGGGTACTGGGATTCCTGTCTGTCGGCATTCGTTGGTGGACGTTAAAGATCCCACGGTGTTCTTCGTGACGAGGAGGTGACCTATTGCCTCCACCATGACCAAATTACAAATTCCTGCCCTAACCTGCAGGGGCACTGCATCAACAACACAGCTGCACCCCCAGCACAAGTCTACCTGCAGCCATGTGTGACATACGAGAGAAGCAGCAGCAGCCAAACTTGGAATAAGTGGACATCGCGTTGCGTTGGTGGACAGGTAGAACAACAGTACATCGTTAGAAGTATGCTAACCGCCACGCGGAATGAGAGAAGGTGATGATTGGTTGGAGCACAATAGGGGTTAATGCCCACAACGCCAGTTTCTCCTTGCTTCTCAAGGTAGTTGGCGTATTTCGACCAATATCCGGTTCGCTATGGTAGAGTTTGCACCTTGTGGGTTAAACGATAACCAAACAATCCAGCCACGGAGAACAACCTCCATTTCCATGAACACCCTTGCAAAATATTTAAAACACTGGTTGACCTCCAATCTTCAGGTCGTCGTAAGTCGACAAAATATTCAGCTGCAAAAAGAACGAAAACAAGTGATGAACAGAGAATAGCTACAAAACACTTTTTGTTCTCAATACACATTTTACGTCATGTGAATTCTCATTCCATAAAAAAGAAGTTTTTTGTTTTAACTGTAATCAATCAAATAAAAATAGCACTCGTTTGAAAATTTTCACACTCCAAAACAATATTTGGCGAGACTGAAAACAATGTCAAAATACCCTGAAGGTTCAGTTCAAACAGCTGCAGCCCAATAAGTGGTGAAACAACACAACACAAACACTCTCTGCTGTTGCACACCATACCCCAGAGGATATGTATATGCATATGTATACTTTTTGTTACTTTGGAAACATGTTGGATGTCATGAAGGCAGCAGAAATAGGCGTAGGTAAGTTTGAATAAATGGAAATAGTGAGGATGTACCTTACAAACAAGTATATTCCAAGGGCAGTAAAGACAAGAGTGTATTTAGCCTGTGTAAGGACAGTACTCGTGTATGGTTGTGAAACTTGGTCCATGAGGATGGAAGATGAAAGAAGAACAGAAAGAACAGAGGGTAGGATGCCAAGATGGATGTATGGCATGTCAAAGAAAGATAAATGGCAGAGTGAATTAGAAATACTCTAAAAATCAGCCATATAGAGATTGAATTGAGAAGGAGGACTTAGATGGTTTGGTCATGCAGCCAGAAGGATGGAAGATGAACCTATTGAGAAGATATCAAGGATTGAATCAAATGGAAAAACACCAAGAAGTAGGCCAAGACACACGCTCGACTGAGTGAAGAACTACAATGGCACTAGGTAAAGCTCGGTAAACCTCCGCCAGGATGAACACTTCACGTTTTTTATCCCACTGATAGGCCCGATTTGAATCCGGACCTGAACCTAAATGTAATCGCTTGTTCTTGTCACCTAACCAACTCATCCACCAAGTTTTGTCATAACTCATACATAACTTTTTGAAATATCATGTTATATATCGTTTTCGGCCCCATCTCTCAATGGTGAAGAATGACTTAAAAATAATTCCCGTATCCGGATTCGGATCTTCACCAAAATCTAATTGATTCATATACCTTGTGTTGGCCTAATGGTTAGGGCGACGGGCTTGGGATCCTAAAGTCCTGAGTTTGAATTCCGTTCAGCTGCTCAATTAATACCAGGTGGGGTTGACTCAGCCTGTCATCCTTCCAAAGTCGGCGAAATGAGTATCCAAGGTACTAGATCCTCTCTCAAGGATGTTGGTGGCAGGATTTGCACTCCGGCCGCTGTAAAAACACCTCATTCCATAGCACACACAGTGGTGTGTGTCTGGATGGTGCTGGGGAGTCGTCCAAGGACGTAGCGACGTGCTGATCCAGCGTATGCTCCCGTATATATAAATATATAATTGATTCGTCCTTGTCACACACCCAATCTGTCAAAAGTTTCATCCGAACCTGTCCACAACATTGAGATATCGTACTATATATAGTTTTTGATCCTCTCTCTCAATGGTGAAGAATCACTTAGATATTCTTGCATATCCAGATCCGTATTAGGATCTTCACCAAAATCTAATACATTCATCCTTGTCAAACACCAATCTGTCCACCAAGTTTCGTCCGAATCTATCTACAACTTTTTGAGATATCCTGCTGACAGACAGGCAGATGGACAAACAAACAAACAAAGACGTCATGCAGAGCACGACACTTGCGAAATCCCGAAAAACAAATTTCACCTTAAAAAATAATTGGTGGTTGAATTCATTGACCAGATACGCAAATCCACTTCAAATTTCAAGTCAATCGGATGAAAAATGAGGATTTTAGAAATTCCACCTAAGTTGTTGCTCTTTGGCCTATGTTAACCTTTTGACCTCAAAATCAACCTTTTTGCTTTTGGCCAACTACGATACCATTTGGTGAAGTTTCGTGAAGATCTGTTTAAAATTGTGACTTGTAGGTGATTGACATACAAACAGACACAAACAGAGAATAGCACACGTGACCAACCAATATATGTACTTTAAAAATCTTGATTTTTGCAAATAACAAACTGAGACAGGGATGAAAACATAACCTCCATCCACCTTTGGTGGCAGAGGTAATGACATGAAAACAATTGTTTTGAAGAAAGAATATACGAACAAAAGAACAAAATGGAAGCATGCCATCATTCAACCAATCCTCTAAAAGAGGGGAACCAGTTGTTGAACATACAATATACACGTGTAGGTGTGTGATGTAACGAAAATAATTTTAGGAGGTTAAAAGGATTAATTAGCTGATTAGTTATATGATAGTTGCATGGTTAGAATACATGTACTGCATTGTAAACCCCAATTTAGGTCGACCAAGACAGTGTTTAACAGGGCCTCGTCTCCTCATCCCCTCTTTTTCACTGGTAAATGTGCTTTATTTTCTCATTCATTTATTTATTTCATCTAGAACCTTTTTCCTTTCTCCTCACTAACCTCGCAACCAACAGTCTTCGAGCAGAGTAACACCCGGCTCATATTGGAATTTGACCAATTGACAGTGTACTCAAGTCGGTCAACCAATGGGCACATCCGATAACGTCAAGCGAGGGACGGTTTTGAGGAGAAATTCAGTTGAAGGCAAATCCCTCTCAGGCAAGGTCGTTTCAAATCTGAGCTCAGGACTGGGAGAATGGGGAGCACGAGTCTGGGGACACCAACACAGGGTTCACCTGGGCTGGCCGCAGACCCATCTCGCAGCATGTGATGCGTGAGAAAATTGCAGCTTGCTCCCCCAATTCAATGGAGATGAGGGCGCCTCACTCACTGAGCTGTATATATTTACCAGCCTCACTCACTGAGCTGTATATATAAATGGAGCGAACCCTACTGTGGTGATAAGCCTATGCTAGTGGCACCAGATTACCTCCATCTTGGAATACCCCAGGGAAGCTGTCAGCTCAGTTTCAGTGAAAAAGATGGTGTGCTGTTGTGCTTTCGTTTGCATCCAAAGACATTCCCGCAAGTTGAAAGTGACCCCCTACTTTCATTTTATTTTTATTGGGGCACTGAAACTCAATTACCTTCGCAGACCAACTCAATTACCTTGACACTTCTGACTTATTAAAATCAGACTCAGTTTTCTCAGTCGCCTTCGTAACGATATTACAATGCTCCGAAAGAAAGCAAACAAAAGAGGAAAACAAATGTGAATCAATCTGTCAATGGAACCGAATAAAGTCCAGCGCTTATCAGTTATCACACTCTCAACTATGCCTGTACCTCTCGCATTCTAGCGAGGGAAGGGTATTCCAACATGGCGGCTGCTTGCCCCGCGAGCGCGTGCTGCAGGTGTGCTGCAGGTGTGCTCCAGTTATCTATTCAGCTCAGTGGCCTCGCTCGACTTGACTAGGCCTGAATCAAGCCTATTTCTTTCTTTCTCATCTTTGAACACTCTTTCTCCCTCCAAGTCTTGAAAGATTTTGTCAATAAGGAGAGGTTAAGTAGATTAACCCCAACAATTTTTATAGTTATAAACAGATGCATTTTCCCATCAGGATGTCTTACTCTTCTTCACATTTTTCTCTGCAACAGTTGTATATTTGCTCCCTTCCCGGGTTTCTGTACAGTATTCACATTTTTACGAAACAAAATTAGGTATTATTTTTTTTGTTGGTTTCTAGGTTCAATCACTTTCTCTGTGAGCATGCAAATTGCCAGTGGGAACATGAGAGCAGGCACAAATTGAAGATATTAACGTTTCCTGAGCTGCCATTGGTGCTTTAAGTTAAAGTAATGCCTCCATTCGGCATCTGGGGAGTTTATCTCGGGTCGTCTCGTGGCACCCATTAAGGAGCTCATGAGTGTGTACCCATGAAGGAGATCATGAGTGTGTGTGTGTGTGTGTGTGTGTGTGTGTGTGTGTGTGTGTGTGTGTGTGTGTGTGTGTGTGTGTGATGAAAACAAACACGGTGAATACAGCAAGGAGTAGATCAAACATTGCTACAATCACACCTCCTCGTTACTTCCAGCCAGGTCAAAGGCAGAATCCTGCTCCATATTTCGTAAGCCGGCATCAGCACCGGATGCCAACAGCATGACGGCCAGGTCCATTGCCCCACGACCCACAGCTAGATGCAGAGGCGTGCAACCACTGTATGTCGATGCATTGATGTCTGCGTTCTTCTTAGCCAATATCTCAACAAGGGTCGGCCTATGCAGCTCCACGGCAAAATGCAATGCCGTACGGCCACTCTTCGGGTCCTGCGTGCACAGCATAGCCACATACAGTCAGCGCCAAGTATACATACATGTGAAGGTGGTTGCATTTCACATAAACCAAATACAGAGCCTGAGTCAAGGCTGAGATGAAATATTCTTCCCCATTTGGTTGCCCCGAAACTCGACCTGCAACTCTTAAAGAAGGTCCAAAAATGTTTGCGTCCTTTAACTCAACCGAATACACAATCAAAGAATATAACCACATTGCTTAAAGATATTTTTTCCTCCAAAAGTATCATCTGTAATTCTTCCCCTCTTCCCCACAAACAAAAAAAAACACATGCACGTGCGCACCTCATGGACCAACTTTTAGCACCTTGAGGGAACAGCTCATTTGTTGCTATTCCTGTATTTTCTCATCATTGATAGAATCTTTCATCTCTCATCAATTTCAAAACAAGTTATCTTCTTTTTCTTTCACAGCCACATTTATTCCCACGTTCTTGTGGGGTTGGCCAGGCCTGACGTTTGACTAAGGTTAGGACAGGAATTTGGAACTTATTCAGGATGCCGGCAATAGCTCACCTACTCTTCGCAAAGGACACAGTGGGATCATTAACTTGCACTCACTAATGCAAGCAGATGTGAGGCCAAGCTGCACACACATTGATGAGTGATAATATATTTAATGCCGTCTGCCTGTCTGATAGTCGAACAAAATTGAAAATCATTCCAAACAGGAAACGTACTGTTTTTAGCGATGTCATAAAGGACACAAACAACAAGCATGAATAACTAATGTAAAGTGTTCAACAAAGTGGTGTAAAAGACGCAACATCAATAGCGGTAAACTTCCGCACTTCTTTTTCTGCAACCTTAAAAATCTCTATTTTATTTCAATTGAATTATATCGTTGAACATTGCAGAACACAAATTGCCTTTTTGCCACTTTTAAAAACATTCCGTTTAGCAGTACTTGGACAAAATATTACGACATTTTGCATCATCTCGACCAATCAAATTTGCTGCTCACAGACCCTGCCCGCATCCTTCCCCCTCCCCTCCCCACCCCCCCCCACACACAAGACTGCGTGGAGCAAGTTGTTCAATGAACCCTCCAATTTTACTTTTTGTTAACGTTTTTCATTGTTGAGAAGCTCAAGTATTTTGATGATTTTTCACCATAAAAAAATTAAATTTCCACAATGGCGCACGCGCTGTTGTTTTCGCCGGCTATGGTTTGTGATGACTGATGACTGACATTTTATTTTTGCCGGCGATCATATTCTCAACAAAGTGGGGCGAATTTAAAATCCAATTCCACTTTGACTGCTCAATAGAGATTGTCAGATATAATTTCATTCAGTATTTAGTGGCAGCAATCGAGATCGAAATACACAGCGATGTTCGTCTAAAGCAGCCGCAATTGACGTGAGCGGGAGCATTGGCTTTGCAACTGCTCCTGGTATAGAGGGTTTTTTTTGGAGTTTTTTTGCAACTGCTTTTTTGTTTGCAACAACTGCAATTTTTTTTGCAACTTTTTTTTGCAATTGTTAAACATAAATGCATGCTTGTTATCTTTGCCCTTGGAATAGCCTTATATCTGAATATTCCCCACTGACAGTGGAAGTAAAACCCCATTTCTATGAATTCCCACTACATCATCTGGCTTCCATAAAGTTTTTGAGGATTTCCCACTCCTACGCATGTTCAGCCGCAGCACCATATGCACACAACTTATGGGGACAAACTGTAAAGGTCAGAATATATACAACACGGAGGAAATAGCAGCGATCATGCAAGGGATAAGCAAAACCTCACCTGTGCATTAATGTCTGAACCCAATTCCAACAGATATTTCACAATGTCGTAATTGCATGCGAACACTGCCTCGTGCAGACACGTGTGGCCTGATGGAGCAAAAGGAAGGTTGAACAATGTTAGAGGAATGCAAACAAAAATCACCATGACAATATTGCCATGACGATACTGCCAGTATGAAACTTCAAAAAAGGTTACCTGACAACATTTTACGTTCTAATTATCATTGAGGAGCGGCCACACAAATCACACACGCACACGCATGCACCATGACCCCATCCAACTTCAGTCGCTTTTCTCTCCACATGAAGTGAGGCAATGGAGGAATTTCCTCCTCTCTATGGATGCCACCCTATGGGGTTTGTCTGTGCTCTATCCTTTAAATGCTGAACATAATACATTTGTCTTTTTGGCAAACTGATGCATTTAAAGGTTATACCTCTATTTTAGAAGAATGTTATATATTATTGTTAACAATATGCTAAAAAACATAGTTAACAATAATTATGTATACCTAAAGAGGAACAACAGGTTAAATTTTAAACGTGCAAAGTTAGAAGAACCAATAAATCACAAAGTAACTTGTTTATGTACATAAGGAGTATGTATGTAATTCAGCAATATCGTGAAAGCTTTGTGGCTCAAGTATAACCATAGTCCCCCTTTCACTCCACTGTGCGACGGGGGACAAAAATGACAGATGGTGGTGGTGGTGGTAGTAGTAGTGGTTGTAGTAGTAGTAGTAGTAGTAGTAGTAGTAGTAGTAGTAACATCATGTAATAGATAGTTTTTTTTTTGTTTTTTTTTCGTATACTGAATCGAGGCTCGTGAAAGAGCTAACATTTACTTCACAAACAAACCAACCAGACAAACAAAATATATAAAAAGAGGGAGCGGAAGATAAGAGAAGGGAAAGCACACAAACACTTGAGAGCGCACAACATTTGAGAGCAGGGAGATGTGTGGGAGGGAGAGGGCCTGGGGGGAGGAGGCGTGGGAAGGGGGGGGGGGTGGGAGAAGTATAAAACACAAGGACACCAAGGACTTCCAGGACAGAAGTTGGTATTTCAAAAAAGTGGAATTGGGGTGAAATTAGCGGGGATAGAAAAGATCAAGGTTTTGGATGGGGGAAGATAAGAGATGGTGGTGAACAGCTGTTTTAAAGACCTGGAGGGTGGAGTGGGATTGAAGAGAGTGAGGGAGTTTGTTCCAGAGGCAGGAGAAAAGAGGAATGAAGGAGTGAAGGTGAGCAGAGAGTCTTGATTTTGGCAGTTTAACCATAAGAGGGTTGCAGGCAGATCTTGTGCGACCTGTAGGAATATTTGCGGGACAGAGCCCAGGGAGAGCTGGGGGGGGGCAAGGCCAGAGAGGAGTCGGTAGAAGACGGAAAGACCACCAACCTGCCTGCGGTGAGTGAGTGAGAGGCCCTTGGAGTTAGCTTCATCGCGGGAGATTCCAATGATTCTGAATGCTTTGGTTTCAACAGCGTGAAGACGAGCTAGGTGTGAGGCAGGAGCACCAGCCCAGAGGGGAGAGCAGTATTCCATTGAGCTGCGGATGAAAGCCTTGTATGTGGTGAGGAGCTCAGGTGTGCCAAGGAAGGACTTCGCACGACGGAGGTTGTGAGCTTTAACTGTGAGTTTGTGAGTTTCAAGTAGTTGTGAGCTTTAACCCCCTTGACTGCATTATTGATGCATGCCAGCTCGTCTTACATACCAATAGCTACAAGCATGCATCTACTTAATCAGAAAACACAAAATACAATGCCAGCAAAATGCATGCAATACTGGGCAGAGGTACAATGGTTTTAAATCGGAGAAAACCTATCTTATTAAAATTCACCAAATGTCCGTCTGTCCGTCAGTTCCCAGGTACCGCAAAAACGGCTGAACTGATCGCAACAAAATTTTGGGTGGGTAATCCTGGGACCCCCTGGAGTAAAATAGGCTATATTGTTTTTCCAATTTTTTCAAATACGAAGGAATAATATTTACCGATATGAACAGTGATGTGGCTTTTATTGAAATTCTACAAATACTGTTTAAATTTTGATGATTTGCATGTGATAAGATTTAAAGGATTTTTTTTTTTTTTGTTTTTTTTTTTGTATACAAGATCGAGGCTCGTGAAAGAGCTAACATTAATCACACAAAAAGACAAACCGACACACAAAACACAAAAAAACAAGGGGAGCGGTAGACAAGATGGGGAGAGAGGGGGAAGGACACAAAAGAGAGGGGGAAGGACACAAACACAACATTTGAGAGCAGGGACATCGGGAGGACTTGGGGGGAGGTGGGAGAGGATTAAAACATATGAACACTGCAAGGACTCTGGGGTGAATTACCGGGGGTTGAAAAGATCAAGGTTTTCGATGGGGGAAGATAAGAGATGGTGGTGAACAGCTGTTTTAAAGACCTGGAGGGAGGAGTGGGATTGAAGGGAGTGGGGGAGTTTGTTTCAGAGGCGGGAGAAAAGGGGAATGAAAGAGTGAAGGTGAGCAGAGAGCCTAGACTTTGGCAGTTTAACCAGAAGAGGGTTGCAGGCAGATCTTGTGCGACCTGAAGGAATATTGGGGGGACAGAGCACAGAGAGAGCTGGGGGAGCAAGGCCGGAGAGGAATCGGTAGAAGACAGAAAGACCACCAACCTGCCTGCGGTGAGTGAGTGAAAGGCCCTCGGCGTTGACTACATCGCAGGAGATTCCAATGATTATGTAAATGTTTATGTTTATGTAAATGTTTATGTAAATCGTTTAAAATTAAAAAAGCCTTCAATTTCTGATATTTTGCCTTTTCAATTGGGCCTCACAATTGAAGCCCCTCCCGTGGGGCGGGTACTGTTGCTCGTATATATAATGGAGAAAGTGTTTGTGATTATGTATGTGTGTATGAATGTATGTGTATGTCCACTCTTCACCCATTGGTTGGACAGGACAGTTGACCTGACACCACCCACAATTGTCACCTGAAATACTTAACTCAAAGTACCCAAAATACCCTTAAATACCCCAAAAATTGAACAGATTAAGAGGAACCAACAAACCCCAAGGACCCAAAAGACCCCGAGGAACCAAACCACCCAAAAATACCCCAAGGACCCAAAATACCCCTAGGACCCCTAAAGACCCTGAAAGACCCAAAATACCCCAAATGTCAAAAAGATTCAGAGGAACCAAGAAACCCCAAAGACCCAAAAGACCCTGAGGAACCAAACACCCCCAAAAACCCCAAAAGACCCTTAAAGGCCCAGGAGACTGAAAAGACACAAAAGACCCTGATGAACCAAAAGACCATGAGGTCCCCAAAAACCCAAAGGACCAGAGGACGCAAAAGACCCAAAAGACCCCCAAAAAATCCTAAGGACGAGGCTTCAGACCTTGGCATGCTCACGAGGCTGTACCATTGAATAAACCGTTACAACCGTCATTTTTGAAGAGCTTTTCTACTAGTAAGAACAATAACAATGGGATAAAGGGGGTGGAGGTGGGGGTGGTGTGGGGGAGGAGAAGGGTGGGGGCGGGGGGGTTAATAAAAGATGTCAATCAGTCAAGCCAAAAAAAAAAGGTTGATACAAAGACCTTGGTTGAACATGAGTGGGGAAGGGAAGCAATCGTCAATTCAGGTTTGCAACAATTGCACGTCACATCCAATAGGAAATATGTTGAATTTCAGGCCTTTCAACCAAAAAGCATTTGCAGTTCCCTTTAAATCAATTTTGATGTCGTCTCCCTCCCCCAAAATCGCAAGTAGTGGGTGGGGGGGGGGATGGGGGAGGAGCAGGGGGGTGGGGGGAAGTCAAGCTTCTTTGCTCAGCATAGTGAATAGGGGCGGCAGCGCAAAGTAAGTATATGTCTTTGTAAAAAGAAGTTACCATAGTGGGGACAATATTGAGAATTGCCCCTTGTGGTGCTTCAGGCACACTTTTCTCAGTCGGAATCCATGGCATTTCCCATTGTTAAAAAATATCACGAGAGGACCTTAACACAAAAATATTTGTAATTTTGACATTTGCGGGGGGGCGGGGGGGGGGACGACGAACATGTTACAGTAACCATTGTGCAATGGCGACACGGTCTATCCCAATTCACGACAATGTCAAGCAACCAACACCACTGCAAGAAACAGAA
The DNA here is from genome assembly GCF_964187855.1 of Myxine glutinosa. NCBI lineage: Eukaryota > Metazoa > Chordata > Myxini > Myxiniformes > Myxinidae > Myxine > Myxine glutinosa. The sequence continues at coordinate 127,040,171 of NC_136269.1, forward strand.
CAGTTTGTCAGCCTCGCAACAACAGATCACAATGCTGCCAATGGCAACTGCGTGAGATCAAAGGCGAACGAAGGAAGAAGTGCTCATTAAATATGATATAACGGAATTAAAATGTCGGAAAAAAAACCATACTTGTGGGAATTTACACAAAATCACCAAATAACAAACCGCTTCAAACGCTCTCACATGCTCGGTTGTTTGTGGTTTCATTGTTTTTGGCTGACAGCACAACTTCACAATCCACCCAAGTGCGGCTTAATGAGCTTTACATCATAGACGTTATCAACTGTACTGTCAGGGAAAACCTTTCCTCGTTCAGAGTTCGTATCCAATACATCTCCACCAAAAGTAAGCAGGCACGTACACCTGTTTTCTCAAACTTTGACAGGGGATCGATTAGCTGTCAAACACTTGTTTTTTTTCTTAGGAGCTGTCATTTATTTTCCTAATTTCTAAAAGGAAGTAAGAATGGGGGAAAAAATTCAAATGATGAAGCAGAAGACAAAAAAACCCGTTTCAAAATACCCAGGTTACCAACCCACTTGCTTCCGCATTTCCTCCTTCCTACCAGAAGATCCCAAAGATATTGCAGGGTTGATCTTAACACTGCGTGCGGAAAAGCCGGCTTTCGATCAACATTCGATTTCCAGTCAACTCCCTACTTATTCTTCTTTTTCACATTTCTTCAACATAAATTAACTTTTACTGTTGCAAAGTCTTCCCTTTCCTTTATTCTTCTCTCCTCCTCCTCCCCCTCAATCTCATGTGCAATTTTCTTTACAAAACGATTTTGCTTTTCCGTTTTCATCACTGATTTGTTGTATTTTTTACTTCAAAGTAGCAAAGAGATCCTGAAGCAAGTTGCACATACAATCTACTGACTACAGTAACTCTTCTATATTTTTCCTCATTTGTGGTTAATATTTCTGATGGATGCAAAACCATCTTCTGAAAATAAATGAATAAACAAGAAGATGTCATGCAGAGCACGATACTTGCAAAATCCACCCTCCCCCCAAAAAGGATTGCCATTGATCCATCAAAATGTCCATTTCATCAAGATTAAAATTGACGATTTTGATCAGAGCTCGGGTCAATAGGATGAAAATTGATTTTAGAAGTTTGACATCGAGTTGACCTTTGACCTTAAAAATAGTTGGTTCCCCAATTCAGTGAGGCAATGTGCAATTGCTATACAATTTTCAAGTCAATCGGATGAAAATTGACGGCGTTTCAGATGAAAATGAAAATTGATGATTTTGGAAGTTTGACCTTGAGTTGACCTTTGACCTCAAAAATAGTTGGTTTACCAATTCAGTGACTCAATATACAAATGCTGTTCAATTTTCAAGTCAACCGGATGAAAAATGGCAATTCTAGAAATTTGACCTCCAGATGACCTTTCACCTCAAAATCGATAGGCTTCTCAATTGTGACGACCTCTACAACTTGGTGAAGTTTCATGACGAGCGGTTTAGAATTGTGACCTGTAGGCGAGTGACAAACAAACAAACAGAATAACAAAAGCAACCGACCAATATACTTGAAAAATCTTCGATTTTGCAAGTAACAAAATCTTACCATTGTAGTTGTGAATCTCAAGCGTCCTGGTGAGGGAATCGTGGGCAGCATGGTGCCTGTCCTGTGCGTCGGACGTGAGTGCGAGGAGACCATCGAGCGAGCGTTGCCCGCTGGCGAGGTGCAAGGGAGTGTTTCCTTGCCAGTCTTGCAGCTCCAAACTCACACCAGCTCGAAGCAGCAAGACGACGATGGTCGTTTGCTCTGTCACAACCGCCAAGTGCAAAGGAGTCTGCACAAACACCAACCATGCCACGACACAGGGTAATCACCGACATGACGTTTCAAATGTCTAGCCAAGGCTGGTCTTGAAACTGCTAAACATGTGCTAACTTTGGGACTACTAATCAGCTCAAACTACTATTAGCAATTTCAAAAATACTTGTCAAGGCATTTTGTTTAAAGCCACAGCATTCGGTTGAACCATTTCTGATCAAAACAAAGGAAGCCAAAAATGTATGTATTTTTAGCTCGTCTCGGAAGCAAAAAAAAAAAGAAGATAATTAAAATAAGGCAAAATATTTCTCAGCAGCAGAAACAGATGTTTCTTTGCATTCTCAAGCAACCATCGGATTTGTCATAGAATCTTTCAATTTGGCTTTCCACATTGGCTTTCAAGACTCAGTTCAAGCCTAAAAGTAATATATAATAATATGGAAAGTACAAAGTCTACACAATGGTTCAATAAAATAAAGTAGTTAATAGTGACAGGTGAACAAGGTTTTCTTTTTTTAACCACACAAGCTTTGCCATTTTGCATGGGGCTGGGACACACACTCACCTGTACGCTGTCTAGCCTGAGTTTGAATCCCGACCAAGCTATAACTTGCCATCCTGGTGTTTCGCAGGCAGGGCGATGTATGTGCCGTCCCTTGGAAGGGCGTTAAACCGGGGGTCCCGTCTGCCGGCATTGGTTTAGGGCCATTAGGCCAATAGAAGAAGAAGAAGCTTTGCCATTTTGCATGGGGCTGGGACACACACTCACCTGTACGCTGTCTAGCCTGAGTTTGAATCCCGACCAAGCTATAACTTGCCATCCTGGTGTTTCGCAGGCAGGGCAATGTATGTGCCGTCCCTTGGAAGGGCGTTAAACCGGGGGTCCCGTCTGCCGGCATTGGTTTAGGGCCATTAGGCCAATAGAAGAAGAAGAAGCTTTGCCATTTTGCATGGGGCTGGGACACACACTCACCTGTACGCTGTCTGGCCTGGGTTTGAATCCCGACCCAGCTATAACTTGCCATCCTGGTGTTTCGCAGGCAGGGCGATGTACGTGCCGTCCCTTGGAAGGGCGTTAAACCGGGCGTCCCATCTGCCGGCATTAGTTTAGGGCCATTAGGCCAATAGAAGAAGAAGCTTTGCCATTTTGCATGCATATCGAAATCCAGCCAATGTTTTCTCTGCATTGGCAGCATTATGGACGTTGTGCGGATCAATTGCCATCCAGATATAGGAAGTAGCCAAAGTTAGAGAAGCATTTCATTGAAAGTATCGATTAGCAAATCTACATCTTTGTGAAAAAATTCAGGTTCACCTTTTTGGCAAATCCCACCTGAGCACGTGGCTCATCAAACTGGGATACCATGTACAAAACCCCATACAGACTCTCAAGTCACGACGGGGTTACGTTCTGACAAGCAGGTCGTAAGTCGAAGTAGTTGTAAGTCGAATCACCCCTCATGGACTTATTATATACTACTTATTACATATTTCCAAGTCCGTATTCCACCATAGCATCATTTGTTAAAAGTCATACAGCCTAAATCTTTTAGCTCTTTCACGAGCCTCGATCTTGTATACAAAAATAAAAATTTAAAAAACCCATAATCCAATCCAATCCATACACTGTACAATAAGTAAAATAAATAAAAGGGCTGAAATAAAAGACTTTTATGACATTACAATGAGTTTTACTGTACAAAGAAAAGCATACAAAAACACAGGTACATCATGAGGTACACAAATAACGTGGCACTGTAATAGAACCGCATTTTCGAGGCCATTTTTCCCCGCAGAGCAGGGGTTGGCCTTTTTCGGGCACCACGGTCCCCTTTTTGAAGCAATGTTTTATGGCCGGATGCCCTTCCTGCCGCCAACCCTGCTAGTCGCCTCTTGTGACACTCAATTTGCCGACCTCGGAAGGATGACAGGCTGAGTCAACCCCCCTGGCGTTAATTCAGCAATCGACCAGGATTCGAACTCAGGTTCCTCGGATCCCAAGCCGGCACCCTAACCGCTAAGCCAACACCAGGCTTGATGTGGCACTGTAATAATCAATCAGTCACGTGAGATGGCGGCCACGCTTTTACCGTTCTCGAGCTGCACGATTATTTTCATCTTTAACTCCATGTCGATCGCCTTCCTCTTCTTTTTCTCCGATCCATCAGTGGATGCACTCTTCCTCTTGCTAGACAAGATGATGGCAGTACGGTACACACACACTTATAGGCGATGGTGCGTAAGGGATGTTGTCAGCGCGAGGCACAAGGAGCAACTGAGATTTTTGCGACGGTCATAAGTGCGAGTCGTCGCAAGTCGCCCACGTCGTAACTCGAGGAGAGTCTGTATAATGCGTCGATTTGTGCATAGTCTTCCAACGTCCTTGCAATTAATGGAAAAAAAATTGTTAAACAAAATAAATAAATATAATTAAGTCTCCTATCTTCCTCATTTTGTGATGCATCACTGCACCTTAGGGAATGCCTCATAGACCCCTTCAGATCCTTATAGAACCCTAAGGACAGACCACTTAGACCCTTTGCACATTTTAGACCCTTTATACATTTTAGAGCCTTTATACACACAACACACAAACATCTATGGAGTCTTCTTGCAATACACAGACTATACTTTTTCCAGCAAGTAATGTACAAACTCCACCCACCCATAGGGTGGATACTCTACAAGGTGGAACAGAATTTGCATAATGGGTCGCAGAATGGGTTCATCAATCAAAACCTGGAAGCATAACGTTTATTTGGATTTCCCAAGTATCGTGATATGCACGACATCTTTCTTGTTTGTTTGTTGTTTGTGAACAGGACATCTCAAAAAGTTATTCAAGGACAGATTCGGACGAAACTTGGTGGACAGGTTGGGTATGTGACAGGGACGAATCGATTCCATTTTAGTGAAGATCCGAATACGGATACTATAATTGTTTAAGTAATAGTTCACAATTCTGAGATATATAACACGATATAACAAAAAGTTATGCATGAGTTATGATAAAACTTGGCGGAGGAGTTGGGTAAGTGACAAGAACAAGCCAATTCGATTTTGGTTCGGGTCCAGATCCAGACCCGGCCTATCAGTGGGATACAAAACGTAAACTGTTCAGCCTGGCGGAGGTATGCTCTCTATCGAGTGACGATCTAGTTGACTTTTTAATATCCCTTAAGAAATGAATGAATAAATATTTTTAAAAAAAATTAATTAATATCAAGGCTGTATTTGCTCCTTCAGAAAATATTTCCGTGTACGAGGATGTAAAGCATAGAAATAAATAAAGATTAGATTGCCTTTTTGAAGCTTCATCCCACTTTCGTAACTTCACACAACAACGACCCTGACTCATGTGGACTGGAATTATATTCAAAGGAATGAGTAAGCACCACCTTTGCTAACGAGGGAGATATCAACTGTGAGAGTGGATCCTACAAGGTGATTTTCTTTACATTCCAATGGAAAAAGTACTCTACTGGAATACAGTAGATGGAATCTGTCAAATGGACACCAACATGTGGTTTGTCTGGAACGCAGACAGAATGGACCCCAAGTCAAATGGCAATGACGACAATTTTACCACAATAAATTATAGGGATGGTGGTGGGGGTGGGGGTGAGGGGTTGGAGGAGGAGGGTTCATCCGCAATCTTGGTTTGCAGATGCAATACTATCCGACCAGGCAGCACCGATATTTACACCGAGTTAAGCTCACCAACACACAACCTCCACCTCTTAGGATTGGATGGGAATGGATTCATAATGTAATGAGGGAGTCATTTTGGCTGTTCCAAAGCAGTTAATGTTCGGCACAAATTCATAGAGCAACTACAAAGCATCTCAAAATGCAAAGCCCATCCACGTCCACTTTCTACTCAAATTAAACTTGGTGAAGATTCACAAACAGACAGACAAACAGGGGTGAAAGCATAACCTCCACCCACCTTCGGTGGCGGAGGTAAAATTCGAGAACAAAATTGTTGAATGTGAATGCCCCATGAATATACCTCCGCCCATGTTCGACGAGAACGCACTGTTCCGTATATTCTCAATTAAAGGTCACATGAGAGAGAGAGAGAGAGAGAGAGAGAGAGAGAGAGAGAGAGAGAGAGAGAGAGAGAGAGAGAGAGAGGAGAAGGACAGGGGGGAGAGAGGGACAGGGAGGAAGAGAGAGGGAGGGAGAGGGAGAGAGAAGGAGAGAGAGGGAGGGAGAGGGAGAGAGAAGGAGAGAGAGGGAGGGAGAGGGAGAGGGAGAGAGGAGGAGAGAGGGAGGGCGAGAGGGCGAGAGGGCGAGAGGGCGAGAGGGCGAGAGGGCGAGAGGGCGAGAGGGCGAGAGAGGGCGAGAGGGCGAGAGGGCGAGAGGGCGAGAGGGCGAGAGAGAGAGAGAGAGAGAGGGTGAGAAGAGACAAGACATGAGATCTGTTCTTAGACTTAATGGCCTGTTGTTTGGCAGCATAAAATGATTTCCAATTAAAAGGTGCATGACCTTTGACCTTTTGAACTCCAAATCGAATCAGTTCATCTTTGTTTTACAGTCCATACGTACCACATATGGTTGACATCCTTTCAGTGGTTCACAAGTTATCATGGTAACAAAGAACAGATAATCTGAAAACACAATCCCTCCGGCCTTCGGCTGCGGAAGCATAAAATCACAGGAACAGTGCATTCCCAAATGAAACAGTTCACGATATTTGCCTGAGAGACAAGGTAAGGTATCGAGCACACGCACACGGGACACAGAGGGGGCACACACGCTCACATCTCCACTTGGAAGCAAAACAGTGGAGCATGAGAAAGCAACGAGCTTGTCGCTTCCACCTCATAATGGGAGATGCTAACGTTGAGAGTTATAAATCTCACAGAATCCAGAAGGATGCAATGCTGGGGCCCCGAGCCCATAGGGAAGAGCAGTACTCCAATGAACTACGGGCAAATAAGAAAAATATTGAAAAGAAGTACCTGGACTACTCAGTTTACAAGGAATGACTTGGAACGACAGCAGAGGACTCCCATCTCCAGTTGGCTTTGATAGTGAATTTTACTAAAATTGGAGGCCTGGAAGGGTGGGGGTTGGGGGGGGGGGTATTTTGGAGGTCTGGAAGGGGGTGGTGGATATTTGAGGCCTGGAAGGGGGGGGGGGGTA